>NC_058520.1:0-358371 GCF_904849725.1 Hordeum vulgare subsp. vulgare | reverse complement strand
ACGTCTATTAGTTTGGGTCTAGTCCATCACATGATTCTCCTAATGATGTGATCCCATTATCAAGTAACAACACTTGCCTATGGCCAGGAAACCTTGGCCATCTTTGATCAACGAGCTAGTCAACTAGAGGCTTACTAGGGACAGTGTTTTGTCTATGTATCCACACAAGTATTGTGTTTCCAATCAATACAATCATAGCATGGATAATAAACGATTATCATGAACTAAGAAATATAATAATAACTATTTATTATTGCCTCTAGGGCATATTTCCAACAACTGCAAGCCAAGGTGAGTCGTACCGCGAAGATAGCACAGGATGCGCTTAAGCAGCTGGTAGTGCGAGTCGCGAGGAGCGTGCATGAAGAGGCAGCACTGCTGGACACCGTAGGAGAGGTCTGGCTGAGTGGGGGTAATATACTGAAGGGCACCGGCGATACTACGGTATAGGGATGGATCATGAAAGAGGGGTCCGGTGTGAGCGGAAAGCTTGCCGTGTGTGTCGACGGGAGTGGAGATGGGCTTTCTCAATTGAAAAATTCCATAACAAATCTCTTGATTCGAAATTAGGGACTCATGTATCTTCTGATGAATCCACTCTCAACTTAAAAAGTCGACGGATTTTCCTTTTACTAGAAATTTCATTATTGTCAGTATTGACATGTAGAATGGGACTCTCTCTTTGTCCTTGTCCAGTTGAGCATGCCGGCGCGGTCGAGGATCTCGAGAGCATACTGCTCCTGGGAGAGGAAGAGACCGGCGATGGTGGAGGCTACATTGATGCCGAGAAAGTGGTGTAGTGGGCCCAAGTCCGACATGGAGAATTCACGGTGGAGCGAGAAGATGATGGAGCAAAGCAGGGAGGTGGTGCTGGCGGTGAGGATTATGTCATCAACGTATAGCAGCAGATAGGCGAGCTGGGTGCCACGGCGCAGGATGAACAGGGAGGATTCGGAACGAGAAGCCACAAACCCGAGTTGGAGAAGGTATGTGGTGAACCGGGAAAACCACACGCGGGGTGCTTGCTTCAGCCCGTAGAGCGAGCGGTTCAGGCGGCAGACGCTCGATGGCGCGGTGGTGTCGACGAAGCCGGAGGGCTGCTGAGCGTACACAGTCTCGGCGAGGTGATCGTGTAAGAAGGCGTTCTTGACGTCGATCTGGTGGATCGGCCAAGAGCGCCCGGTGGCGATGCTGAGAACGGTCCGGATCGTGGCCGGTTTGACCACGGGACTAAACGTCTCGCCGTAGTCGACGTCGGCCTGTTGCGTGAAGCCGCGGAGTACCCAGCGCGCCTTGTATTGTGCTAGGGAGCCATCAGGATGGAATTTGTGGCGGTAGATCCACTTGCCGTTGACCACGTTCGAACCTGCAGGACGAGCAACCAAATCCCAAGTGTTATTCTGCAAAAGCGCGTTATACTCTTCCAGCATAGCACGGTGCCAGTTCGGGTCGTTGAGAGCAGCACGGTAGGAAGAGGGGATGGGGCTGATCGCTGTGGTGTCAGCGTGGAGGCTCAGTGGTATTTTGGGTTGGAGAAAACCAGCTTTGGCGCGGGTCTGCATGCCATGCATGTTGGCGGGAGGAGCAACGGGGATAGCCCGAGCCGGCATGCAGGGAGCGAGGGAAGGCGGCGCGGCTGGCGAGGCAGGGGTTGGTGGGGCGACTCGGGTGGAGACAGGAATGTCGGGAGAGGGTGGGGCAGGTACGGATCCCACGGAAGATGCGCGGGGGGACCCCACGGAAGATGCGCCAGCAGGTGTGCGTGGGGAGATGGGCTGGTGGGTGGGCGCAAACCCCGAGGGAGTGGGAATCTCAGGTAGCGGCTGCGCAGGCGGGACAGGAGATGGCGGCGCGATGGGAGGGAGCGGCGCGGTACAAGGTAAGCGCGTCCTGCGAGGCTGCGCGGGTGGGATCAGGGGAGCGGGATCCTCTGTGGCTGGTGGTGGTGGTGGGATCGGTGGAGGGGCCGTTTGAAAGGGAAAAATCCCTTCGTCAAAGACCACATGCCGGGAGATGATCACCTTGCGAGTGCGTAAGTCGAGACAGCGATAGCCTTTGTGCTCGAGCGGGTACCCAATGAAGACACAGCGAACAGAACGTGGTGATAGTTTATGGGCTGTGGTGGGGTAGACGTTGGGAAATCACAAGCAACCAAAGACGCGGAGGTGATCGTATGTGGGGGCTTTGCCATAGAGGTAGTAGAAAGGAGTGTTGTTGCTAACGGAGGAAGAGGGGCGCCGGTTGAGAAGGTGGGTGGCAGTGTGCAGGGCCTCTACCCAAAAGTTGGGGGTAGATGGGCGTGTAGGAGAAGAGTGCGCATGACGTCGTTAGTGGTGCGTATCATGCGTTCGGCTTTTCCGTTTTGTGGCGAGGTGTAGGGGCAAGAGAGACGGAGAGAAGAGCCACGGTACGAAAGAAAACGGCGGAGCTCGGTGGTAAGGAACTCGCCACCGTTGTCGCATTGGATGCACTTGATGGTGGTATGGAACTGAGTAGTGACGTACGCAAAAAAACGGAGGAGCGTGTGGGACGTGTCCGACTTGTTGCGCAAGGGAAATGTCCACGAGAAGTGGGTGAAGTCATCAAGGATGACTAGGTAGTAGAGGTAGCTGGAGGAGCTAGCGACGGGCGATGTCCAGAGATCGCAGTGAATGAGATCGAAGGCAGCAACAGTACAAGAACGCGAGGAAGAATATGGTAATCTTGATTCTTTGCCAAATAGACAAGATGCACAAATGTGGGAACCGAAACTAGTCCTGTTACATGGTGATTGAAGAAAAATTTGTGCTAAAACGAAAAGGGAATTGTTGCTAAGATGCCCGAGGCGTTGGTGCCACAGGCTGCCGTCGACGGAGAGGATCTGTTGCACCGGTCTGGAGCTGAAGAAAGGGTAGAGGTCGCCGCGGCTACTGGACGTCATTAGGATGCGCCGGGTTTTGAGGTCCTTCACAACAAAACCGAAGGGATTAAACTCAATGGTGCAGGAATTTTCACGAGTAAATCGACGGACAGAAATCAAGTTTTTGATGATGGTGGAAGAGACGAGAACATCGAAGAGAGAGAAGGGGCCGAGGCGAGTGGAACAAGCTGCCACAACGGGTATCCGAGACCCGTCACCAACAACAATGCGGGAGGAAGAACGCGGGAGAGCAGAATAAAGATGGGAGAGGTTACTAGTCTCACCGGTGACGTGGGAGGTGGCGCCAGTGTCGAAGAACCACTCGCCGCCGCCGTGCGCCTGGTGCTGCTGCGAGATGTTGTTGAGGGCGGCATGCAGGGCGGCGTAGTTTTCCCAGGAGGCAGGGTTGGTGGAGGTGGATGCGCCAGTGTGGTAGACCTAATGGGGTTGGCCGGGTCGAGGGCCTAGGACGCCGGAGGAGTTGGGAGCCGCCCATGGCGCCCGAGGCGGGGGCGGGGGTGGGAACGGGCTCCCGTAGGGCGCAAAGTACCCCATCCAGGGATGGGCACCGAGCAGCTGTTGGGGGTGCCGCGTCCCGTGGGAGCGTGGGAGCCAGCGCCGGGAGACCCACGGCCGCGGCCACGCCCTCGCTAGTGGCCACGACCACGGTCGCCGCCAGAGGAGGGGTCGGTGGGCGCCTTGCCCTTGTCCGTTGGTGGAGTGGTAGGGCTTGTAGCGCAGGGGCCACCGGAAGAGCCGCCGGAGGTGTTGGTGAGGGCGAGAGCGGTGGCACCGTCCGAGCGCCCGTCGGCCCGACCGCGCTCGTTCTGTGTGATCTCCTCAAGAAGGAGACAAGAGCGAGCCTGAGCAAAGTTGGGGAATGGAACCTGCAGGGGAAGAACTGTCGCAAGGACATGGAACCGACGGCTGAGGCCGTGGATGAACTGGAGCGTCAGGGTGCGGTCGGTGACCGGCTCTTCAACGTCGGCAAGGGCGGCAGCGAGGGACTGGAGCCGGCGGGCGTATTCCGCAACACGCAGGTCACCCTGCACCATGCTGCGGAATTCGACAGAGAGATGGATCGCGCGGCCGGCCTGGTTGTCGAGGAAGAAGAGGCGGAGAGTCTGCCAGATCTGTTACGTCGTGGGGATGTTCGGGGGGAGACGACGACATAATACAGCTCGCCGGAGATCGTGGAGGAGATCCAAAGAATGATGGTGATGTCGTTGTTCCTCCACACGGCATCCTCGTGGAGAGGGTCGCGGTCCTGCTCGACGTGTTGCTGGGCGTTGTACTTGCATAGGATGCAGTAGGAGAGGTGACGCCACTTGGAGTAGTTGCCGGCGGTGAGGTCGAGTTTAAACCGCAAGAAGTGCGTGATGGTGTGAGGAAGCCCGTCGGCCGACACCGGCGCGGGGGCCAAAGCACCGACGGCGTCGAGGTCATAGCCGACGCCGGGAGGAAGGGGAGCGGCAGCAGGGACGGCCGGGACGAGGTCGCGGCCGATACCGTGGGGGGGAGGAGCGGCATCAGGGGCGGCCGGAACGGCCGCGGGAACAGCCGCGGGTGCCGGAGCATGGGGAAGGAGCCCCGCGCCGGGAGCTGCAGGGGCTGGTGGGGCGGCAGCGAGAGGACGAGTGGAGGAAGGTTGGCTGCGGCGTCAAGGCGGCCGAGCGGGAGCGGCGAAGCAGGCGATGGATGGCGGAAGCGTGGGGATGGATCGAACCTGCTCAGGTACCAAGTTTGATTATGGAGCTCAACACACACTTGTATTCACATATCTCAGGGGTATTTATACAACAGAGGTACAAGGGGGAGGTGAGGGAGATCGTGCAACGGCTGGCAGCGCATGCACGCCATGCGGTGAGGATCGTGCGCGGGAAGCGCTCGTGCCAGCCAAGTCACCTGCCGAAGGAGTCAGTCCAGGTGGTTATCCCTCTGACCCAGCATGCGGACGTGGTGTGTGTGTAGTAGACTTCCAATATTCATGCAGGGGTACCTCTAGCATTAGAGCTTAACTAAATATATACTGCAAAAAGAAAGACAAGACTTCCGTGGCATGGCCCGCCCTTTTTCTTGTAGCCTACATTACGTGCGAACATGGTGCATGATGTAGATGCATGTGTCGTGCAGCTGTCCGTCTAGAGGGGAGACTTGCTCCCCTTGGGGGGAAGGGGTTGGAGAACTCTTCCGCTCATCTCTCTAAGTGGACGATGCTGCCATTTTTGTGGCCCCTATCAAGGAGGATATCCAGGCTCTCTCTTCCACCATTAACGACTTTGGGGAGGTCATAGGGCTGAGAACGAATTTCCGCAAATCCCAATATGCCTTATTTGTTGTGAGGGAATTGACCTCGATGGTATCATGCACAGCCTGTTGGCGATGAGAGCTTCCTTTCCCATGCGCTACCTTGGGTTGCCGCTTTCAGTGATGCACCTCAAGCGGTTGCACTTTACTCACTTGGAGGATAAGGTGTCCGCCAAGCTCCCCTCGTGGCATGGGAGATACTTCACCATCATCGCTCGTGTCACGCTGGTGAAGGTAGTTCTAACGATCGCGGTAATTTATCATATCACTGTACTTGACATTCCAGTAGAGGTGTTGTAATTCATCGACAAGATCAAGAGGGCCTTTCTCTGGGCAGCGACAGATAAGGTCTCTGGAGGAAAATGCAAAATAAAATAAGAGGTGGTGTGGCGGCCTACTCCCCTTGGGGGTCTTGGGATCCTGCACTTGGGCAAGTTTGCGCGTGCTCTCCGCCTAAGGTGGCTTTGGCTCGAATGGGTCGTGTCGGAGAGAACATGGGTGGGTACTGGCAACCCTTGTGATGAATCGGATATGGACCTCTTCCATGCGCTCACAACTGTCTCCATCGGGAACGGGGCGAAGGCGAGCTTCTGGGACCCTCCTTGGATTAATGGGTCGCGGGCTCAGGAAATTGCACCCTCCATCGTTAGCATATCTAAGAGGAAGAATGGGAGGCCCTTTCTGGTAATACTTGGGTGCAGCGGATTGACATTTCTGGAGGGATCACCTTGCACCAACTACATGAGTTCATTG
This sequence comes from Hordeum vulgare subsp. vulgare, assembly GCF_904849725.1. Classification (NCBI taxonomy): domain Eukaryota; kingdom Viridiplantae; phylum Streptophyta; class Magnoliopsida; order Poales; family Poaceae; genus Hordeum; species Hordeum vulgare. Next base: position 352,412 of record NC_058520.1, on the reverse strand, counting down.
AGCTTTGGTAATACACTTCCCAAGTGCATCTCATCGACGATAGGATTGATTCCAATGTTTGGAAGTTCACAACTTCAGGATGCTACTCCGCAGCAACAACCTACAAAGCCCAATTCCTTGGGCAAACTACATCAAATTTCAAGAGCTTGGTGTCGAAGATTTGGGCTCCTCCAAAGTGTAGATTCTTCGCATGGCTAATCATTTGACGGAAAAGGGTTTCTCCCTGCTTTGTATTACAAAGCAACCAGCCAGAACATCCAGCAATAGGTGCTGGGGCGGAAACAACACAGTCACGCCCAAAAGAAAAGAAAAAGAAAATACAAAAGAAACAAATGCTGACATCGATGGATCGACAAAAATGCAAAAGACTCACGATCGCTGCGCCCACCAAGAGTGTCCCACCAAGCTCCAGGACTCCAAAGCGCCCGTACCCATCAACACCTTCAAGAAGGAATGTGACAATGAAGACGCTGCTACCAAGGGTTTCCCCCGGTACATGACGAGGCGCGAGGAAGGGTAGCCCCGACGCCCTCGGGGAAGGTTCGGCGACACCCAAAGGCGTCACCGCATCAGTGTCGCCTGGGCCGACTAGAATTTGCCTCGATCCCAACCTACACCTCGGGCGCTTTGAAGTTTGCCACCAAACCGACCTTCACCCTGCACCAACACGGTCTTGAGGTCCCCGCGCCGTCTCATCATGGCACCGTAAGGAGAGACCTGCACAACGACGAAAAGGAGACGGGACTAGGAGCAGCAGCACCGTCGGCACGCGAGAGGGCTCAACCTTCACCATCAACAACGGTAGCCGAATGGACGCAATAGCAGGAGCATACCAGGCCCGTGGCACCATAGGCCCAGCCGGGACTTCGCCCCCCCCCCCCCCCCCCCGGCGTAAAGTTCCCGCCATCGCGTTGCAACAGCCACGCCGTCGGCAACGCCGCCCCCGTTCAAGATCCTCCTCCTCACCACCACGCAGAAGACAACACAGCCACGCCGGGTGCCGGCCCGTTAGGACCCAGATAGGGCCTCAGGGCCCAGATATGGGCCGAGGGCGTGTCGCCGGCCATCCCGCACCACCACGCCGCCATGCCGCCAAGGAGCAGCGCCGCCACCTCACCGGCCGCCGGCCACCACCGCCATTTAAAACATGAACTGGACAGCGGACCGCTTGGCCAAGCAAGGATAGGACAATTGTGGGCTACGCCCTCTGTGTAGCATCGCCATGGTGTGAGCTACACATTTATTTCTGGAGTGCCCATTCTCCCTTCAGTTCTGGGGCTCCATATATACGAGATTGGCTTGGTCACCAGTGCTTTGACCCTAGCACTTGTGTGGGAATCAACAATGTCTCTCCGTGATGGGAACACTTGATGGATGAAAATCGGGTCAACCGCAAGGGTATGGCATCGCTCGCTATGATAGTCGCATGGGAAATTTGGAATGAGCGCAACATGAGGGTCTTCAACAACAAATTCGCGACTTGTAGATACATCTTTTATAAAATCCGCGAGGAAGCTTCTACTTGGGTTAAGGCAGGTGCCAAGGGTTTGTGTAATTTAATGTCGGGTCTCCCGGTGGTGTGGCCTTTGGGCATGTATGAAACTCAACTCTCTCTTAATTAATGAATGGTGCAAAGCTTTCGCCCTTTCAAAAAAAAAACCATGTGTCCCTATAAACCCGAATGAGCAGCTAATGAAGCTAGGCCCTTCATGTGCGTGTGCGCGGGTTTCACTCTGGATCGATCATTCACCAACACACGTCTGTACACATCTGGACCTTGAGATGAGATTCATGAAATAAGACAGCTGAGATACATGGCTTGTTCGTTCCAGATCGAGATGGAGACATATAGGCTTAAATCTCGTGGCCTTGCCTGTTGAATACGGACTTTCCTAGCCGCACGCAAAACGGCAACAAATGTTCGACCATGGATTGTTTACTTCTAGCTAGTTCGGACCGGACCCGTGAGGCCGTTCGTTCTGCCCCCCAGGGGCGTGAAATAGCTGATGGAGACGACAAGCAGACAGAACCGGAAGCAGGCAGGGGTTTCACAGACAGGCTGATAGCCAGCCAGAGTCTTCACTTATTACCTGCTTCTTCTGATCCGTGTGATTAATTATATCACCGGGATAATTAGCGAGCCCCGCATGCAGATCAGAGCAGCCTCACTATCATGGAATTCTTAGCACCTGCAGTCTGCACCTTCCTCACGCGGAGTCAGAAATTCCGTACCTTCTCCCTCGATGAACAGACCGGTGGAAAGTGTCTTCTAGTCTGCCTCGCACAGGTCTTAACGTTGTGGATAACCGCATCAGCAAGGGGTCTTTGCGCCGAATGGATCGTTTGAATTGGCGTGTCGCCTAGTATTCTTGATGCCTCCCAATCCTACATTACTCATGATCAATGACACATGTGTAATCCTCTTTCTTTTTAGCTCTACAGCATGGCGCGCGACTACATATATCTGCCATGTACATTGTTGGGTGCCAACCATAAGCTCAAGTCTCTGGCTGGATAAATATGTCGTGTGCTGGCTTCATTGTTATGTTTGGTGATATATACTGCATCAGATACGAGCGTGATTTTGATCATGAGAGTAAAAAAAAAATCCGAAAATTTATAACTCCCATTCTTTTCTCACACCTACCCACTCTGCAAGCAACCTTAGAGCATGTGAGCATGGGAAGCATAAAGGTGACACAACTAGCATTGGTAAGTCCTTGCAAGAGGACCACTAACATATGTGCTACTACTAAGTTTGTATCGAATAATTTGTACAAACTTACAAATTTAATGGATGTCAAACTTATTTTTTCGGCATACCGTAATTAAGCGAACCACCACTATAGCGGACGCAATTTTTGCCGGATATTGAATACACTACTAGTATGCCCGTGCGTTGACACGGCCTATTATTATTAATTTTTACTATGCATATAAATATAATGCATATCAGATTTCAAATGTATAGAAAAGAAGTCTATTGGAGACAAAAGACGTCTTTGCGAAAGGTTTAGTGAATATATCAGCTATTTGTTCCTTGGATGAGATGAAGTGAATATTAAGAGCCTTGGCTGCTACACTTTCATGAACAAAGTAAAAATTCACCTTGATGTGTTTTGTTCTGGCATGAAACACCGGGTTAGCACACAAGTAGGTGGCTTCCAGGTTATCACACCACAAATCTGGAGGTCGTGACATAAAAATCCCAAGTTCTCCAATATTAGATTGTATGAAGATCACTTCATTGTTCCATTTGACAAAGTCTTGTACTCATACTCGGTACTCGATCAAGAGACAGTTTGGAAATGAGGCATCTCGGAGGCTCGTCCATCCAACTACTAGAAATCTTATTAAAAAAATATGATAAGCTCATTTTAATGAAAGCTCGGCATCTCGGAGGCAGCGGCAAATATGATAAGCTCGGCATCTCGGAGGCACATTTGCCGCTTGGTTTGAAGAACGATAAGGCTGCTCGTAATGAAAGTATCATAGGTAGTATCATGCATTTTAACTACGCAATTTCGATGAGGTGGCATAGAATTAAATGAAGAATGAGAGGGTTGAGTATCATATCATGATACCGTATCATATTAAATGATGTGCTACTCCTATATGTCTTGCATAGCAATAAATGAACCATCCTATGACACTAGCACATGATACTATGCATTACGGTTGTGGTATCGTACACTAGTATCATATGCATGATATTAGTATATGATACTACCCATTACAACCAGTCTAGTTGACATTCCCAAATGACGAAGACACGTCCACACATTTCGGAAAAATCACCGCCGCGGTGTCCCATCATCTTGTCTGTACAATACTATAATCAATCACTCGCAAGTGTCTTCCACTCGAGGTGACCCAGGGAGTTTTCAAAGATTTGTCCATCAGGCATAGCAATAGCTTTCCTTGTGCTGCAACAGGATTAAGTCGATATTGTGTCACCAAAAAATTACCCTTACCGTCTCTAAGAACAATCGTCATCGCTCATGTGGCTTCATCCATATGGAATGAGGCATCCACGTTTAGTTTCACAAACTTGCCTTGTGGCTTGCTTCAACGGTGGTGGCAATCACATGCACAAGCGAGGCCAGCCCCAGAAGCTGAGCGGGGGTCGGGTGAGGTACCATCAACGACGACAAGAACAGATGAGACTACCGAGGCAAGCTGGGTCAGTGGTGCCGGCCATGTCACACAAGGATTGCCGGCGAGGCAGCCGCAACAACGGCAAAATCTCGCCCAGGCAGATGTGGATGGTGGATCGGCAATGATGTTGGTAGGCGTCGAGACCGGCAGACACCGTAGCACCTCCGGCGACCATGACCTCGAGAATTATATGAAATCAATGCCATCTCTTCAGTAATAGGCCACACCTCAATGACGGCTTCCTCCGGGCATGTTGACATGGAAGCCATGATGGCACATGTGTGGGGAAGCCATGTCCCGACAACGTTAGACCCCGTCAAAGGCCATGCGAGAGGACACATACCATCATGGCTTGTTCGGTTAATCCCCACCACAAGAGGATTGGGGAGGATTGGAGGGGATTGAGGTGAAATTTGACTTACAGAGAATTTAATCCTTCCCAATCCACTCCAATCCCCTTCAAACCCGTTACAACCGAACAAGGCTCAGGGGAATCATGCTCCACCGATGATGCTGGCAGGCATCGAGTCCATGCAGGAGCACACATTGACTCAGGCCACCCACACCGAGTTAACAAGGTGCTCGGTGTCAACAGATTTGCGGATAGATGGCTCCCGGGAAGAGGTATGTCGGTGTTGCCTCGTCTTCCTCAACCAGGAGAGAGCCATGACCACACCCACCCTAGAAGGCAACAAGCACATCGAGGGTTGCTTCCTCGACAATGACGCCACAAACCATATGAAAGATTTACTCGACACCTTCACAGAATTTGATCGCTCTATCTCCGGGGAGGTGTAGTTCACCGACGGCTCCGTGGTTGAGACCACGGGCGCAGGACAGTCATCTTCGCCGACAATAGGGGTGATCACATGGCCGCCATGTCTGTCTACTTCATCCTGAAACTCAAGAGAACTGTCATGACCACTGATGGCACTAGCAGAAAAACTACTTTACGTGAGATAATTTAGTCACAATTTGTAAACGTATGGGCACTAATGGTCACATTAGTGCCGGTTCCGACGGCTAAGGGGACGGGCATCATTAGTCCTGGTGTGTGTTGAACTCACGAACCGGTACTACAGGGGTGGTGGCAGGCTGGTGTCAAGCTAAGGTCCCACTAGCACCTTTAGTCTCGGTTCGTGGCACGAACCGATACTAGAAGCTCACATTTAGTACCGGTTTGTGTCATGAACCGGGACTAAAAGTTTTCCTATATAACCCCTTTGTCCAGCCCGCGTTCGAGCTCTCTGTTCTTCCCCTTTCCTCTCCTCTCCGTTCTTCCCCAAAGCTCGAGCTCATCCTTCATTTTGCCCAAAATTTGTCAAGATTTGAAGGCCCCCCATCCATCCAAGTGTTCACAAAGGTTAGCAACTTTGTCCTTTTATCTCTCATTGCTAGATTAGCTCTGGCAATGCTTTATAAGTACAGTGATTTGTTGGTTTTACTTTGGGAGTAATTATATGTGGTAGTTTATTTGATTTATATGCAATTTGAGCTCAAATTAACTCTTAGTTTGCATATGTAGGTGTGGTTTAGTTAGTGCTTTCCGTCCTAACCACTGTCGATCGCTCGCACCGTCACGTCACCGGCACCACCTTGGTGAGCCTCTTGTTCTTATTATCTATTTATAAAAAAATCATGTTTGTGTGATTTAGATATATAGTTACTTGTATAATTTTCTTACCCTTACGTTGTTTTTTATAGATAATGGCATGATTTTAATATTCGTCCCCGTCGGGCCTCGTCCGATTTATGATTCGGATGTGATATATTCTCTTTTATAACTATTTGTTGTATTTCGTGTTTATGACAAATTATGCCCATCAAGTTGACATGGATATTTTTATCTAGGAGGTATGTGAACCGGAAATTCCAACCGACCCTCTTGTCGTGAGGTTAAATTTAATTGAAAAAGAAAACGAGTATTTGAAATAAAAATTGAAAAGAATTGAAGAAGAGAAGATGAAACTGGAGTTGTATGTTGCCGATGTCGTCGATGATCACAAGATCAAGATGGAGAAAATGTACTTGTAGAAAGATTAGAAAATATGCCATTGATAGTGAGGCTTGGTATCATTATGTTGTTGGATCAATTGTTACCTTAGTTGCGATCTGCATCGCATTTGGTGTTGCATTTAACGCTTTAGCTAGAGAGTTTGTATGTTGTTTTATGAGAATAAGTGTGTATGAACTTGTATTAATTTGGTCTTTTCGGTGTTGTGTAATGAAGATGAGCCGGCAATGGATGTACGATGACCGATGCTCTCCCCAGTTAGTTCAAGGCGTGAATACTTTTCTGATTGAGGCTGAGGTAAACAAACGGGTGGATGGCTTTATGTGTTGTCCATGTGCTGTCTATAAGAATGATCAGAATTACTCTAGGTTAAGAATCATTCACGTCCACCTGTTTGAGTCCGGTTTCATGTCCCGCTATAACGTTTGGATCAGGCATGGAGAAAGAGGGGTTATGACGGAAGACAATGAAGAAGAAGAGGACGACGACAGCTATCCTGGCCATGAGTTCTCTGAATACGATGATACAACAATGGGGGAAGAAGCTGAGCCGACAATGCGGGAAGAAGCTGAAGAAGAGGCATGAGATGAGCCCGCTGATGATCTTGGTCGGGCCATTGCCAATGCAAAGAGAAACCGTGCAAGTGAAAATAAGAGGCGGAAGTTGCAGCGCATGTTAGAGGATTATAAGAAACTGTTGTATCTAAATTATTCTTTAGTAATATGAATTGTCGTGCAGTAATCTAAAGCCACGTCCCCTTTTTTAGAGTATGTAGCCCTGTTTCTGTTTGTCAGGTAGCTAGGGTGGCAGGAAGGAATACTATAGATCACACCAAATTCAACACATGGTGTATAAGTGTACATAACCTTTCCCAGAAAATCTAGACTTTCAAGTAGTGTTATTTAGATGGAAGTGAAGGGGCAGGGCATGGATCAAAGCTTCGATTATTGTCCCGATGTATCTCCCCAACAAGAATTCTTGATGCCTTCAAATCCTAAATTACTGATGACAAACATCTGTTTAATCCATTCTAGCTCTGCATGTGAAAGTGCACCATGAGCTAAGGTTTCTACAAGGCATAAGGGTATGTCGCGTTTTAGCTTCATAGGGTTTTGAGTAGAGAATTGAGAGAATCAAATGTGATATATATGAAGGCAGATACATGTACGTATGACCTCGAATGTGAGAAGAAAAAGCTTCTGAAAAAATAATAAATGTCAATATTTAGTACGCACGTACACGCTGCTGCTACATGAGCAACCTTAATTAGAGCATGTGATGACGAGAGAAATGAAGTGGACGCAAATAGTGTTGGTATGTCCTTGCACAAGTGCCAAGAATTTATTGCGGCAGGTAGTATTGGGACGGGGGTGAGTGGCTTCTCTCAAGATAGAAATAGACACTCAAAAGGGTCACCTAGCACAAATTGGCTCGCGCGTAAAAATTATATGTCAAAACATGTGTGATGGCATCAAGATCTGAGAGCAAATGAAATAGGCATCGCTAGCCTTTTTTAATATCACATACTTCCTCCGTTCCTAAATATAAGTCTTTGTAGAGATTTCACAAGTGGACTACATACGGATGTATATAGACATACTTTAGAATGTACATTCAATCATTTTACTCCGTATGTAAACATCTAATAAAATCGCTTAAAAGACTTATATTTAGGAACGGAGGAAGTAGGAAAAACAAGAAAATGTAGATTGCCATTTTTGCTAAGAAATGTGCGATATTACATTAAACATATGCAATTATACTATTTTTATTATGATTTCAATATATCATTTTTGTGTAGTAAGTTGGTTTTATTGGGTTTCGGGTTGTGTTGTGCTCAGGGTTTTTTCTCATCTTGTGCCCACATACTGGGAGCTCCTCTAGACCCCCTTAAACGCCATATCACTGCCAAAGTGCACACCAACCACCACACTCGTTGGTCCGCTTATTCACCCCGCCTTCGCTGAGTAGCTGTTGTTTTGCTCATATCTTTTTGTCGCTGTTTTTTTCTAGAAAATATGGTCTATTTTTTAGTTGAATTCGAAAACATATTCATTTATTTAACAAATATTGTTGAATTTAAAATTTCAAAAATGTTGGTGGGTTTTAAATGACCGTGATCTCTTGAAAAAATGTCAATATCCAAACATTTCAAATTTGACAAAGAAAAACAGAATTTTGGAAAAAAAATCATAAATTTAAAATATAAATTCGAAATAATATCATAAATTGTAGAAATGTTCATGTATTCAAAAAAAGTAAATTTATAGAACACATGAATTTTAGACAATGTTCATGTTTAAAACAGTATTTGCGGGTTTAAATTGTTTATTTATTTAAAATATATAGTTTCTAATATTGAAAAGTTTACAATTTTATTAAAAAAAATTAATAATGAAAAAAAAACTGAAAATAGAAATGCAGAAGAAGAAAATGAATAGAACACCTGCCAAAATAGAAGAAAAACAGACATAGAAACCAGCCCAGAGAACCAAGGGAACTTCCTAACTGGTTCCAAAAACGTGTGGGTCCGTCCACATCGGAACTCCATTGGGAGGATGTGAGCGTCCTGTACAGGATGGCTACTTTTAGGCGCATAAGAGCATCTATATCTTCAACAGTATTTGTTGAGTTGCATATCTAAATGCGTCAACACGTAACAATTGGGGTACCAAGATGTAAAGAAGACCATGTCTATATCAAAAATTCTTGAATATTTCTCTGAATTAAAAACCGTACTGTATAGTTCCAAACCATTGTTATCAGGTATCTTTCTTCCATATTTTTTCCTACTGAATGAACATATAGTATTGTTATTAGGTACTGAATGAATTGAGGTATTTGTTTCGCCAACGCAAAAATGCTAAGCCATCATCTCCTACTGAATTCATATACAGTATTGTTTGAGGTCGCTTAAATGTTGAGGGGACATTCAAGAACCAAGGACATATCAAAAAGGAGGATAATGGAATTTGTCCTTCAACCCTTAGCAAATGAAGCACACATTTGTCCCAGTTCCTAAATTTTAGTATTAATCGCAAATGACGAGACACAGGGAAAAAGAAGATCTCCAATCAGAAGGAACTATAGAGCATATCAAGAGGGAGGCTATGAAATTCCAAAGTCATAAATTGTGCATCTACACCGTGTCTAAAAAAATAGAAGAAGAAGAAAAGATCTCCTCCAATCAAAAGAAACTATAGAACAGTAGCCAGAAAAAGGTGGTTAGTCCGAAAAAGGGTTTCCCCCCACTTTGTATTACAAAGCAACCAACCGATACATCAACAACAGGTGCTGGGGCGGAAGCAGCACAATCACACCCAAAAGAAACGAAAGAGAAACAACAAGAGAAAAATGCCGACAACGGTGGATCAACGGAAACGAAGACGCATCACGACCACTGCGACCACCGAAGATCTCCCACCAAGCTCCAAGGCTCTGAAGCACCGGTACCAATCAACACCTTCAAGAAGGACCGCGACGATGACGACGCTGCTGCCAAGGGTTTCCCCCGGTACGTGACGGGGCAAGAGGAAGGGTCGCCCCCGACGCCCTCCAGGAAGGTCCGGCGGCACCCACAAGCGTCGCCGCGTCAGTCGGCCAGGCCGACAGGGGTTTCCCCCAATCCCAACCTTCACCTCGGATGCTCCAGATCCTGCCACCAAACCGACCACCATCTTACGCCACTGCGGTCATGAAGCCTCCACGACATCTCACCACGGCACCATGAAGTGAGGCCTGCACAGCGGGGAATAGGAGCCGGGACTAGGGGCCACAACACCGTCGGCACGCGGGAGGGTACAACCTCCACCGTCGACGACGGTAGCTGACCGGGCACAATAGCAGGAGCATACCAGGCCCGTGGGCCCACAGGCCCGGCCGGGCTCTCCACGCCCGTAAAGCTCCCGCCATCGCGCTGCAGCAGGCGCGCCTTTGGTGTCGCCGCCCCCCGTCCGAGCTACTCCTCCTCCTCACCACACAAACGACGATGAAGCCACGCCGAGAGCCGGCCCGCTAGGACCCAGATGGGGCCCACAGGGCCCAGATCTGGGCCGGGGGCGCGCCACCGTCCAACCTGCGTCACCACGCCGTCTCATCCCAAGGGGCAACACCACCACCCCGCGCGTCGCCGGCCACTACTGTCGGGTCGTCGGACCGTCGTCGAGCCGAGGAGCACCGCCGCCGCCCCCATGCCCCGGGCAGGGAGCCGCACGCGCGGGGACAAGCAGTCCCAGCGCCGCCAACACCACCCGGCCAAGCGCCGGGGGCGGCCGTCGGCGGCGGCACGGAGGGAAGGAGTAGGAGGGAGGCCGAAGAGGGGCGGGGCTCGCGCCGCCCCGGCCACCTCCCGGGGAGGCGGCCCGGGGCGAATCCGGGAGGGGGAGGGGGGCGGGGACGTCCAGCGGTGGCGACGGGGGGGAGGGAGGGAACCCTAGGGAGCGGGGGTCGCGGGGCAAGGGGGAAATCTTCCTTCCAGGTACAATATTTTCTAGATAACACTTCAAAAAAAGTGGTTAGTCCAAAATGAAGAGAGTAACGGTAGAGCTAATGCACATGTCAAGGTCAAGGTCATATGTGAGACCAGTAACAATGTCAAGGTCATATATCTATATCTCTGTTTGTTGATTTGACCCATGCACAAGTCAATAATCAGATCAATAATAATGTGAAAGTTCTATGTTTCTGTCGGTTGATTCAACCTATACATGCACATGTAAATGACAGAGCTCTTCAAAAGCTACAGCAACATTTGAAACTTTTCAACCTATACATGCACATGTAAACGAGAGAGCTCTTCAAAAGCTACAACGACATTCGAAACTTTGATACATATACATGTGCCCAAGCTTTTGTAATATCCAATCATGCAAAAAATGCAATACTCTCTCTTAATTAATGAATGTGGCGAATCTTTTTCCCTTTTTAGAAAAAAAAATTAAAAAAATAGCAGGCTCTACCGGAGCCATGTGTTGTGGCCATCCAAATGAATTCAATTGTTCGTGTGCGTTACTATCTGTATACGTGTGTGTTGTTGTTCCGGCTAGTACTAGTGCATATTTCGAGCAAATGGTCAATTTCATATCAGGCACCAAACGGTCTTAATTAATATAGTCAACACCAAATGGTCCCTAATCAACACCACCCCACTCCCTAATAAACAGCAAATGGTCCTAGTTAATTAATATAATCTGAAGCACGCGGGCATTAGCTGGATGCCATTTACTTGAAAGCTGCGTTGAAAAGTAGAAAGGCGCATCTCACAAAAGCAGACATGACATAATGTAATAGGTGGTGCCCTGGTGGGTTCATGGTTTCAGATTAGGAGCCTGATACACGACCAACTTTAAAGATTTTCTAGTATAACCGAACGAACTCAACTAGACTAGGGCCTAACGCATCTCAGGCTAGTTTCCTCCTCAGCTGGCTGTCTTCGGTTGATTTTCAGTGTGCATGTATGTATATACATCTAAAATATTGATGTCAATAAATATTTCATCAAAATTTAAAATTCTAAATATTTTGTTCCTTACACCATTGATCGGATTGAAAAAAATATCCATCATGACGAGAGCTGCGAGACTAGATCCCATGTTGATATGTTCCGATGACCTTTTTGGGTGTCAAAAGCTACCACATCGAGATTATGTTAGTAATCACGTATATGGTTCACAAATTATCATGTTGTTTAGACCAAAATTAAGAGGCATAAAAATGTTTCTTCTAACCTTCTCCTACATGCAGATGAATGCGTTCACTAGAGGGCAAAAATAGCTCATGTCAACCTAGATTCTACTAAATTTGAAAATTCAATATTTTTGTAGCATAAACCATTGGTCCCATTCAAAATCTATTTGCATATACAAGAATCCGTTGCGATGAGAGCTTCTCTACGCTTGGATAAGTAAGTTAACAGCTCTAATTTGTGTAAATTATCATTGTTTGCACAAAAGTTAGCAGGGTATGTTTCTCAATAAAACTCTCTGGTTAAAAAGATGTTGTGGTCTTTGTATGTAAGTTATCATGTCTGCACATTTCCTAATAACTTTTCACTCCTTTAAAAGTTACCATGGTTTTTGTGCACGAGTTATTATCTCTGTTGTAGGGGAATTATCATGCCTAGCCTTAATTGGTTGTGCCTGACAATGACCTTCTTGAAGGCATTGTTTTGAGAGCGGGGACTATCTTCAGCGTAAAACCAAGATCTATGATCGGGTGACGACAGTGCTTGAGCACTATTTCCTTCTTTGAGGCGTCGCTTTTGAAGAACTTGGACTTCGGGTGTTGTTTTGATGATGATTGTACTACTACAAGGACTGAAACTCTGGAGCGGGGCTTTTCTTTTTTAGCTTCTTTTTTGTTGTTGTGTGCATCCGTAATGCCATTAGGGTATTGCGTTATTGCAGACGCTGGGTGTAACGCAGACCTCTCGGAAGGAGTTTTCATCTGCAGAACAGACGAGCCCATTCCAGAAACATTCGACAGGTCTGTCAAAGGAGACCTCTGAGAGAGATCCATCCTCACGTTGTTTGCAAGGCAGATAAACCGCCGGGTGTGGCCGGTCTTCCTTTAAGAATAAGTTGTTAGCTGGATGTATTTCATTCAAGTGTAGCTAGAATTATACTAGATTTCACAGTCCAGCAGCATTGTTGGTCCAACCAACCTTTTGCCAATTTTTTCTTATATACTGGGTTGAATAGCTCCCCTACTTTTCCTGATGTAGTTGATCACAGGTCAGTTCAGTGCAACAGATCTAGGAGTCATGATGATCAAGCATTTAGCTGTTGGCTGAAACAAGGCACGTAAATATTAAAAAAAATATCATCAATGAATCAAACAATACTACAATTCATTCAGTAACCTTCTCCTATGATTACTGGCAAACACAGCAGAACCCAACTCTTTCTTTGTGATTTTATATTTTCCAGAAAATGAGTCGGGGGAGAATAAATAACAACCAACATCCCAGCAGGAATCTGGAAGAATGATATTTGATAATGATGGTCTTGGAACAGTACAATACTATCGGAATCAAACAAATATTCAAGAAACCGAAACCGAGAATAAAGAACAACTAACATCCCAGCAGGAATCTGGAAGAAAGATATTTGAGAAAAATGGTTTTGGAACGGTACAATACAGTCGCAAATCAAAGAGTTCTATTAATAGACCGTTGAAGAAGGAATTCGGACGGCGAAATTTCTGGATCTTCTAGCAATCCTCTCTCTGAACAAAAGACAGTAGAAGTAGATACATACTAGATCTGGGTCCTTTGGTGTCGTTCGCCCTTCTAGGGTATCATTTTGTAGCAAGTGCTGGCTGGAGGGGACTAGAGGAGAAGCGGCATTCCATCTACTGCAAGGCCAACGGCGGATCCCGGCGGCATGGCGATGTGGAGTCTCGGCGACAGGCGCCGGCGGATGGATACATGCAGGATGATGGCGGTGTTTGGCGTCGTGATGGCGTCGATGGCAGGCCTGACAAGATCGTTGCGTCAGTGCCTGTTCTGGAGATGGACCAGTGGAAGACGATGGCGGTGGCTTCTGAGAGTGCGCCTGGACCGGTGTGTGACAGAGTCTCAGTATGTGGCTGGGTTGTGACACCCCTTCATTGGTGCGATGTCTGTTTGGGATTCGGCTCGGATATTCCGCACCCCTTCATCAAGAACATAGAAGTAGCGAAAGGTGTTGCCAAGTGGTGGCTTAGACTTACTAATGTACTACTTTATAAGGTTTTTATAAATAATTAATAAAATAGTTATACGCATTGCATCATCCAAATGTAGAGGCCGGGGGTGTATCCTCCTTTTAAAAAAAAGTAGATACAGACTTGTTTTAACAGATACATCCTCTGTTCCCAAATATAAGACATTTTAGTTGTTCAATCTGAACTGCTACTACGTCTTATATTGAAAAATGGAGGTAGTAGATGCGTGCAGCCCAATCCAATTTGAGAACACCTGCATAGGAACCTGTGAGTCAACACATACGTAGAGCATCAGAATAAATGTGAGGAGAAGTTGATCAAGGGATAGTTTCTCTCTGGTAAACAAAGATATATACTTACATTGGTCCAATTAAGCGGAAGAAATGGCAGCCATCCGTGTTGTGTAGGATTAATAAAACCATTGGACGTGTATACCATCATTAAAGCAACGGTGGTTTTTGGCATGAGATTTCTCGTTGCACCAGTAGCTAGGCCGTATAGCATATATAACGGCAGATCAACAAAAACGAAAAAGCGTTGAGATCACTGCGCCCACCTCTCCCACCAAGCTCCAAGACTCTAAAGCGTCGGTACCAATCAACACCTTCAAGAAGGGACGCAACGATGCCGACTGGTACGCGGCGAGGAAAAAGGAAGGATAGCCCCCGACGCCCTCTAGGAAGGTCCGGCGGCACCCTCACGAGCGACCGCGTCGGTGTCGGCCAAGCCGATAGGGATTTCTCCCGATCCCAACCTTTACCTCGGGTGCTCCGGAGCTCTCCTCCAAACCAGCCACCACCTTGCGCCAACACGGTCTTGAAGCTTCCACTCCTGTCTCACCACGACACCATGCAATAGGACCTGCACAACGAAGCAGAGAAGCCAGGACTCGGAGCAGCAGCACCGTCAGCACGCGGGAGGGCCTAACCTCCCACGTCACCGACAGGATCCGACCGGACGCGACAGCAGGAGCATACCAGGCCCGTGGGCCCACAAGCCCGGCCAGGCCCTGAAATGCCCGTGAAGCTCCCGCCGTCGTGCTGCAAAAGGCATGTCGTGGGTGTCGTTGCTCCCCGTCTGAGCCGCTCCACCACTTCGCCGCGTCGAAGGCATCGAGGCCACGCCTGTGCCGGACCGCTAAAACCCAGATGGGATCCTCAGGGTTCAAATCCGGGTCGGGGTCGTGTCGCCGGCCACCGAACGTCACCAGACCGCCCCGCTGCCAAGGGAACTCGGTGGGAAGTTATGTTCCCTCTGTCCTCCCTCAAGGTGGTCACTCGAATTGGATCCGACCATACCCCACTGCTTTTCTCGTCGGGGGATGTGACACCGCCTAGGACCCGTCGCTTCCTCTTTGAGACATTTTGGCTGGAGGAACCCGGCTTTTGCGAGCTGGTTCGCGACCGCTGGCGTGCGGCAGTCTCGTCCCTGTCAAGGGTGTTTTGTGCGGTGGATGTCTGGCACCACTGTGCTAAACTGACCCGCAGGCAATGAAGGGATGGGGCGAACTTGGGCGCTGACCTCCGGGCCCGTAAAGGGGAACTGCTGGACCAGATGAGGGTCCTGGATGGCTTGGCGGATGGTCCAGGCCTGTCTCCTGACGACTGGCTTAGGAGATACTCCCTCGAGGCCTCCCTCATGTGTATATACGAGAGCGAAGAGCTGTTTTGGCAACGTTGAGGGGGCCAGAACTAACTCCTGAAAGGGGACGCGAACACTGCCTACTTTCAGGCGATCGCTAATGGCCGCGGAAGGAAATGTGCCATCCCTTTCCTTTGGGA
The DNA here is from genome assembly GCF_904849725.1 of Hordeum vulgare subsp. vulgare. Taxonomy (NCBI): domain Eukaryota; kingdom Viridiplantae; phylum Streptophyta; class Magnoliopsida; order Poales; family Poaceae; genus Hordeum; species Hordeum vulgare. The sequence goes on along the minus strand of NC_058520.1, from coordinate 336,755 downwards.
CGGGGAGATCCTCCTGGAAAGCCCTGAGGATATCTCCACCCATATGTACTTCTATAAGGAGTTGTTCTCGGATGTCCCGTGTGGAGGTGTTTCCCTCTACGCAGACTTCTGGCCGCATGCGGCCCGGGTCACCGATACGGAGAATGCAGCGCTTACCCTCCCGTTCTCCCCTGAGGCAGATGGCCAAGCGATTGCTTCTATGAAAGCTTGCTTGGCCCCGGGGCCAGATGGTGTCCCAGTAGTTTTCTTTCAGAAATTCTGGGAGATCTTGCGCCCGGTCGGTATGCCCATGTTCCATGAGTTCTACATCGGAACCCTGAACATGGCTAGGATCAACTTTGGGGTCATCGCCCTCATGCTCCGATAGGTGTGGCGGATCGTGTGGGGAGATGGTGGTTTGTGGCTGCAGCTGCTTGAGGCCAAATACCTGCAGGGTAAACCTCTCTTGGCCTGCTTGCAGTCGGCCGGGTCTCAGTTCTGGAATTCTATCCAGGCCATCAAGGAGGAGATAAGGGTGGGTTTGTGGTTCTCGGTGAGCAATGGGTCTGGGGCTCAGTTTTGGTTGGACCCATGGCTTGCTGGTGAACCCCTCCGCCTGCGTTTTCCGGGGCTCTTTGGAATTTGCGCCGAGACGGCTGTCCTAGTTTCCGAGGCTGCTCTGGTGGACGGGTGGCATTTTGAGTTCCGTCGCTCCTTCGGACCAACCGAGATACTTGAATGGAATGCCCCCCCCCCCCCCCCCCTTTCGATCTCCCCGGATACTTGAGGTTTGTGTGCATGCAAACCTCCAGATCTGCCTCTCTCACACAAAATTTAAATAAAACTTACTCCCTCCGTTCCTAAATAGTTATAGTTGGGAAGAATTAATTAGTTAGATGATTCAAAGGCTCAATAGTGACAAGTCAGACTATGAATTGGATGGATTGGAAAAAGAAATAAATCCGTCCCCTGAGTGGACTTGAACCCGTGTCCCTCGGGTGAGAGCCGAGTATCCTAAGACCAATCATCAGATCCATAGTTAACAATTATGTACATGTTCTCTGTTCCGGTTACTTGATTCAGTCTCTGAACACGTCGGTGCTCTACTGTCATACAAGGATACAACACAATTTTCACATCAGGTTACAGTTACTTGTTTCGGATCAAGAACACAACCACAATTTTCTTCTCAAGGCCGCATGCATACAAGGATACAGTTACAAGAAGACTAGCATTCCGCATCACGTTACATCAGCTAATCCTTCATTTCGACTAAATGTCGAGAAGCTGAAGCATCAACCATTGTCTAACTTTCCAACGAAGCACATTCCGACTAAATGTCGTGGTACGGTGAGAATTAATGTTCATCAGGCCCTCAAGTTGTACAACGAGTATATTCATGAGGAAACACAGGTAATAACAAGAATGTTGCACCATGATCTTGGTGAGGCAACCAAGGCCCTCTGCAGTTACATCTTCTTTTTGTTGTCCGCCCGTCCCTACGTACGTACATGTTGCCTTACACGCGAGAGGTACGTCCAGTTATGCCATGATTCCATCGCTCATTTGTGATACTCCGCTGCCTATATATATATGACTTGCTCTTGGCATCCTGAAGATGCAACGAGAAATCTCATGCCAAAAACCTGACAAATGCTGACCATTGTTGCGTTAATGATGGTCTACACGTCAAATGGTTCTATCAATTAAACCCAAGAAGAGTCGGTTTAATTGGCCCAACCAACGTGAGTATCTTTGTTGTTTTTCAGACAGGGAAATTATTCCTTCGTCACATTCTCCCTGCATTTATACTGATGATGTGGAGTACTTGTTAATTAATGTCTCAATTGATAGGAGATATGTACGAGTTGGCAAATTGGATTTAGGCATGCGCATCTATATCTATTAAGACTGGTCTGGTATATGTCTCCAATGGCATTTACATGAGAGAGAACAAGACTGGAGTAGAAGCACCAGAAATTTCACCATTTGAGCACCTCCTTCTACCGTCTTCAAATCAGAACTTCTAGAATATTTCTCCGAATTGCAACAGTATTAATGTAGGTTGATTGCTACAAGTAACAAGATATATTTCTTCCAGATTCATAGTTATAAGATATATTTCTTCCAGATTCATGCTGGCATGATAATTGTTCTTATTCTCCTCCGATTCATTTTCTGCAAAATAACAAGTCACCAAGTAAGAGTTAGTTGAGTTCTGTTGCTTCATTTGCCCTGTTTCAACCACCGCAAATTTGAGCTTGCTCCAACACCTCCAGAGAGAATGCATACATGTTCTCACATTGGACTGCTCGGCTACGTACCTGGTCAGGTTACATCCTTCCTTCCTTCACACTAAAGAGCTTACCTCAAGGTGGAAGACGACTAGCTAGTGCGACACTGTTACTGCTCTACTTGGTGCACCTGGTTCAGCCTGCTGAACCAAACCGAGTGCAGGATCATGTGGAAGATGTCGTACTTGACGGGCTTCGCATGCCACAGAAAATGCCTCTGCACCTTCTTCACATTGGACCGCATCGTTATGTACCTGCTCTCCGGGATCGCCAGCAGGATCGCCTTCAGACTGGGTACATCTTTCTCTGCCACCACCACGGAGAACGCGCTCCAATCAAGAGCGTCGTCGAACGGGAGCACAAAGTTGTCAGCGATGATCACTGGTACGCACTCGTAGTAGATCGCCTCCACGATCCGCGGGCTGTTCACCTCATACCCCATTGGACAGATGCAGTACTTGCTCGACTTCATGTGCTTGGCATAGTTCATCCGTCGAGTGATTTGGCGTGGGATCCGGCTGTATATTCGCATGTCCGCATCCTTGCCTCCCCAGTACTTGAGAAGGACAGGCCGAACACGGCCATGCATCTGCCCTGCAAAGAACGCCAGGATGGATCTCTCTGCCGCTGGCTTTCCACCGATGTCTCTCACAGGTCTCCTTGCAGACTTAACGTATGTTTCTGGAAGGGACACGTCTCTTCCGCGGATGAAAACTCCTTCCGAAACATCTGCGTTACAGAGAGCTTTGATGGTATTTTTCCGCAATTCGTCATGCAATTTAGTCGTGTAAGGTCCCTGCAAAAAAAAGAGACCCAAGTCGGTTACGAGATACTGATTTCATTTCACATGTAAATATATCTGCAGGCATGTGAGGAAACATACCCAGTCATGGCAAGCAACAAAAAAATGATCCGCGCCTTTCGTCCGATTCCAGTACCGAAACTTAGCAGAGATCATATCTATGTAATTCTTCACAAATACAGAAAGCGGGTCGAGTGTATTTGATCCAGGCACATAAAGATTATGCTCCAGCTGCCGAGAGCTATAAGGCAGGTAGAACAGATGAGCTCTGTTCGGATCCCGCACAACAAAATTCTGATCCGCCTCAATCAGTTTCATAAACCACCCCTCGGAAGCATAGATGCCTTTCAACTCCGGAGAGTGGAAAATGGGTTTTGCTCCATCATGGTATATGAAAACCTTAAGAAGTCTCTCCATCAGTTCATAACTCCTGCAAGCATGAGTTGAAAGTAATTTAGTAAGCCATCTTATGAACAGAAGAAAACTAAACACTATTTCATTTTATGGACAAAATGACAGCACAAGAAAGTTGCTTAGACCCAAACCAGAACATTATTACCTCTTAAAGACAGACACATTCCTATATAGAGGTGCATACAAATCAGGGTCACCAAATACCAAGGGAGCATTGGCAATCTCTTTCTTTGCATAAATAAGCTCTTCATCTGCCGCTGTTGACCAAAGCGGTATCTGCTAAATTGACAGCCCAACAAAGACTTTTACCATTTGGACTCCAGATACCAGATATAGAAATTGTATTATACGGGAGGCAAATCCTTGACCTGTGGCTTTGGATGCGGCTCTGCATTTCTACTCTTGTGAGGGTCTTTGGTGACATCAGAGCTCATTGTAGGAGAACCACTGGAAATGGGCTTCACAAGTGTAGAGGTTAAAATTAGAAATTTCAATTGCTAAAGATGGTCTACCCAGCACTAGATATGTACCTCCTGGAGAAAAGGGGCCGATTCATTTAGCGGATCTTCCTAAAGAATTAGCAACATTTAGTTAGAGGCTATAATAAGACAATGCAGACCTTCCTACTGGATAATGCCGAGCACGACAAAAATATCCAACAGATTTTGTTTATTCATAAGAAAAGTTAAATTTCACAGAGAGAAATACCTTCATATCAGGACGCTCGGGTTCCTCCATTGACCTATCATCGAAATTCTCCACCGGCGAAGGTGCTGCCGCCAAAAAAATCGAAGGAGCTGGCACGATTGTAGATGGAACACTAGCCTGTGAAAGAAAGAGTTCATTTTGCAAACTCGGATCCAGCTATATCACATTCTCCTATATACTCCCTCCGTTCCTAAATAAAAGTCTTTTTAGAGGTTTCACTAGAGGTCTACATACGGATGTATATAGACATACTTTAGAGTGTAGATTCACTCATTTTGCTTTGTATATAGTCTCCTTGCGAAATCTCTAAAAAAGACTTATATTTAGGAACGGAGGGAGTATTCCACATGCACATCTTTGTCGAAAAATATTCCACATGATCAGACTCGGACTCAGTGTAACTCTTGCTCGAATCGCCCAAATGTGATTTGGGATTTTGCACCACTACTACGACGGCGGAGCGCACTTTGAACAAATTGACAAGTAAAATTAGAGCATGGTATGGTGCTGCATTTACAAAATAATTAAGGGTTCTCTGTGAGATTTGACTGCATTCCAATCCAACCTAGAATGCTAACAGCATCCTGCACATACAAAAGCACTCTCCTTTTTTTCCAATCCGCATGATGAACTTACAGTAGATTGCAATAAAATAATAAATCTCTGAGACGGAAGCACCTTGGCCTTGAGGGGAGGAGGCGGCGCCGGGGCCGGCGGCAGCGAGAGGGCGTCGCCCGCAGCGGCATGGGGCTCCCTCGTCCGCGGTGGCCTGGGGAGCACGAGGGATCCAGCCACGAGCAAGGCGCGGCCGGGGACCTCGGTTCTTGGGGCGGCGAGAAGCAGAGCCGCGGCCGCCGCGAGCACGGCGACGGCCGCGCAGGCGAGGACCGCGCGGCGCCGAGTGAGGAGACGGCGCGGCAGAGCGGGAGGGCGCAACGAGGGAGGGGAAGGGTGGTGCGGCATTTCGGGGGCGGTGGTCGCCGGAGACGCGGCGGCGGAGTTGACTGCTCGCGGAGAAGCGGGGGGTGGCCGGTGATGGCGAGGGAGATTGACGGATTTGCCCCCCATTGCAAGAAGAATTACAAGCTATGAGCTAAAAAATAATTTTTTTCCTTTTTTTTACTTGATAATATTTCCCTTTCTTAAAAGGAAGGAGTAGATAATAGGATGGTCCTAACTATCTACAAATGTTTAGGAGCGTTCGACGGTGCCGAGGAAGTTCAGCAGTGAAGAATCACGCCAAATGGACAAGAAAATGACATGCTCTAGAATCATCATCTAGGCTAGCGATCGAAACAGGAGGAACAGGTCGGACAACCCCTTGTACCAGAATTCTGTATTTTTTTGGTCTAGGTTTAACGGAGGCTCGAATAGGGTACCTGCTCGAATGAGATTTTTTTTTTTTGCCTCAACCTCAAAAAATCGTTACGCGCTATGAAGGCCGAGGTCAAGGAGAACATTATCCAAGAAAGCAACAAAGTAGTAGGAGAGGGGTTCCTTGCTTTCAATAGCCGACAAGCATAGGTATTGCGATGGACATAGTTAGGTCTTTCTCTATCATTTGTTTATAAATTATTTTTATTGATTTTACCAATCTCAAACTAGATATCGGAAAACTGGACTTCCAACACAAAATATAGCAATCAAACAAATAGAAAAACCAGAGTTTTACATGTATCCTTTCAAGTTTTTAACGCGTCTAGTGGTTTTTGCAAATAAATATGACATAATCCTCAGTAAATCTAAATCAAAGCATGGGTCTAAGTAGTGATCACATCACGTCAAATCTTAAATTGTGCACAAAAATGTAATACATGATTTCTCTAATTCTTCTTTATAAGTATCATGTGGATGGAGATTTTTTGCATTGACGTTTGCAATTCGCACAACATCTAAAAAACCGGACTATGGTCAAAAAATTTAGAATGCTTTCTCAAATATACAAAGGCTGAATTTGTGTTATTTTTATGAAGAATTAATTCCACATTTACTACCTACTTTGATATATATTTTTTACACTAATTACCTTGTTTAATACTTTTTCATCTAGGTTGCCCCATTTAGCAAAACAATTACAAACATTCACCCTTTTATGGAAAAAGTCGGTTGAGGATAGTTTCGTTAATAGTTCTTTAGCAAAAAAAAAGCATAGTTGGAGCTATGTCTAGTACGATGCAACACCTGAACACAAATTCGGTGAAGAAGAATGAAGTGGAAGCAATGAACAATTAGATGTGTGATATGAAGAAAGAGGTATGTACGTATACCTCACAATGGTGAGAAAAATATTGTGCACAGCTCAGTCATTCTCCATGTTGGGGTGTGAGGGGGCACGAGAAAGAAAACTATGACGTGACATGCCATGTGTACCTGTCAATAGACACCCGCCCACATGATAGATCGCTGGATAGAGTTATAATTGTTAGAACACTCACTAAATCGGTAATCCGAATGGGAATTTTTTAAATGGAGTAAAAATTGAAATTCACTCAATTATGCAACTATAATACAACAGGATGGCCTTTGTGCCTCATGTCTTGCCAAATTTGGCTTCCAATATACCTCCATTGCACTCTCTTAAAAAGTTGGTTTCGTGAATCTATTCTGCATCGATTTCCAGAACGACATGCCTTACCGTGTTGAGGATGACAACGGAAGGATATCAAATTCCCTAACTGGAACAAGGCGAATTAAAGGGCTATACAATATAATCTGGAATATGCACAAAAAATATATGGAAAAACTTTTTATAATGTTTGGCTTCTTGGAAAAATATATGTCTTATATATTAAAGTAAATAAAATTTAAAAGCACCTCTGACAACATAATCAAAAGGGGTTTGGCACACATGGAGTATCGAGTAGCTTGTCATGTGGCCACCATGCATGATGTGCCACTAGTCCTTATTAGATGCCTCAAATTTAGGGTGCCTCGGACAAAAAGGACTTAAAGCAAACCCATTGGATTCATTCCCTGCTCGCTACCTTTAAGATTACATGTAAAGTGGTAGGTGCACCATAGCGAGAGAAAATAATGAGAGGTAAAGATCAATAAACCACTCACACCCACACTTTCATATAAGGTCTCTGATGCAACACATCAACATTACACTTCAATCGTGCTTTTTATTTACCACAACCTTTCTCTGCCATCTCTTTAGGACCCTCAGAAGCTAGCACGTATTATACTTGTGAGGAGAGCTCATGATGCACCAAGTATGTCGTAGAATTCTAGACATGTGAATGCATTAGCTGTTGGAAGTATGCCCTAGAGGCAATAATAAATTAGTTATTATTATATTTCTTAGTTCATGATAATCGTTTATTATCCATGCTATAATTGTATTGATTGGAAACACAATACTTGTGTGGATACATAGACAAAACACTGTCCCTAGTAAGCCTCTAGTTGACTAGCTCGTTGATCAAAGATGGTCAAGGTTTCCTGGCCATAGGCAAGTGTTGTCACTTGATAACGGGATCACATCATTAGGAGAATCATGTGATGGACTAGACCCAAACTAATAGACGTAGCATGTTGATCGTGTCATTTTCTTGCTACTGTTTTCTGCATGTCAAGTATTTATTCCTATGACCATGAGATCATATAACTCACTGACACCGGAGTAATACTTTGTGTGTATCAAACGTCGCAACGTAACTGGGTGACTATAAAGATGCTCTACAGGTATCTCCGAAGGTGTTAGTTGAGTTAGTATGGATCAAGACTGGGATTTGTCACTCCGTATGACGGAGAGGTATCTCGGGGCCCACTCGGTAATACAACATCACACACAAGCCTTGCAAGCAATGTGACTTAGTGTAAGTTGCGGGATCTTGTATTACGGAACGAGTAAAGAGACTTGCCGGTAAACGAGATTGAAATAGGTATGCAGATACTGACGATCGAATCTCGGGGAAGTAACATACCGAAGGACAAAGGGAATGACATACGGGATTATACGAATCCTTGGCACTGAGGTTCAAACGATAAGATCTTCGTAGAATATGTAGGATCCAATATGGGCATCCAGGTCCCGCTATTGGATATTGGCCGAGGAGTCTCTCGGGTCATGTCTACATAGTTCTCGAACCCGCAGGGTCTGCACACTTAAGGTTCGACGTTGTTTTATGCGTATTTGAGTTATATGGTTGGTTACCGAATGTTGTTCGGAGTCCCGGATGAGATCACAGACGTCACGAGGGTTTCCGGAATGGTCCGGAAACGAAGATTGATATATAGGATGACCTCATTTGATTACCGGAAGGTTTTCGGAGTTACCGGGAATGTACCGGGAATGACGAATGGGTTCCGGGAGTTCACCGGGAGGGGGCAACCCACCCCGGGGAAGCCCATAGGCATTGGGGGAGCCACACCAGCCCTTAGTGGGCTGGTGGGACAGCCCACCAGTGCCCTATGCGCCAAGGATAAAAATCAAAGGAGAAAAGAAAAAGAAAAAGGAGGAAGTGGGAAAGGGGAAGGACTCCCTCCCACCAAACCTAGTCCAACTCGGTTTGGGGGGGGGGGGGGAGAGTCCTCCCCCGTGGCTCGGCCGACCCCTTGGGGATCCCTTGGACCCCAAGGCAAGGTCCCCCTCCCTCCTCCTATATATATGGGGATTTTAGGGCAGATTTGAGACGACTTTCTCACGGCTGCCCGACCACATACCTCCATAGTTTTTCCTCTAGATCGCGTTTCTGCGGAGCTCGGGCGGACCCTGCTGAGACGAGATCATCACCAACCTCCGGAGCGCCGTCACGCTGCCGGAGAACTCTTCTACCTCTCCGTCTCTCTTGCTGGATCAAGAAGGCCGAGATCATCGTCGAGCTGTACGTGTGTTGAACGCGGAGGTGCCGTCCGTTCGGTACTAGATCGTGGGACTGATCGCGGGATTGTTCGCGGGGCGGATCGAGGGACGTGAGGACGTTCCACTACATCAACCGCGTTCTCTAACGCTTCTGCTGTATGATCTACAAGGGTACGTAGATCACTCATCCCCTCTCGTAGATGGACATCACCATGATAGGTCTTCGTGCGCGTAGAAATTTTTTGTTTCCCATGCGACGTTCCTCAACAGTGGCATCATGAGCTAGGTTCATGCGTAGATGTCTTCTCGAGTAGAACACAAAAGGTTTTGTGGGCGGTGATGTGCGTTTTGCTGCCCTCCTTAGTCTTTTCTTGATTCCGCGGTATTGTTGGATTGAAGCGGCTTGGACCGACATTACTCGTACGCTTACGAGAGACTGGTTTCATCGTTACGAGTAACCCCCTTTGCTCAAAGATGACTGGCAAGTGCCGATTTCTCCAACTTTAGTTGAATCGGATTTGACCGAGGAGGTCCTTGGATGAGGTTAAATAGCAATTCATATATCTCCGTTGTGGTGTTTGCGTAAGTAAGATGCGATCCTACTAGATACCCTTGGTCACCACGTAAAACATGCAACAACAAAATTAGAGGACGTCTAACTTGTTTTTGCAGGGTATGATTGTGATGTGATATGGCCAATGATGTGATGTGATATATTGGATGTATGAGATGATCATGTTGTAATAGAAATATCGACTTGCACGTCGATGGTACGGCAACCGGCAGGAGCCATAGGGTTGTCTTTATACTAACATATGTGCTTGCAGATGCGTTTACTATTTTGCTAGGATGTAGCTTTAGTAGTAATAGCATAAGTAGCACGACAACCCCGATGGCAACACGTTGATGGATGATCATGGTGTGGCGCCGGTGACAAGAAGATCGTGCCGGTGCTTTGGTGATGGAGATCAAGAAGCACGTGATGATGGCCATATCATGTCACCTATGAATTGCATGTGATGTTAATCCTTTTATGCACCTTATTTTGCTTAGAACGACGGTAGCATTATGAGGTGATCTCTCACTAAAATTTCAAGACGAAATTGTGTTCTCCCCGACTGTGCACCGTTGCGACAGTTCTTCGTTTCGAGACACCACGTGATGATCGGGTGTGATAGACTCAACGTTCACATACAAAGGGTGCAAAACAGTTGCACACGCGGAACACTCGGGTTAAGCTTGACGAGCCTAGCATGTGCAGACATGGCCTCGGAACACATGAGACCGAAAGGTCGAGCATGAATCATATAGTTGATATGATTAGCATAGGGATGCTTACCACTGAAACTATTCTCGACTCACGTGATGATCGGACTTGAGATAGCGGATTTGGATCATGTACCACTCAAATGACTAGAGAGATGTACTTTTTGAGTGGGAGTTCTTAAGTAATATGATTAATTAAACTAATTATCATGAACATAGTCTAATGGTCTTTGCGAATTACGATGTAGCTTGCGCTATAGCTCTACTGTTTTTATATGTTCCTAGAGAAAATTTAGTTGAAAACTGATAGTAGCAACCTTTGCAGACTGAGTCTGTAAAACCGAGGATTGTCCTCATTGCTACACAGAAGGCTTATGTCCTTAATGCACCACTCGGTGTGCTGCACCTCGAGCGTCGTCTGTGGATGCTATGAACATCCGACATACACGTTACTGATGACTACACGATAGTTCAGTGCAAGATACTTGATGGCTTAGAAGCAAGGCGCCGAAAACGTCGTAAAACGTCACGGAACATAAGTGATGTTCCGAAGAGATGAAATTGTGATTTCATGCTTGTGCCCTTATTAAGAGGTACGAGACCTCCAAACAAGATTCTTTGTCCACAAAGAAAAGGAGAAAAGCTCAATCGTTGAGCGTGTGCTCAGATTGTCTGAGTACGACAATCGCTTGAATCAAGTGGGAGTTAATCTTCCAGATGAGATAGTGATGGTTCTCCAAAGTCACTGCCACCAAGCTATGAGAGCTTCGTGATGAACTATAACATATCAAGGATAGATACTATGATCTTTTGAGTGATTCGCGATGTTTGACACTGCGAAAGTAGAAATCAAGAAGGAGCATCAATAGTTGATGGTTAGTAAAACCACTAAGTTTCAAGAAAGGCAAGGGCTAGAAGGGATACTTCGTGAAACGGCAAAACAGTTGCTGCACTGATGAAGAGACCCAAGATTAAACCCAAACCCAGACTAAGTGCTTCTGTAATAAGGGGAACAGTCACTGAGGCGGAGCAACTCTAGATACTTGGTGGATAAGAAGGCTGGCAAAAGTGGAGAGAAGTATATATGTGATATACATAATGTTGATGTGTACTTTACTAGTACTCCTAGTAGCACGAGGGTATTGGATACCGGTTCGGTTGCTAAGTGATTAGTAACGCGAAATGAAAGCTACGGCATAAACGGAGACTAGCTAAAGGCGAGGTGACGATACGTGTTGGAAGTGTTTCCAAGGTTGATATAATCAAACGTCGCACGCTCCCTCTACCATCGGGATTGGTGTTGAACCTAAATAATTGTTATTTGGTGTTTGCGTTAAGCGTGAACATGATTGGATCGTGTTTATTGCAATACGATTATTCATTCAAAGAGAATAATGGTTACTCTATTTGCTTGAATAATCACCTTCAATGGTTTATTGAATCTCGATTGTAGTGTTACACATTGGTGCCAAAAGATACGAGTTAATAATGATAGTACCACTTACTTGTGGCACTGCCGCTTGAGTCATGTTAGTATAAATTGCATGAAGAGGCTCCATGCTGATGGATCTTTGTACTCACCTGATTTCGAATCACTAGTGACATGCAAATCATACCACATGAGCAAGGCCTTGTTTTCATTGAGATGAAATAAGATAGTAACTTGTTGGAAGTGATACATTTTGATGTATGCAGTCCAATGGGTGCTGAGGCACGCAGTGGATATCATTATGTTCTTACTTCACTGACGATTTGAGTAGATACTAGAGTATTTACTTAATGAATCACAAGTCTGAAATATTGAAAAGTTCAATTCTGTTTCAGAGTGAAGTTCGTCGTGACAAGAGGATAAACTGTCTACGATATGATCATAGAAATGAATATCTGAGTTACGAGTTTTGGTACGCAGTTAAGACAATGTGGAAATAGTTTCGCAGTTCATGCCACCTGGAACATCATAGTGTGATGATGTGTCTGAACATCATAGCCACGCACTATTTGGTATGATGCATACTATGATGTCTCTTATCGAATTACCACTATCGTTTATGGGTTATGCATTAGAGACAACCGCACTCACTTTAAAAAGGGCACCGCGTATTTCCGTTGAGATGACACAGTATAGACTGAGGTTTAGAGAAATCTAAACTGTCGTTTCTTGAAAGTTTGGGGTTTCGACACTTATGTGAAAAGTTTCAGTCTGATAAGCTCGAACCCAAAGCGGATAAACGCATCTTCATAGGATATCCAAAACAGTTGGGTACATCTCCTATCTCAGATCCGAAAACAAAGTGTTTGTTTATAGAAACGGATCCTTTCTTGAGGAAAGGTTTCTCTCGAAAGAATTGAGTGGGAGGGTAGTAGAACTTGATAAGGTTATTGAACCATCACTTCAACCAGTGTGTAGCAGGGCGCAGGAAGTTGTTCCTGTGGCGCCTACACCAATTGAAGTGGAAGCTGATGATGGTGATCATCAAGCATCGGATCAAGTTACTACAAGCCTCGTAGGTCGACAAGGTCGCGTGCTGCTGCAGAGTAGTACGGTAACCCTGTCCTGGAGGTCATGTTGTTGAGTAACAGTGAACCTACGAGTTATGGAGAAAGCGATGGTGGGCCCATATTCCGACAAATGGCTGGAAGCCGTGAAATCCGAGAGAGGATCCATGTGTGACAACAAAGTGTAGACTTTGGTAGAACTACTTGATGGTCATGGGACTATTGGGTAAAATGGATCTTTAAAAGAAGACAGACGATGATGGTGATAAGTCACTATTAAGAAAAGCTCGACTTATCGCAAAGATGTTTTCGATGAGATCAAACAGTTGACTATGATGAGACTTTCTCACTCGTAGCGATGCTAAAAGTCTGTCAGAATTATGTTAGTTGTTGATGCATTATTTATGAAATATTGCACGTAGGATGTCAAAACATTGTTTTCTCGACGGTTTCCTTGAGCAAACATTGTATGTGATACAACCAGAAGGTTTTGTCGATCCTAAAGATACTAGCAAGTATGCAAGCTCCAGCGATCCTTCAAAAGACTGGTGCAAGCATCTCGGAGTTGGAATATATATACTTTGATGAGATGATCAAAGATTTTGGGTTTGTACAAGGTTTATGAGAAACTTGTATTTCCAAAGAAGTGAGTGGGAGCACTATAGAATTTCTAATAGGTATATGTGGTTGACATATTGTGGATCAGAAGTAATATAGAATTTCTGTAAAGCAGACAAGGTTGTTTGAAAGAAGTTTTCAAAGGAGTACCTGGATTACGCTACTTGAACGTTGAGCATCATAGATCTATGGAGATAGATCGAAAGCGCTTAATAGAAGTTTCAACAAGATGCATGCCTTGACAAGTTCTTGAAAGAGTTCAAAATAGACCAGCAAAGAAGGAGTTCTTGGTTGCATTGTGAGGTGTGAATTTGAGTAAGACTCAAAACCCACCACGGCAGAATAAAGAGAATAGACGAAGGTCGTCTTCTATGCCTTAGCCGTAGAATCTAAAGTATGCCATGCTGTGTACCGCACCTGAAGTGTGCCTTGACTCAAAGTATGTTGAGAGGTACAGAGAGTGATCCATGATTGAATCACTAGCAGCGGTCGAAATTTATCCTTAGTAACTAATGGACTAAGGAATTTTTCTCGATTATGGAGGTGGTTAAAGAGTTTGTCGTAAAGGGTTACGTCGATGCAAGCTTTGACACTAATCCGAATAACTATGAGTAGTGAAACGGATTCATATAGTAGAGTAGATATTTGTAGCATTTCCGAATAGCACGTAGTAGCAGCATCTATAAGATGACATAAAGATTTGTAAAGAACGCACGGATCTGAAAGTTTCAGAACCGTTGACTAAAACCTCTCTCACGAGCAAGACGTGATCAGACCCCATAACTATATGGGTGTTGGATTCGTTGGAATCACATGGTGATGTGAACTAGATTATTGACTCTAGTGCAAGTGGGAGACTGTTGGAAATATGCCCTAGAGGCAATAATAAATTAGTTATTATTATATTTCTTAGTTCATGATAATCGTTTATTATCCATGCTATAATTGTATTGATTGGAAACACAATACTTGTGTGGATACATAGACAAAACACTGTCCCTAGTAAGCCTCTAGTTGACTAGCTCGTTGATCAAAGATGGTCAAGGTTTCCTGGCCATAGGCAAGTGTTGTCACTTGATAACGGGATCACATCATTAGGAGAATCATGTGATGGACTAGACCCAAACTAATAGACGTAGCATGTTGATCGTGTCATTTTGTTGCTACTGCTTTCTGCGTGTCAAGTATTTATTCCTATGACCATGAGATCATATAACTCACTGACACCGGAGGAATACTTTGTGTGTATCAAACGTCGCAATGTAACTGGGTGACTATAAAGATGCTCTACAGGTATCTCCGAAGGTGTTAGTTGAGTTAGTATGGATCAAGACTAGGATTTGTCACTCCGTATGACGGAGAGGTATCTCGGGGCCCACTCGGTAATACAACATCACACACAAGCCTTGCAAGCAATGTGACTTAGTGTAAGTTGCGGGATCTTGTATTACGGAACGAGTAAAGAGACTTGCCGGTAAACGAGATTGAAATAGGTATGCAGATACTGACGATCGAATCTCGGGGAAGTAACATACCGAAGGACAAAGGGAATGACATACGGGATTATACGAATCCTTGGCACTGAGGTTCAAACGATAAGATCTTCGTAGAATATGTAGGATCCAATATGGGCATCCAGGTCCCGCTATTGGATATTGGCCGAGGAGTCTCTCGGGTCATGTCTACATAGTTCTCGAACCCGCAGGGTCTGCACACTTAAGGTTCGACGTTGTTTTATGCGTATTTGAGTTATATGGTTGGTTACCGAATGTTGTTCGGAGTCCCGGATGAGATCACGGACGTCACGAGGGTTTCCGGAATGGTCCGGAAACGAAGATTATAGGATGACCTCATTTGATTACCGGAAGGTTTTCGGAGTTACCGGGAATGTACCGGGAATGACGAATGGGTTCCGGGAGTTCACCGGGAGGGGGCAACCCACCCCGAGGAAGCCCATAGGCATTGGGGGAGCCACACCAGCCCTTAGTGGGCTGGTGGGACAGCCCACAAGTGCCCTATGCGCCAAGGATAAAAATCAAAGGAGAAAAGAAAAAGAAAAAGGAGGAAGTGGGAAAGGGGAAGGACTCCCTCCCACCAAACCTAGTCCAACTCGGTTTGGGGGGGGGGGGAGTCCTCCCCCGTGGCTCGGCCGACCCCTTGGGGATCCCTTGGACCCCAAGGCAAGGTCCCCCTCCCTCCTCCTATATATATGGGGATTTTAGGGCAGATTTGAGACGACTTTCTCACGGCTGCCCGACCACATACCTCCATAGTTTTTCCTCTAGATCGCGTTTCTGCGGAGCTCGGGCGGAGCCCTGCTGAGACGAGATCATCACCAACCTCCGGAGCGCCGTCACGCTGCCGGAGAACTCTTCTACCTCTCCGTCTCTCTTGCTGGATCAAGAAGGCCGAGATCATCGTCGAGCTGTACGTGTGCTGAACGCGGAGGTGCCGTCCGTTCGGTACTAGATCGCGGGATTGTTCGCGGGGCGGATCGAGGGACGTGAGGACGTTCCACTACATCAACCGCGTTCTCTAACGCTTCTGCTGTATGATCTACAAGGGTACGTAGATCACTCATCCCCTCTCGTAGATGGACATCACCATGATAGGTCTTCGTGCGCGTAGGAAAATTTTTGTTTCCCATGCGACGTTCCCCAACATTAGCATCCACACAAGTTAAGTCGATGACACAAATTAAGGATGTATGACCGTCGCAAATCATGGACAGTACGTAGGATTGGGAGACATGGAGAATTTCAAGATGCATTGATTGTAGATGATATATATGTTGTGCTAACAGAGTGTTGGGGGCTCATGATTCGGAAGGAGCCAATGAGGTTCGGTCAGGCATTACTGGAAAGCACCTAGTGACTTGGCTCCCCCAACCTAAGAGCTTGTTAGGCTAATCACATTCCGCAAAAATAATTGGGTAGGATAGCTTCAATTTCCATTCAACAATTTTTTGGGTTTGCACAAGTTCACGATACAAACCGAACACCACCTACTACAGTAAGTTATTTGTCCTCTTTCAAGGACATACCATCACTACTCACGACTAAATCATCTCTCCCCTCCTCGCATGCTCTAAGATTACTTGCACATGTGTGCCTGTGCCAAAAATCCTGAGAGTTTAGAACTTATTTTCTTTCTGACGATCGAGATCATCATACTCGTATCTAACTCAATAAAATCCACTTTCTTACAAGGAAGGAGGTGATTAATCTTTGTGTGGCCAACAAAATCGTGATCATCATATCCTAAATCTGTCAACTTTAATTCGTCTTTAGAAGATCTCTTTTTTCTACAGTACGCCAATGTCTTTAAGAGGTTGTCCACCATTACGGGTATCCCTAGCTTTCGGCATACCGAAACTGACTCTAACTCTAGCAAATGGCACCCATTTGTCGTATATTCTATTTATTTATTTTTAGAGGGGGGTGAACAATTAGTTTTGTGACATAAAGAATGAGGCATGTACTTATGTTGGTTTGTGTCTTGGACCAGGGGCTTCATGTCCATGTTGAAATATCCAATCCAAAGGGCACGGCCATGCCTTTCATGAAAGCAAAATCATGCATGTAGCCAAAAAAATAATAGAAAACGCGTTTTTTTCGTTTCCGAGATGCACAGCCGTGCCCCTTGCGAAAGTAAAATCGTGCCTCTCGCGAAAAAAATAAAAAACACGTTTTTTCGTGCAAATAATTAAAGCTAAGAAAGACCGATGAAAACCAAAACGTAAAAAGAACTGGGAAAAACCAATCTAAAAGCCAAAAACGTGCGGGGGAAAATAAAAAATACAAAGGAAATCTGACAAAAACACTTAGGACGCGAATTGCGGCGGCTGAGAACGCACCAAATGACATCCGTGGGAGTGATCCGTGGGTTTCCAAAGAAGTGCTCGCTAACTAGTTGCTCTCGGCGATCAATGCTCTATGGCACGTCTGGTACAAGGGTGAAGCTTCTTAGGACGAAACTAGGCCGTGGGCCGCCCAGGATTTTTGCACTTTTATTTTAACTATGCATTGGAAGCCAGCCCAGACCACCATCTGCCCTCCACTAATTAACAGGTTTAGACGTTCAATCCAAGCCTGAAGGCTCACTCCTTGTGTGAACTGACGATCATGCATGTGTGTAGAACAACTAGGTTTGGATTGTGTAGGCTAATCGTGTGAATTTTTTGGTACTCTCCTTTCAGCTGGCCCGCTTTCATGTAGACGATCAATGCTTTATAGTTGCGTCGGAAAGGTTGTCTAGGCAGAACTATATATACTGATACACCTTGCAAGCAGTGTAATCATTCGCTTGTTTGGGTATTAATTAGTGCGAAAGTTGGGTGGCTTGTAGAAGAGATCAACATGGCAATATGGATGGATAGACCAAAAAGGAGAGAAAATCATATCTGATACATGCATCCACGGCTTAAGGGAACGTCGGTTGAGATCACTGATCCACAATTCTATCAAAAGTGAGGTCCATATTACAACCCTCAATCGTCACCAAAGTCTATGAAACAATCCTGAATTTCAAAACCATTTAAATTTCAACCCTGAACCATCAGAACCGAGCAAAATTCAACCCTTCACTTCGCAGACCCTGGTTTTGGCCCTGTTGACAACCCATCCAACAAAACCAGTTAGCTTAGCCTATGATTTTTCTCCTGCCTTGGCCAATAAAAACCTAAAACTCCATTCATTCTCTCCTCACTTGATCTAAGGTTGCATGCAAAGTGGTAGGTGCATCATGGCAGAAGAAAATAATGTGAGCTAAAGATCAATAAACCCCTCAGTCCTACAGTTCCATATTTTTTTTCGAAATGGAGGCGACGCCCCGGCCTCTGCATCGAGTGATGCATATAGCCATTTTATTAATAGCAAAATAGTCTGAAAAGAAACAAAGGATTCCCAACAATGAAAATAGCAGAAGACGAAAATTACACGACGCTCAGACCGCCGAACAACTAAGAATAACCCTCTAATATACCGGACTAAAGTCCAATCCTATTAGCATGCCTTCATCCATATCGGTTGAAGATTCCTACAGTTCCATATAAGCATCAAGAATACACTTTAATAATGCTTGATATTTATCACAACTTTCTCTACCATCTCCTTAGGACCCCAAGAAGGTTAGCACGTATCATACTTCTGAGGTGACTTTCAGGATGCATTCTTTCAGGTGATTTTTCTCTTCTTTTACCACTAGAAGCGTCAAGATTTCCAAGACTGGGCCTGATGTGTTGTGGGGTTAAAGTGAACAGTCATAACTTAAACTTTCTAAATACATTCCCATTGTAAATACGACACAAATCCGTCGTAGTCTAGGTGGTTAGGATACTCGGCTCTCACCCGAGAGACCCGGGTTCAAGTCCCGGCGACGGAATTTTTTAACCCTTCTGGTCACTCGGCTCTCACCTGCCTCAAAACAAAAAGAAAGCACACTCTAGTGCTCGCTCTTATATTTGTTTGTAAGGCATTTCTGCCAACGTTTCATTCAAATTAATGAACGAAGAAACCCACCCTCCCGCGGCAAACACACCAGCAAAATTTAGGATACAAATGGTATCAACTTTTATTTTATTTTGTAGCATCAAGGCAATACCAAAACTGGTTTCATCCAAACGAGCAAACGAAAGAAACCCGCGAAAAGGTCGCGCCCGACATGTCTATAACCACGCCCCTTGTTTGACAGCCTAAGTTTTGTTTTGTTGTAGCACGTCACATGACAGCTCAATATACCAGCCATGTTCCAAGGAACCAGGCTGCCATCTTTCTATGTATCCTCAAAAATGCCGAACCGATTGGATCCTGTGAGGAGCCAGGCTATCTCAGGAAGCTCGCTCTGTGGATGAGGATGAGGATGAGGATGACGGAGAAGCCGCGCGGAACCTACTTGGCCGGCCAGTTTGTGTCTCCATGGAATTCCCATGAGAGAACCAGCTCATATCAGCGAGATCTCGCTCACTCGGGAAGCGTAAGGCGGTCAAAGAGAACCAGGAAGCTCTGCTCAGGCACGCTGTACAGGAAACCGAGCTCTGCGCCACCAATGTGCGGGATTGCACTCTGCAAAAAGAATCGAGATGAGACGTCAAGGGCAATGTTGCTAAAGAGTTCTTAGCAAAATCATTAATGTGGGTGGATAACTTTATGACCCATTTGGACAAACTTCTGTCAGTTCAGAGATGAGCCCAAAGGTTCACAGCATAACTCTTAGACCAGATAACAGATATTCTGCGAGCTCGGTTGCTAGTGATATTCAATACTATTAGACCACATTAAAAGTTTCCAACATCGGCACAACTATTTCTGCATGCACAAACTTATACATCATGGCTATGCTTAATTATTTATTTATTTCAGTAGCAGTGCAGCTGCAGGTGCAAGAGCAACAGTGTCGGATACTTTATTTTTACCTTGCCATTGAGCACCAACAGCTCACCATCCACCCACCGCGGGTTTTTGAATCCAGGTTGCGCTATTCTCCCCTGACCTTTATAACTAGCAGTCTGAAAAAAATTAATAGATTTAGATTGAAAAATATATACTATAACAGATGCAACACATATGCTCACAAGCACTATGCTAATGTGCTTGGCTTACAAACTAAATCAGCACAGAATACATGTCATACAGGTAAACGTCCGAAACAGGCACATTTTTTATAATTAGGACAGTAAACAGGAATTACCACACCAAACTCTTCTGGGTATGCACCACGATTCTCAAGACGACTGCCCTTCGCAACCTTAGCACGGAACGTTACCTGTGACAAAAAAAATTAAAAAAAGTTAAAACACAATGCCAGCTTGTTTTCGAAGAAGCATAAAGAAAATATTTATAGAAGTATAAACCAAATGAAAAGCTGCAAACCTGTCCAGCAGGGACACTAAGATCACCAGTCAACTTAACTGCTTCAACATACTCGAAAAACTCCACGTCATCAGTACTATTCCAGTGACCGAACTTCCGACGGAGCTGTACAACTTCGGGGCCATACGGACTAAATGCTCCTACATAGAGACCTAAATGTACGCAAGGAATCCACCTGTCAGATTAAAAAAGCAGCAAGCCATCAACTTAACTGAGCAAACTTTACCATTGAATGGATCTGAGCCATTAGAGTCCGTAACAATCCGATTGAAAATGGTATTCTCAGTCAGCTTGACTCGGGCCTTGCTCAGTGTAAGCTTCAAAAGCTCCTGGACTTCTTTATTTATCTGCATTGAGGCCACCATTTATCAGTTACCCTGATTACATGAATGGGAATATGGTCTAAACTATACACCGGTGGCAATCGGACAGTTGTCACCACACATATATCCTGCTCAAAAAACAAACACAGATGTATCAAACTAGTCAAAGTTAGAATAGGTGGAACCAACTGGACAGTTTCAAGTACGGATCCGTTACCACTGCAAATAATCTCCGATAAGTCGAAACTGAGATAGCATGGGTCAGACTGTGATAGAATGGTGCAACTAGAATTAACAAGATTTTTTTTCTATTCCGGGAAAAGGAGTCAAAATCCAAAGGCCACCAGGTTGGTGGAGCCAGTGTCCAACCAGTCCCTAGGGCTTCCAAGCTTTACCATACTGGCATAGTTTTCCACCTGACCTTTTCTACAAGGGAAAGTGCACTCTAATTTTCTTACACTTCAAATGGGATGTATATAAACTGTATCAAGGACTTTGTATTTGCTAGATAAGCACATCCAGTAAATACAATGCAGAAACAAGTATAGAATGATGGAAGTGCCCTTAATGCATCAAAAACTACTGTGTAGAAGAGATTATGAGATTTCACAAAACTGGCAACAAACTCAACAGGATACCTCAGCTCACTTTCTAAGCCAGACATATACAGTACAGCTAAACTGAGGTCGTTCTTACCTTGGAGGAACTCTTGGTGGTGCCCCATAATGCCTTTGCAACATCAGAGGGCATGAGCTCTGACGCCAATTTAGCGGCCATATCCGCAACTTTCTGTTTCGCGGCCTTTGTTTCACTCAGATCCCGATCAGAACCTTTTCCAGGAATGTACAGTTCAAAGGAGTCCCTTTCCAGGGTATTTATTTCAGCAGGAACTCGAACATAAGATTTTGCTCCAGCCTCCTCTTTATTATGAACTACTCCGCTGATGAAAAGCTTTACTTCCGGCCCCTTACTCTCGTCGTTCGAGTCTGAATCTCCGTCGGAAACATCTTCCTCCTGGAATTCCTCGGCGACAGGCTCTTCCAACGAACTCTCTGACGTGCTTTTCACATCATCTTGCACCAACTCTTCTGACGAATCCGCAACTAACTCAGCTTCCTCAGGCACCTCCACGTTTATGACTTGAACTTTGAACTCGGGAATCCGGGACTTAAAAAAATTCAGAACACTTTTCAACCCTTCAACGCCACTTTCCTTGGTTCTTCCAGTATCCTGCGCTTTCTCCTCGACATCTTCATTTCCTTTTAATGTGGTATCCGTGTTTGCTTCCTCCGCAATGGCTTCAGATAAAACACTGCTGTCCGGTGAACTCTCAGTCTCTGCCTTAACTGGATCTTCGGTGGCTGTTGGTGACACGGACGACGACGCGCTTGAAGCTCCTTTTGTCGGTCGCAAGTGTACCACCTGTCTAATTTTTTTGTAAATACAAATATCACATCTGGGCATAACAGAGATTGTTTATCTTATATAAACTGCCTAAAGATATGTCAGTGCACCTTCATTGTGTACGTCTCGTCTTCGTCTCTGACGAGGAATATTTCAAATAGTGGGCTCCCTGAAGATGCAGTGATCAATTGCCTGAAAGAAACGAACATAGTTAGTAAGTATAGGTAATGGAATTATGGAGAGAATTGCTTGGTTGTAAGATATAAGCTACAAATAACGATAAGCAAAACCTTGGGCTGTAGCTCTTGGCGACGTATCTCCCGACACCAGGGGTTATCCGTACAATCCTCCCGATCGAGTCATCGGTGTCCTTGGCATATCCCACCCACCAACCTACCTGAAAAATGAAACTGGTTAGAATCAAACCCAACCACGCGTGCTGCAGGATGGCATCAAAAGGATCATCTAATGTTTACAATTTTGGCCAAATTTGGAACAGCCATATGTGCATTCTTTTGCATATAAAGATAAGGATGGAACAACAGAGGAATTGTCACTAGCCATGGATTGTTATTGCTCATATTAGAAGATGATGATTTGACTTGACAGGTCCATGATTTTAGAAGAAGAAGCAGGAGTGGGTGCTCACGAGGCTGGTTCCGGCGAGCTTGGTGAGCCTGGAGGCGTCCTGGTAGCGCTGCTCCTCGATGGCGCTCTGCAGGGGATGGATCAAAACAAGAGGTGAGGACAAACCCTAGGAATCAGGGGTCCGGAATCGGCGAGGGAGGGACGGAGGAATCGAGGAGGCAGACCTTGAGCTCGGCCATGACGCGGGAGACGGCGTCGCCGGCGGTGGCGTCGAGGAGGGCGCGCTTGAGGGCGGCGGCCTCGGCGAAGTCCTCGCCTTCGACGGCCTCCTCGAGCTGGAAGCGGAGCACGGAGGCGTAGCTCTCGGCCTGGTCCACCTCCGCGAAGTGCCGGCTCCAGCGGGTCCAGTCCCAGGCCGACGCCGCTGCCGCCGTAGGGGAGGATGAGGAGGCGGCGGTGCAGCGGCATGCCGTGGCGGAGGAGGGGCGGCGGGCGGCGGGCACGTGCGCGGCGGAGGGGGGCGGAGGCGGGCAGCGGCGCGACACCGGGAGCGGCGGGCGCGCGGCCGCCGGCGTGGCGCACGCGGCGGGGGGCATGGGGACGGACGGACGGGCCACGCGGTGGAGAGAGAGGGAGGGAGGAGGAGAGAGAGAGAGAGAGAGAGAGGATAAGGATGGCGTGATTCGATCGAGAGGCAGAGGCAGAGGCTCGGCTGGGGATCGCCGGTCGCCACCACTTGCCGCGGCCGCCGCCGGTAAAAGTTAAATCTTTTTCCTCTTTCTTATTGTCAAGGGAACTACAGTACAGTTTAGTTAAGGCCTCTTTGATTCAAAGGAATTCTGTATGATTTCTGAAAGATTAAAAAGAATTTCTACTTTGGTCCTTTGATTCATGGGTATGCTATGTGTCTGCCGACTCATCTTTTTGAAAAAACTGTCGGGTCGTCATATTTGCTGCATCGAGCAAGACCTGGTTGTAGAATTTTTTTTGCAATAACTGTGTCGTATGCAAGCATCCGCAGTGTGATCGTGCACTTCTGGTAACCAGAGAAACCAATCCTTCCCACGACTTCCTTCTTTAAGATGAAGTAGTCATTTAAGGACCGGATGTGAGGGCCGGAGAGAAAAGGGACTTTTGCCCAAGTTTCCGTCTCGAGATGCCGGCGCTTCGTCCCGAAAGTAATCTTTTGATTTTTTTTTTCTAGGTTAAAACACACCATATATGAGAAGATGGACGTTGGAGGGCCAGCAGGGGCCCCACAAGCCATCAGGGCGAGGCCAGGGGCTGGGTCGCGCCCTGTTGGCTTGTGCCCAGCTGGCAGCCCTCCTCTAGTGAATTTTTGTTCCATAAATTCTTAAATATTCCAATAATATTCTCCGTGAAATTTCAGGTCATTTGGAGTCTGGTGATTTCTCTGTCTATTCTTCCGTTTTTCGGTCCAGAATCCCAGTTTCTAGATATTTCCCTCATTGTAATGTTCCTTGCATATTCAAAGAGAAAAAAGCATGAGAATTGCATAACAATTTGGAATAATGGACAAGAACAAAGTAAAAAAGTACTCCCTCCCTCCCCAAATAAGTGTGTCAAGCTTAGTACAACTTTGTACTAGAGCTAGTACAAAGTTGAGACACTTATTTTGGGACAGAGGGGGTACAAGAAATCATGATGCAAAATGGACGTACCACCGCCAAATCTCGCTCGCCGCCTATTCTGGAGCGCTGGTAGCATTATGTCGCCGCCAAATATCGCTCGTCACCTATGCTGGAGCTCTACTAGCATCACGTCGCTGCCAAATCCGGCTCGCCACCGATGCTGGAGCGCCAGTAGCATTATGCCGCCGCCAAATCCCGCTTGCCGCCTATGCTAGAGCGATGGGGCGTTGTTTTGGTACCGACATCGGTCTTGGCCGGCTCGAGCTCAGTCCACTCCCGTTGGAGGTAAAATCGATCTAGCTCCATATCATCTTCTTACTGGTCAGGAAAAAAACAGAGGAAGAAACGCTATGTCTCGCATGTTTTCACCGAAAAAGGATTCCCCCCCGCTTTGTATTACAAAGCAACCAACCGATACAGTCAACAACAGGTGTTGGGGCGGAATTAGCACAATCACACCCAAAAGAAACGAAAGAGAAACAACAAGAGAAAAATGCCGACAACGGCGGATCGACGGAAAAGAAGACGCTTCACGACCACTGCGCCCACCGAAGATCTTCCACCAAGCTCCAAGGCTCCGAAGCACCGGTACCAATCAACACCTCCAAGAAGGACCGCGACGATGATGACGCTGCTGCCAAGGGTTTCCCCCGGTACGAGATGAGGCAAGAGGAAGGGTCGCCCCCGACGCCCTGCGGGAAGGTCCGGCGGCACCCACAGGCGTCACCGCGTCGGTGTCGGCCAGGCCGACAAGGGTTTCCCCCGATCCCAACCTTCACCTCGGATGCTCCAAAGCCTGCCACCAAACCGACCACCATCTTGCGCCACCGCGGTCATGAAGCCTCCACGCTGTCTCACCACGGCACCATGAAGTGAGGCATGCACATCGGGGAATAGGAGTCGGGACTAGAGGCCACAACACCGTCGACACGCGGGAGGGTACAACCTCCACCGTCGACAACGGTAGCCGACCGGGCACAATAGCAGGAGCATACCAGGCCCGTGGGCCCACAGGCCCGGCCGGGCTCTTCACGCCCGTAAAGCTCCCGCCATCGCGCTGCAGCAGGCGCGCCTTCGGCGTCGCCGCCCCCCGTCCGAGCTGCTCCTCCTCCTCACCACACAGACGGCGATGAAGCCACGCCGGGAGTCGGCACGCTAGGACCCAGATGGGGCCCACAGGGCCCAGATCTGGGCCGGGGGTGCGGCACCGGCCAACCTGCCTCACCACGCCGTCTCATCGCCAAGGGACAACACCACCACCTTGCGTGTCGCCGACCACTGCTGTCGGGTCGCCGGTCCGTCGTCGAGCCAAGGAGCACCGCCGCGGCCCCCATGCCCTGGGCAGGGAGCCCCGCGCGTGGGAACAGGCAGTCCCGCAGCCGCCAACACCACCTGGCCAAGCGCCGGGGGCGGCCGTCGGCGGTGGCAGGGAGAGAAGGAGGAGGAGGGAAGCCGAAGAGGGGCGGGGCTCGCGCCGACCCGGCCACCTCCCGAGGAGGCGGCCCGGGGTGGATCCGGGAGGGAGAGGGGGCAGGGGGCGGGGACGGCCGGTGGCCGGCGGCGGCGGGGGCCTAGGGAGGCTGCCGGCGGCGGCGGGGGGAGGGAGGGAACCTTAGGGAGTGGCCGACGCTTGTATGGCCTTTTCGAGTGGCTTACACCAACAAACTGAGAGATGCCTCGCATGTTTTTACCGCAGATGCATGTTGATGTTCTCCATTCATTCATTCATTATTGTTGGCTTGTGCCCAGCTGGCAGCCCTCCTATAGTGAATGATTTCGGGAGGATTAAAATTCTTAGGAAAAAAAATCTACGCTGGTGCGTATGCTACGTGTCTGCCGATTGATCTTTTTAAAAAATACGTCGGGTCACGAACTGTCATATTTGCTGCATCGAACGAGCCCTTGTTGTAGATTTTTTTACAACAACTGTGTCATATGCGAGCATCCGTAGTGTGATCGTGCACTTCTGGTAAACAGAGAAACCAATCCTTCCCACGACGTCCTTCTTCAAGACAAAGTAGTCAAAGAACCGGACGTAATGATAGAGATGGTTGAAAACATTTTGCGCATCCAAAAGCGTCGGCGGAATTTGCCAGCAAAGAGGGCATCAGGGACAAAGTAGTCGTTCATCGGTATCAAATGGCCACACGCCAGGTTGAGGTTGAGCACATGGTGACCTTGATCGATTCCTTAAAATTGAGAACATACCCTCTGCACGTTATGTCTGCAAGCATCGCCTACATCATCGCCATCTCATTCATGT
This sequence comes from Hordeum vulgare subsp. vulgare, assembly GCF_904849725.1. NCBI lineage: Eukaryota > Viridiplantae > Streptophyta > Magnoliopsida > Poales > Poaceae > Hordeum > Hordeum vulgare. Next base: position 310,272 of record NC_058520.1, on the reverse strand, counting down.
AGTCCTCCTCGTCGGACGACTCGACGTAGTGGTTGTAGATGTACTCTATATTTGAATCCATTGCTTCAAAGAAGAAGGGGCACAAAATTTTAGCTTGGGCAATTCACTGAACAGTTGTTGGACATGGTGAGTATCGTAGAAGCGGATGGTAGTTGCACGGCGGTTGGGGGAGATGTGTGAAACGACGTCGAATGAGAAGCGATGTCGAGTCTGGGAGTACTGGTGGAGGTGACAGACTCGTTGAGTTCCGGCAGGGGTGTAGCGTGATGGCCGGTGTGATGGAGCCATAACGAATGCGAAAGAAAAATACCGAAGGAGAAAAAATGGAAGGATGGAGGCGCGGGGTCTCAAGGGGTTTTGGGTGGGGCGGGGAGTTTCGGAGTCGTGTGTGGGGTGTTGGGTGGACTCCTTAAGAGCAGCTCTAGCACGCCCCGCAAAAGACGTGAACCCGCAAAATTCCGGCGAGTATGCAGGTTCGACCCATTTTTCCCGCCAGAACAGAGCCCGCATACTCGCTCGGCTCGTAAAAGAATTTGTCACGGCCCGCAAAACGGACGCCCCGGCCACTATATCTACGGTTCCGCGGTGCATTTGCGGGTCGAAACCCTATCCCCCGCCGCCGCCGAGCCACGCAATTCCCCACCCCCGTTCTCCACATTTCTCGCCGCCGGCGACCACCTTCCGCCTCCAGTCGCCATGTGGGGCCGCATGTGGAGCTCCGGACGCGGCTCCGGCTGCATATCCGGCGGCGACAGCTACCCCGAGCGCGAGCGGCGCGTCCGCTCGGACGCCGCGAGGAAGCGCGGGGCGAAGAGGTGGACCAATCGCGTCCTCTCGCCACCGCCGAGCTTCCTCGTCCGGGAGACGGAGGAGTACGACCGTCTGCACGGCCGTACGCCGTCCTCGGCTGCGGGCTCGTCCTCCGCGGCAAGAGCTTCTTCCTACGCCGGGAGCTCCTCCTCTTCCGGCGCGTGCCTTCTCCCCGTGAAGAGGCAATGGTCGGAGGAGTCGGAGGATGTCGAGTTCGTCCCCGTCAAGGAGGAGCCCGAGGAGCTCGCCGTCGCGGAGTCGTCGGACCGGAGGACTTCGTCGCCGACGTGGACGCGGTTGCGGACGCCATTGCCGAGCGGAGCGTGCACGAGGAGGCGGAACGCCGGCGCCACGACGAGGAGATCGAAGACCTCCAGTGGCGGCAGGCGGTCGAGGCCAACCTCACCGCCAAGGCGAAGGACGACGAGTGGCGGCGCATTCGCGAGGAGCAGAGGGCGAAGTACATCGATCTCTGCAGCTCCGGCGAGGAGGATTGAGCTCCTCGGAGGCGTCGTCCATGGCCGGGAGCTCGCCGCCATGAGATCCCCACCCCCCTAGTACTAGTACTAGTACTGATGGAGTATGTAGTATGAACTAGTGTTTGCAGTGCTTGATCATGTAAAATATATGTAGTATGTAGTATAAACTTCCCGCGAAACTATATTTTCAAATTATGCAGTTTCAACTATGGTTTCTATTCGGCCGAGCTAATTTTCGACCCGCAAACGAGATCTTTGTGAAACTGCAAACGCGTTTTGCGGGTCGAGATTTTGCGGGAAATGCTAGAGTTGCTCTAAAGCCACAATCTGCCTCGCATTCACCAGATAAAAGTACGTCTGGACTATTTCACGGACCAATAGATTCGCGCTGGATGACACAATATGTATAGACGGTGCAGTCCGAACGATTGTGGCGATTAGATGTCCTTATTATTCTCATGTTTCCTTCACTTCTCATTTATGAAATAAAAGTACATTGTAAAAGTAAATTGTAGACTCTATTTATCCCTGCCGTGTGGTGCTTGTGTCGTGTGTCACCGGTGTGTGGGTCCACGCACACATTCAACACGTCGTGGCCGGCCCAACACGTCGCACTGACACGTGGACCCATGCTCGCCGCCGCTTTGTGAGTCCGACTGTTGTTTCTCCAAGCCCCGCCGACGCCGCAACCCTCCCCTTTCCTTGTTGTTTGTCCCCATGGCAGATAGTGGGTGCCTCCCTCCATCTGGCCGTCGTCTCGCCTCCTTTCTCGAGCGCCACTAGCAATATGCCACTGTCATGCATCTTTCAGATGCAGAGACCGGAGGGTCATCCTCCTTTAAAAAAAAAAAATCGCGCTCGCTGCTTGTGCTGAAGCGCCACTAAAATTATGCGCCCCCCAGATCTCACTCGCCGCCTGTGCTGGAGCGCCACTAGCATTATGCCGTCGCCAAATCTCGCTCGCCGCCTGGGGCTCTATTAGCATTATGCCGCCGTGAAATCCCGCTCGCCGCCTGTGCTGGAGCGCCACTAATTTTATGCCGCCGCCAAATCCTGCTCGCCGCCGGTGCTGGAGCGCCAGTAGCATTATGCCGTCGCCAAATCTCGCTCGCCGCCTGTGCTGGAGCGCCACTAATTTTATGCCGCTGCCAAATCCCGCTCGCCGCCGGTGCTGGAGCGCCAGTAGCATTATGCCGTCGCCAAATCTCGCTCGCCGCCTGTGCTGAAGCTCTAGTAGCAATATGCCGCCGTCAAATCCCGCTCGCCACCGGTGCTGGAGCGCCACTAGCATTATGCCGCCGCCAAATCCCGCTTGGCGCCTGTGCTAGAGCGGTAGGGCGTTGTTTTTGCACCGACATCGGTCTTAGCCGGCTCGAGCTCAGTCCACTCCCGTTGGAGGTAAAATCGATCTAGCTCCATATCATCTACTTACTGGTCAGGAAAAAAACAGAGGAAGAAACGCTATGCCTCGCATGTTTTTACCGCAGATCATGCTGATGTTCTCCATTCATTCATTCATTCATTCACTATTGCTTTGTACATAGACATAAATTAATACTGAATCAACCTGACATGACAAGAGTGTTTAACCTGCAGTGCAAGCTCGGGAAGGAGATTTCTATGATGTGTACGTATACTCAGGAATCCGGATAAAATTTCACAACAAATAAACAAGCTAAACATACTACCCCACGATATTATTGATATACGGCTCTCTGTCATGCCTGGTACAGATGGTGTGTACACTACTCACTCCCTACCACGTACGCGACGTCGATGCTCCTAAGATCAGAATTGTGTGTTACAGATAGGAGCATGTACATGATCATCATCATCATCAGAAGAAGAAGGAGGAGGAGGAGGAGGAGAACCAGCTGGTTCGTGATAAGTTTGCAATGATGGATCGAAAGGTGGGCATTTACTGCGTTATCAGTCAAATATTGTCGTCTGGTGTTCCATTAGTGTCTATATCATCTATAACCCTTTTTCTAGTAGTGCGTTAGACAAGCAAAGAAGCAATTATGCCAAAAAGGCAAGCAAAAAAAAAGTGAAAAAATGTCTTTTCTACACAAGGAAAAGACACTTGTATCGAAAAGGTAATTAGAAAAGACAAGCAGAAGTGAGAAAAAGTGATTTGTATACAACAAAAATGCACTTGCATGCCATTGAAACCCGACAGCTGATGATTTTTTTTGTCCTGCAGCAAACTATAGATAGACTTAACCACTTGCTCATCCTGAGTGAGGCACACCTGCTGAAAAAATAAATAAGATATCCAAACCTGCTGAATGCTCGCTCATAAGAGTGATCGAAGTCAGTCTCCTCATCCTTCTTCTCTTCTCTCGCTGTCTACACAAACACATCCATCATCAGTTGATCCTCTTTCTTGCATATACACCACAAGCTTGCTAGCCTAGCCATGTACATGGTGCAGGAAGAGGCCGGCGCCCTAGCCTTGGGTCTCTCCCTCGGCTCCGGCGCCGGGCACCACCCACTTGAGCAAAAAGAAGCAGCGACGCTGGAGCCGTACCTGTCCCTGAGCCTGGCCGGCGCCGGCGCCGGCGCGGTGAAGAAGGAGGTGGAGAGGGCTCTGGTCTACTGCTCGACGGACGACCAGGTCGAGGGGTACAACCGGAAGAAGCTGAGGCTCACCAAGGAGCAGACGGCGCTCCTCGAGGATCACTTCAAGGAGCAGAGCACCCTCAGCCATGCAAGTGTTCCTAAATATAAGTCTCAGCACCGCATACACATACACTTTTTTTACATGATTGATATTTTGTTCTAAACCTGGTTGTTTATGGTAATTGATTTTCTGATCTCGAACTTCTTGATAATTTGAGCAGAAGCAAAAGTCATCTTTGGCAAGGCAGCTCAACCTGAGGCCAAGGCAGGTCGAGGTTTGGTTCCAAAACAGAAGAGCCAGGTTAGATAGCAATTACATCAACCAATTTATCCGTAATAAATACAAGACATTTTGGCAGCTCAATTTAAACCGCCAAAACGTCTTATATATTTAGGGACAGAGGTGGTTGTATTCATGAATGTGGATGCATGATGGTTAATTTGTGAATTAATTGGTTGCAGGATGAAGCTGAAGCAAACGGAGGTGGACTGCGAGCTGCTCAAGCGCTGCTGCGAGACGCTCACGGAGGAGAACCGCCGCCTCCACCGTGAGCTCCAGCACCTCCGCGCCCTGCACCACCACCACCCAACCGCCGCTTTCTTCATTCCATCCACCGCCACAGCCTCCGTTTGCCCTTCATGCGCCGGCGCACCACCGGTCCACGCCGCCGATCGCCCTGCCACCAAACGCAGCTTCTTCGCCACCAAATCCGCAGCCTGCTAGCCACAACTCCATGCATACAAAACATACACCCATGGTTTTAGTTAAGCATTCATTTATCATTACTTCATCATCATCACATCGATTAGTTGTTGTATATAGATATTCATTTCATCCCATCCCCTTAGTTTGGTTAGCTTCGGGTTTTTCGCAGGTTAATCAAAGGAGGATGGATGGAGTAGCATGCATTTTTTTTAATTTTATTAGAAAATGGAAGCTCTTTTATATCCCGGGCCTCTCCACCAAAGATGCATACACATGCATTCATTTAGGAAAATGATTTAATTAATTATGGTGTATAAGTTGTTGCTGTGTAGATAGCAAACCTAGGTTTGGTTATTTCCGAGTCACTGGTGAATTTTATTACCAGGAGATGATCATCGAGTATGATGTCGATGATGTGACATGGTGTCACCTTATACATCCTGGTTTGTTCGGATGTATAATTGATTGTATGTATTCTTAATCATCATGTGGTGTAATATCAATTTGTTTCTGATGGTATACATGTATGTATTGACTTATTTAAGAAACTGTATATACGTGTGCTCGAGACTTGAACACCATTTTTGTTTGTGCCGTAAGAGTTGTGGTTGAAGTTATCTCTTCTTGGTACCGTTGCAATTCTTATCAGATGTCTCGGAGATGGCGAGATTATATCATCTATTTGTTGTTTCATAGCTAGCTGAAACAATTATCAAAGTTAGTGACATGATTCAACTAACCAGAGTTTGACTTCAAGCGTAAATTTGTGATGTATAATAGATGCTTGTGTTCTTATTCATCATGTGGTGTAATACCAATTTGTTTCTGACGACATACATGTACGTAATGACTTGTTTAAGAAATTATATGCACATGCTCGAGACTTTAACTGCATTTCCTTTGTACCGTAGGAGTTGTGGTTGAAGTTATATCTTCTCCGTATCGTTCCAGTTCTTGTGAGATGTCGGTGAGATTGTACCTTATATTTGTTGTTTCATAACTGAAACAGCGATCAAATTCAACAACGAGGATTCACGTAAACGTAATTTTATTTCGACCGTGAACTATAGGTAGGTCTGGTACTATTAAGCAATGTTTTTTAAGATGTTATAATCAGTGCTTCCTGAGACGACACAAATGATGTGATGGAGCGGATTAAGATGAGGCATGAACTAGGCGTGACATGCATGGTGAGGTTGGGTGGTGGGTGGTTTGTGAGGCATGCATGGGCTGTATGCAGCCAGCTGGCCAGGTAGGGGATGGACACACACACACACAATCAACCAAGCAAGCAATGATCTTTCTGTTGGACACAATCACACCATTCCGATTGCTGCCTCCCAATCTTTTGGCAGCCACTTCCTCATGACCCCGTCGCACACGGCAGGCATAATGTGGACTATGCATGGCATCCGTATCATGATACAAGTAGTCATCCCGATTTTGTGATTCGCCGCATGCATGCATGCGTATAATATGCACCCCAAGATATTCTGCAAATTTTCACTGGACAATAAAATTATCTTGCTCCTTTTTGTTTTCATTTTGTATTCCTGTTGCGGTTTTATGTTTGTTTGCTTGGCCGGGTGTAAAACTAGCTAGTTTGATTTTCCAGTTATAGATAAACATCACCATGCATGTTTTCCCCTTTGTTGTCGGAGTGGATGCTCTTCCCCATGATCGACGGCCTCACATCGGTAGCTCATCCTTGATTCTTCAACTTGATGATGCACACCGATAACACGTACGGTCTGCATACCTCTTCGAGGAAAGAGTTGCCATCGTTCGTGGCAAACGCCAAGATCGAGCAACCCAATGTGGATTTGGAATGCGTACCCACCCATGCACCGGTGGTGGCTGCAACTAAACTGCACACCCTAGATACTAGTAGTTCCTTCTGATTTGCAACACTCTGGCGCCCTAGCTGCTGCTTTCCCTGGAGTTTGGATGGCAACGAGAGCTGATGTGGCCGGGCATCACAGTCGCCGGGTGGGGTGTGTGCTCTGACGATCTATATGGAAGAGATCTGAGTGAAAGCCTTACCCATCCGTTGGCCGCGGCCGACACTCCTCTTGTCAAGCTCCAATGACATGTGAAAGAGAAGCTCTTATATATATAAAAAAAGGCCTCAAGTTTCCTCCAATGGTTGTATCGGCCTAAGCTTCCCCACTATCTCATGATACCTCACATAGGTCTTTGAGATTTTGCATGAATTATTTGACATATGGGGCCCTGGTCCAGGAATATTCAACATATAGCTGTGTATTTTCGGATGTAATATTAAATTTATCATAATTTTTAGAAAATCTACTCAACAGCATAGCAGTCTCCATCTAGTAATGCTTGTGAAGATTGATTGCTAGCTACATGTTTTGTCAATGTTGATGATTAAGTTGTCTTGATGAGAAAAATACACACTTTTTTGTCTTGGAATTAATCGGCCATGTACGTTCTTATGTGTGTGTGTGTGAAGACATTAGTTCATGCAACAATCAGGCCACATTGTTGAAATGCAAGTTTGATCCATAAACCTATTAAATGGAACTTCTTTTGCATACAACACTTAAGAGATGATGCATTAATAGTAGTCGCTAAAAATTTATCATCTCTAAGGAGAACATATGCCAAGAGACAACGCATTAGGATGTACTATTAAAAAGCAAGCTTGATTGATAAATCTGAAGATGACATACTGTATGGTCTTCCCATGTTTTTTTTAATTTTAATAAATAACACATTCGAAAAGAACATATTGTTTTTTTAGATCAAGAGAATGCATAGGATCGTATTGAACCCCAACATCGAGGGATAAAGATGTGAATTGAAAGGATGGAGATGAACCTTGATAAAAGAGAAGACACCATAATAGGGATCATAATATACACCATGATGAGGACTGACACCATGACCATGACCGAAAAAAAGAGCGTCACCATGCATGTTACCATGATTCACAGATTGTGAGTGAAGCATGTATTACAGAGGGCCTCTTTTGCATTTACTTCCTTTTATCCAATTATTACATCAAGTTAAATCTCAAGGATTCTTTCGTCACATTTGTTCTCACATCTCGGGTGTTGTGTTAGTCAATATATATACAGGGAGGCAGGGGCGGAGATAGGGGGATGGACAAAACCTGAAGCATGTATTATATATTTGACCGATATAAGTAAGTATATATGTATTTGGCCCCCCATCAGTGGTCATATTCAAATCCTGGCTTCGCCACTGCAGGGAGGTAACTGCGCAATGAGTTAGACAAACTCCGGATCGATGGTCGACCAATGGCAGATCTTGTTGGCGTGGTGCTCGCGGTGCCAGCTCCAATCAAGCAGATTATTGTTCACTCTGACAACGATGTGGAGCAGAGCGACGACGAGGAGAAGAGCAGTGAAGAGAATGAGGAGTAGAGCGAGGGAGAGGATGAGGAGCAGAGTGAGGGAGAGGAGGACGTCATGATGGTGGAAGACGATACCGACGAGGCGCAACAGGTCTCGTAGGAGCAGCATACAACAGGTGCCGGTGACGATAACCTGTAGAAGGTTCCGTCAGGGACACTTCTGGAAAAAGGCTTATAAGTGGTCCCTAATGAGTGGTGAGCGCGGTCAGTCACTCACCACCGTTATTATGAAAAATTTGCAATGGCGGATGCTAGACAGTGCTCACCACTGCTACGTCCGTAGCAGTCGCGGGCGCGAGTAAAGACCCGTGACTACTAATTTCTTCATGGGTAATAAGCATGACTCACGGGCACATAGAACCGTTCGCCATAGTTATATTTGATCACCTTGCTACCTACAACAACTATATTTGGTCACCCCACCACCTATCACACATATATAGCTATGGCGGGTGCTATCTGCCGTCCGTCGCTACTATACATGACCTCATCCACCACGCCCCCACCCGCATCCAGTTATATCTTATCCATCCAAACACAATTCTTTTTCCCTTTGTCTCTCTCTTGCTTCGCGGCCATGGCTAGCGTCATGTCGTCGTCCATTGCCACCAACGAGGTTGCGGTATGTCGCCTCGAACGACATCACCGACTCAATCTTCCTCGTCTCCCGCGTTGTACGTCGTCCCCTCGAAATTCGTTGGCCTCGCTGTGCAATGCTACCTCCAACAACTTCTAAGTTTCGTGCATGATGGTCGTGTGCTTGCTCTATGTTTTTCTAGGATCTTTCTAAGCATTCATCATTGAGAAAAATCACCACCGACTTGTGTAGGCTCCTGGACTAGTTAAGAGAATCTATAGTCGGTATTCTCAAATTCTCCTTAAACGTTTATGGACGCGTCCGGGCAGTGACTGAACAAGGGAGAGAGAGAAAAAATGACCCAACCGAGAACTCTCATATCATTCATATATGTTCGGGCTGTCTGTGAACCCTCATATTAAGGACATATATATGGAGGATGCGGGAGCTCACAGGCGCGTCCCGAGTCAGTCCGCCACTTAGGACGCGACCCACTCTAGACCACTTTTTTCTTTCTTTCTTTATTCTTTTTTTTTCTCTTTAAATCCATCAATCGCCGTGTAATTGACCGGACATATGAGAAGAAAAATAAAAAATGTGATTACATGAACGGACAAATTGAAACTTAAAACAGACACGTCTGGCTGCTAACCGGATGCGTCCACGGACATTTAAGGGGTTAGATTTTCCAAATCTGGCTGTAGATGTCCTTATTACCACCAACTAGAGATGACATCTCTCCTCTGAATGATACCACAGTCTTCCCTTTGCTTCGTCAAGAAAGAAGAAAGAAAGAAATAAAGAAAATAATCATGTTCTAGGTCATATAATCGAGTGGCTGATGAGTAATAAGTAGATGTATGTAAACCTTTAATTGTTTCCCATGGCGTAGGTGTCACGTTCCCATCAAAGCCATATATGCAGTATGTTCTAGAACACATGGGGCCTTTGTAATTTCCAGCTAATATATGGAGAAAAGGAACCTTATCTTGATCATTGGCAATTGAGAAGAGAAAGATGAGATGAGTAAGCTTCACTCCAAAGCCCCTTTGAGTCATGACGAGATGAATCCATATATATATATATATATATATATATATATATATATATATATATATATATATATACATACTCCCTCCGTCCTAAAATAAGTGTCTTAAGCTTAATACAATTTTGTATTAAAGTTAGTACAAAATTGAGACAGTTATTTTGGGACAGAGGGAGTACAAAAAAGAGGATCTAACCATGAAAAACAAATCCCCTGGTTCTACAAAAAGCCGGAAACGGAGCACACATGGAAAACGGAAACTTAATTTTACACGGAACATAAGTGAAAATGGAAACATTCTTGAAAATAAGACACCGTATTTCCAGTGAAGTTCTTGAAAATGGAAACGTTCTTGAAAATGAAACATAATTTTGAAACGTTCTTGAAAATGGTTACTCATATTCAACCCATATAAACTTATGATTCTACCCAAATTTACCGTGGCTACGTGCATAGCACTCCTATTTTTCACACCTTTTTTTCCGGCATACCCACCGCCACTTCGTTGGCATGTAGATGGATCCATATCGATAGGGTGGATGGAAAAGGGGCCAAGGACGAAACCCAAAGCACCAGCTCCATTACAAAATAAAGCTAAAACGGAACACAAATGTGAAAAACGATGCCATATATTTACATATCATAAGTTGAAACAAAAAACTTAAACTTCCTCACAAAAATGGACTCCTTCTGCGATATGCAAAGTTCTTCTTGCACATAGATTGCAGGAACTTCGGGTCATCTATCTATCATCCGTGTAGCTCCACTCCAACCCAATCCATATACATTTTCCAACCTAAAGGAGTCCATATAGCCGTTGTTTATATCACCGTGGTGCGTCTAAATATTGTCAGTTCTCACCCTCCAAAGAGGAGGCTATCATGTCCCCTTTAACGTGCCCCTATGTATTACAAATCATAAAAAATGTAATGGTCTAAAAATATAATACATGTAGTTTTATGGGCTAACCATTCGGTGAAGTCACGGGCGGCCAAAAGGCTGGCCGTTTTTTGGCTCGCCATTTTTTGGCGGGCTATCCAGGCAAGATCAAAGCACCCCCTCCCGAAACAGGCTTCCGCTAAGCATTATATACAAGGCAACATAAGACGACACATTATACGACCAAACAATAAAATACGGTGAGAAGTCTCTCTTGCAAATCACATCAAAAGATACAACGAGAAGCCTAGAGCTAGCATATGACCTCGTGGAATCCCAGAGCTAGCAGAGATGGCCCGGAGCACGCGCAAGAGAGCAGCCAACCCCCGGCACGAGGGCCGAGACTAACCCCTGCTCCGGCGGCCAGCCCCGCGGTGCCGGGCAACTGCCAACTAGCGCTACTGAGAGGGGTGGGCGGCGCCACATCAGGTTTTGACATTCCAGATCCAGGCAGAGCCCTCCATGGTAACCATCGCTCTCCTTGCACCCCGGTGGTAACAGGTACCTTCGGGTCGCCAAGCACCCAACTCCGTCGGCTCCCTGTGAGTCACTCCGCAGCATCGAGGGACGAGGGGGGCTTTGCTCGGCCGCGTTCTTCGATGACGGTGAGGGAGGCGGTTGTGACGGCACCGGTTTAGGATTTATATAACGCGGCCTCTCTCGGGGATGACCCCGAGAAAGAGGGAGGGAGGGGGGGGGGGGGGGGTAGGCACTCTCATCAATCTCCAAAGAGGCCACCTACCTACCCATTCATTTCCATCCCCCTCCGTGACTCCATTCCCTTCCACGCGGTGAGCGGAGACTTGTGTTGTGCTCCAGTCAGTCTCCGCCTCCAATGGACCACCTCGCCGCCGACGACCCCGCCTCCGCCCCCGCCCCCGCCGCGGGAGGGGACGGCAGCCTCCTCGACGTCATCCGCGCCGTCGAGCGCGCCGAGGGCACCATCCGCGACCAGGTCAGCCCCTCTCCCCTCCCTCTTCCGTTAGAATCCCCTTTCGCCGGCCGCGCGCGACCCCCTTCCGCTCGCCGCCCCTTCCATTCCACTGCGCCCAATCGTCTCTCCAAATCCACCACCACCATCGAAATCCGCCACCAGTTTGACGTCCACACACTCCCTCCCTTACCGCACAATTCACGCCTCTACACAACGGATGCAGTTTACGAGCTACTCGCTCCCTCCGTTCCTAAATATTTGTCTTTTTCTAGACATTTTACTACCAACTATAGACATAATTTAAAACGTAGGTTCACTCATTTTTGCTTCCTGTGTAGTCCATAGTTGAATCTTTAGAAAGACAAATATTTAGGAACGGAGGGAGTATTAGTCGGTTTGCACGCCCAAGGAACCAACGCACGAGCTGATTTTCGGTTTACGGTGTCTCTCTCTCTCTCATCCTAGCTGCAAGAGAACAACAGGCTCAAGGAGGAGCTCATGAAGAAGACGCGGCTGCTGCAGAGGGTTGTAAGTCACACCCGACGCCCTGCATTTTCATCTCCCATCCTATCCTATCCTAGCGGTGTACCTGCATATGAATGAATGAACGGACGAACAAACAAACATACAATCCTTTCTGACGGTGCTCGGTTCTCTGCTGATTCGGTTTCAGAGCGAGGACGCTGCGTCCCAAGCCTCTTTCGGCGGAGCGAGCCAGGAGCCCCGCGATCCCGGCGTGGCTAACAAGATGGACGGGCCCAAGCCTTATGACGGCGCTGCTACGGCGAATCCGCGGGGCGCCTCTCTTCTTCATCAGAATGGTCCTCCCTTGGAAAGCGGCCAGGCGAATGGAGCGTTTACAAGGGAGCCGGCTGGCATGGAGAATGGCGGACCGTCGCACTTCTCCACTCCGTCGTCTCGTTCCCTTTCTCCGACCAGGTAACCCAGCACACATGGAGGAGTTCTCTGTCTTAGAAAGGGCCTTTTCGTAGCACAACTGAATGGTAAATAAATCATTTCCACAGGCCTAGAAAAGAAGCCGATTATGATTCCAGACTCAACTTACCTGGACAGGGTTTATTGCCTGTTGTTTCAGAGATGAACTCAAACATGTCCTGGAAGCAGGTCCGTTTGATTCCCTTGCAACACCATATGAATTCATATATATATGACCTAACGTTCCTGACAAAGATCGTTCCTGTGCAGGACCTTACCGTTAAGGTCAAAGAACACGAAGAAGAGATCACACAGTTACGGAAGCATCTGGATAATTACATAATAAAGGTGGATATTTCTGTACAATGAAAAAAACACTCCATTCATGCTGTCTTTCCCTTTCTATCTTGTACCTGACCGCAAGCTATTGCTGTTAGGAAGCACAAATACTCAAGGAAAAATCTGTCTTGGAAAAACGCATCGCTTATATGCGTGTGGTAAGATAATATGTATGCTTTATCGCAATTCTTTGGTTCCTTTGGTTGAGTACGCCGTATTACCTTTAAAACGATTTTCTTTTTCAGGCATTTGATCACCAGCAGCAGGACTTAGTTGATGCAGCATCAAAGGCTTTAGCATATAGACAAGATATTATCGAGGAAAACATCCGCCTGACATATGCATTGCAGGTAGTTTCTTTCATTGGAATTTTCATGACTTATATGCTTGTTTTGAATGGTTGCCAGATGTTATATCTTTGCATCCTCAAGTAGAAATCATTTTAAATTGGTGATGATTTTACGATACCAATTTCAAATTGAATGAATTTGTTTGTATTCCATGAACTGAAGTTTCTTATTGCATCTTGCAGTAAAAGACCCAGAATGTGCGTAAAATCATTTATAGCAGATCAGATAACACATTCACTGAAAGTTTATGAATGCATTTGTTATCTTAGTTGGGCCTGTGCCTTAGGATTGCAGCTCAAGTTTCGCACAGGGATGTTACACATAACCATGTTTTTCAATAGCCAAGGAATCATTTCACCTTAAAATACTTACTTAGTTGCTACAATAGTTTGATATAGTTTATGACCATCAACTTGCAGTTTGGGAAACAGCTACTGCACGAGAGTGCTTGGCTGAGGGTAAGGTAAACAGAGCGCCAATTGGTTCTGTCAAAATACATTTTTACATTTTGGAGACTTTCCACATTTTACCATAAGATATTCCTGGTCTTGGATATGGAATTTTGTAGTTAGATTTGAGTTTTATTTCTTTTGATATGTGAATTTCTGTGTAGCTCGACCATTTCATCTGTACAACCTGTTAGCATAGTACTCCCTCCGTCCGATAACATAAGACGTTTTTGCAAAAATATCTTACATTATGGGACGGAGGGAGTAGTAAAGAAACTGAAATGATGCTGATTTTTTGTTCTGTTACTGTATAGACTGCACATCAAGAGAGGTCAATGTTCATATCCTCTTTGCTGCCTATTCTGTCTGAATATGAGAACCTACGTCCGTCTGTCCCCGATGCTCAATCCATTGTTGGTAATTTGAAGGTATAACTCATTTCCTGACGTTTTGGCAGGAAACCATCACTGAGTAGTTAGCACCTGAATATATTCATTGGAGTACAAGGCCAACAAGGCCCAAAAAGGTTAAATGAAATTATATTAGTGCGACTGAGAAACATGGCACAACTTTTGATGGACAAAAGCAAAGCAACTTGAGCACAATTTAAAGTTCCGAACATGCAACCAAGCTGATTCTGTTTTTGTTCTCAACTGGGTTGGAAGTGGTCAGGGTTTGAGTTAACCTTTTGCTGAATGCGTGTTCCTCTCGCTGTAGGTTTTATTTAGGCATCTGCAGGAGCAACTAATGCTTACCGAGGTGAGCCACAGGAAGCTACAGTAAATATGCATTTAGTTTTAGAACCACAATACACGCATGCTATAGTCGGTAGTGAGCTTGTCATGCTTGCACAGCTTACTGCTGATATTTTTCTTACAGAACTTTGAAGTTGCCTTGTGCAAACTTGGATGATGCAGGAGAAAGTTAAGGAGTCCCAGTATCAGATTACCCCATGGCAAAATGAATTGCCAACTAAGACCAGTCTCCCTGCACAGTCACCTAACAATCCTCTTGGAAAAGCACCGGTAACTTCACTATAGCTCTACACTGCTTGTGTGATTATCTTGCAACACACACTTCCTCTAACCTTTTACTTTCCCAGAACAAAAGCAGCCTTGATATTGTGCCCCAGACGCCATATCCTCAAGTACAATCTCCAATATCTTCCCCTTCCCCTGTTCAAGCCAGAGGTAATTGGAAAAACCATCAAGTAATTCCAAGTGAGGTTTCTGCAAGAAATATGGATCCAGATTACGGAGGAAGGACCACTCTTTCAACCAGGTAGTGCTTATTCTTTGAGAGCTTAAGTTACCTTTTGCTCTTTAACAGTGTTATCTACGGTATTACAGTCGCATGTTTACGGTAGTCATGCAAATACTTAGCACCCGGACTACATCATCTATGTTAATTGCTCAGCAACATCTTGTAGTCATCACACCACCTGCCACTACTAGTTGCTGAAATGCTACCTGTACTATTATTGAGTTGGTTATGAGTTATGACACCTTGTGTGGCTATCAATATGGAGGCAACCAGAGGACTAAGAAGTGAAATGAGACCTAAAAGAAAGAAAAAAAGGTGGAAGGCAAGGGACAAGAACCAGGATCAATTCAGTAAATTGGCTGGTTATCCACACCTTCAGGATATAAGCAACAATGAAGAAAAGGCAAACCAGCAAGTGAAAAAAGGGAAACGCTGGATAAAAACTAGAGACATGAACACTTTTGAAGTTTGTTTTGTCCATGGCATTGATTAATGATATATTGGACGATTGTATAATTTGGAAGAGCAATCACTGAATCTTGCAATTTCTTGGATAACCTATAGTTGTGAAAAATTCATGGATGTGTCATGTGTGCACATTTTGCTTTTGCTTTTGATATCATTGTTTCATTATCTTGTTAACCATAAACTGTTTGCTGAAAGGTTTAGTACATTTCTGTTAGGCATAACTAGGGCACTAAATGAGATTACTAATATATGATTGCAGCAACCAATTTAGGAAGGATGTTCCTGCTCAAGCATCTCAACGTGATTCAGATGCTGTCCAGTTTGATTTTGCAACTCGGAACTCAAGCCTACCACTCGAGGGCATTAGTAGAAGGTATGTCTTGGATGATTCTGTGGGTGCTGAAGACCATCATGTGCCAGAACCTTCTGCTCAATGGGGTTCTGGAGACTCACCCAATTTAGAATCTGGCCTTGAGGAAGCAAACCCTTCATATCCCTATCTTCCTACTGTACCCGAGGAACCTGGTTCTTCTTTTTCTGAAGGTAGTTACTATTGGATTAAGTTCATATAATCAGCATAATTGTTTAGCATTGCATTCAGTCTGAAGATGGATGCCCTTTTTGTCTATATGCAGCCGCAGAGGATGATCCATTGCCATGCATAGAGGGTCTTCGTATCACGGGTGAAGCTTTTCCTGGACGAGAACTTCAAGCAAGTGGGTTCTCCACCAACGGAACCACAAGTTGTAATTTTGAGGTACGCTTCATACTTCTTGTTGACCCCCGTTTTAAATGAATATTTTGTTTCTATGTCATCATATTTCTTGTTGGTTCAGATTTTCATAGGTTTTTCATTTTTGCAATTCTTTTTGTCTGTGCAGTGGGTTCGTCATTTAGATGATGGCTCCGTAAAATTCATAGAAGGTACTATTTGGTGTATGTGCTGCATAATAAGTGAATTTATGGTTTATGGCCTTGTTATTTATATCAGGATGCCATAATGTCTCAAAGAACTCCTTTTTGTGCGTGTGTAGGAGCAAGGCAACCCGTCTATTTGGTTACTGCTGATGATGTTGATAATCTACTAGCCATTGAAGTCCAACCCCTAGACGACAGAAAAAGAAAGGTAATTTCCTATGATTTACTTCTTCCAACACTTCTAGGAATCCTGGGACTGGGACTATGTATTTTTTGTGTTCCTTTTGAAATGACAAAATATCGAATTCTTGGGGACTGGGAGCTTTGCGATGGTGAGAACAAAATTTACTCAGTGTCATGTAGTTCAAGGAAGTAGATCCAGATAACCTTTTGTAATTTTTCACTTCTGAACTCTACTGGTACTAGGAAAAGAACACATGAGGGTCCCCACCCACCTCTTCTGTTTTTGTGTTTTTTCAAGTGCAAATCAAGCCTAGCAGTCACCTTTTTTTTCTGATCTCTTAGATCTCAGAACCGAGGAAGCTCAGGTCAATAGATCACCAGATATTTGCCATTAGTATCAATGCTCTTGTTTCTGTTCTTATTTCTGACGGTGCAATCAATATGAGACAAAATCCTACCTGTGTTTCTTTTCTTAAATTTCTTCCTTTATGAAATATTGATACCAGCAAGATGCTATGCAAGCTGGGTTGAAATCTTGTTGACGGTTAAACTTTTTTCTTCTAAAAAACCCGATTTGCCTCTACTACTTCCAGTAATGAAATGTCTCGTTTCATTTTGAAACCTTCGTGTTTTCTATTGTAGGGTGACATTGTAAAGGTCTATGCTAACGATCAAGCAAAAATCACTTGCGGTGAGTATGGAAACTGTGAACATGCTGTTCCGCTTGCACTTTGTACGTGTCATAACTTGAGTAATCATCTTTGTTGCAGATCCTCAAACAAAGGAACTCATAAAGAAAACCCTTGAGGTTGGGCATGTGTCTTATCAAGTCCAACTGCCTGTATGTTTTCTGCCCTTTACAATTATCTACCAATACCATTGTTACTGGTTTTTTTTGCGATGTCCCAAAACTAATTGAAATGTTTAATAATCCCATAATAGCAGGTGCGATTCTTAGACATGTGGGAACCAGCTGTTTTGGCAATAAAGAGGGAAGGTTACAGCATTAAATGTAACGGGCAGCGTGGTGTTGTTCTCACGGAGAAATTTCAGAAAGCAACTGCTGTATGTCCCTACTCTTCAGTATTAGTATTGTTTTTCTTCTGAGTGTGGATCTTGGTCTAGAGTTGCCAAGGGATTCTGTTGCTTCTTTTGGCACTTAATTAGCACAATGATTTCCCCAAAATGGACTGAAGGAAAACCAGTGGTAGCTAGGTGTCACCACTCACCAGCAATACCTGGCAAACATAAGGATTTCACTGGTTTTAGTAAATCGAACCTTGTGCTGTTCCATATATATAGTCGTATGCATGTATCTGTTGCTATGTGTGCAAAATAAGAAAGTCCGAAGAAGCAGCCACAAACTGGCTGTTCCCAGAGGATTTCTGGGAGCAGGTGGGGTCTGTCTTAAAGGTTCACTGTGGATACTGCAGTCTGCAGATAGGGATTAGATTTATGGTCATCATCAGAGTCATGTTTGCTGCTAGTATCAGACTATCGGTGCCCAATTTGTGAGGATTAACAAGTTCAGTCACTTACAACTTCACTTCCGTACACCAATTTATTACTAATGTTTAGTTTCTGCAGTCGTGCTTTGGTTTTATTTTAACCAATGTTTAACGATATTTCTGTTTCATATATTTGGCCCTTGATTTAAACCGGTGCATCTTATTTCTTGCTGGGTATGTATGTTGTGATCTAACAACAAATTTCATACTGTTTTTTCCAGATTAATATTCCATACGGATACGAGCGTCAGACAGAGTTTTCTATTGTGTCAGCTGATGGTGAGGAGTATAATCTCCAGCCAGCAGACAATAACATGTGAGTGTCTCTCTGAAAAAACCGCTTCATTATAAATAGGCGCAAAGTTTTAATGCGCCCCCAAACTTTAGTTAGCAGCATGGGCTTCTGACTGCCTGTAGTTAACAACTTTACATATCATCGCTTTTAAATTGAAAATCGACTCATTTAGTACGAACAAAAGTGCGTCCTTTCAGGACTAAATTCCCTATTAAGTAGTCCCTCTGTACCTAAGTACTTGTAGTTGTGGAGAACTAGTCTAGTTCTCCCCAACTACAAGTATTTAGGTACAGAGGAAGTATGATAGCTGGAAATACTCCACCAGATGCCCCCATCCTCTCTCTCCCTGCGTTGTGTGACAGTTCCGTCATGTTAGTTTATTTTATTATTGAAGAGGTTGCACACTTTCATATATATAAAGTTATAAACACATACAGTATTATACACCGCTTATCGTGTTGTGTATTCAAACTTTTTCGCAGGTCGCGGGATATGATTGTACTGGTGCTAAGACTTTTCAGATCCATGGTATGAGCTCATCCATTATCTCTTGAGAAAGCCACACCGCACACTAACGGCATCCCCTCCATCACTATCTACTACTGCTATTACTTTCAATAACAACAACATGATCAGTTTGTTTGGTCATCATGAAGTGATGATGGCCCCCAGTACTCTGTCCAACCTCACACTAACATCTTCTGACCTAAGAGACCCTACTACTACTACTAACAAGAAGGAAGGTGTGCGCGCTTTTAGTCGCCACAAAGTTGACACTACTAACATGTTATGTGAGGCAGGAGACCGTGTTCCTTTTCAGCCCTAACTTTGAGATGCTTGTGTATGTTGTGCAGGCCGTCGAGAAGCGGCGAGGGAGGAAGAAGGGCCTCTTCTTCAAGTAGACGATTGATCCGGCTCACCGTACATCCCGACTGTATCTATTTTTCTTCGAGTGTATGTAGGGCTGTGGTGGTGATAGATAGATAGCCTGACAGCCGTGGCGTGCCATATATATATTTTCGGTCGTGTTTATTCGCTGTAATCGAACGCTGAAGAACCTGATGTGCCGCCTGATCCGGTCATTGTAAATGCAGCTATAGCTCTGTAGAAATGGAAAGAAATTCTTGTAGAAAAAAACATGGGAAGAAATTAGTACTGTAACTTTCTGGTTTATTGATGATAGATGATGACAAAAGCACGATACAATCAATCAGTTCATACCGTCAGATAAGTGCTGAAAATTTAGTTTCAAGGATCTTGACATGGCCAATCCAATGGTGAAGACGGTTCGGGATTTGAACGCATGAATCAAACGATAAAAATGTTATGAATAAACGAATATATGAAAAATGGAAAACATCCAGGTTACAACAAGTGACACACATGCATTGGATGAAAAGATTAGGTGACCTTTGCAAAGGATAACTTGTATAATCATACAAAAGATGGGTATCAAGATGTGCACGCACCGTTTTTTTTTGAGAATTTCTTACTTTTTAGTTTTTTTGGGGGGAGCTCCTGCTTGTCGCATTCTGCGGCAGGGAGTCGCTTGAACGCACACGGGGTCGCCCGACTAGCCGGTCCACCTTTGTTTTTTTTCAAAAATATCTGATAATTTCTTTTTTTATACTTCTTTTTTCTTTTCTTCTTATTTCCTTTATTTTCCTTTTTAGTTCGTTTTTTCTCTTCTTTTTCCTTTTCTTTTCGAATTTGAAGCAAAAAACATTTATCAATTTCGAATAATAATTTTTAAATCCAGAACATTTTCTGAATTTATGAAAAATATTTGAAAAATGACAGTTTTTGAAATTTGGAACATTTTTTAAAAACAAGAACATTTTTCGAAATTAAATCACAATTTTTGAACAAAAACATATTTTAAAAATTAACATTTTTTTGATATTTTCAATATTTTCTGAAAATACCAAACATTTTCCTAAGTATCGAACATTTTTACAAATACTGAATCTTCTATGAACATCCCGAACATGTTTCAAAGTTATGAATGTTTTTGAAAAAGAGAAGCTATTTGAAATTTAGGACAGTTTTTCATAGAAAAAATATTTTTCGAATTTGAGGAATAATTTTTGACAATCCAGAAACTTTTTTGAAATTCCAGAACATTTTTTGTGTTTATGAACAATGTTTGAAAATGACAATTTTTTGAAATCTGGAACATTTTTTAAAAACAACAAGATTATTCCAAATTTATGAACAATTTTTGAACACGAACTTAGTTTAAAAATTGATCAAATTTTTCATATTTGGATTTTTCTTGTGAAAATACCGAACATTTTTCTTAAGATACTGACTTTTTTTGTAGTTATGAGAGACAACCATTTAAAATTTAGAACATTTTTTAAAAAAGCAAAGACTTTTTTCGAATTTGATGAACAATTTTCTAAAATTAATATATTTTTTTGAAAATCCAGAACATTTTTTTGAATTTATGAACAAAGTTTGACAAACGACATTTTTTTGAAATTTGGAACATTTTCTAAAATCATTTGAAATTTTAAGAAAACTTTTTTTTTGGAACTGTGAACATTTATTAATAATAACCTTGAGAAAAATAAGAGATATAAAGAGAAAAAATAAAAAATAAAACAAAACATGAGAGAAAAGAAAAAATAAAGAAGAAAAATAAACATAACAACAAAAAAAGAAAAAACTAATGGAAACCGGAAAACCGGTTTAGGAAATATTCTAAAAGGTTCCCAAAACCAGAAAAAAACGGATGAAAAACTTTAGAAGGTTTCCAAAACCGGAACCACTGAAAACACGCTAATGGGTCAGCTCATTTAAATCGCTCGCCTCCCCTCCCTTTGCCCGACACTTTGATGCAAGGAGCTTCAAATAGGATATTCCATTTTTTTTTGCTCACACCGATACCAATTAGAAATCCTACAGGTAATGACAAGTGGGATGGCCCATTAGCTCTGCTGCCTTCGCTAGTCATTCGTTGCGATGTGCTTCGCTGCTCTGCTGCCTCTTTTTGGGGGTTTCCATAATAAGCCCCTTTTTGCACCTATAATAAGCCCCTTTTTGCACCTAAATGTCCACCTCCAAAGGATAAAGTTGATCCGGAAAAAGGGAAGCATTGTCTGGATGCCCTTGAGCGACCACCATCGGTACCGCGTCCGCTACCATCACACTATGAGTGAATTATTCAAAAGACACATGCTAAAGCGAAGCAGTTGGAAAGCTTAAGTACCAGTGATTCAAGAAGCGGGAAATAATTCCCCAGCTCGGCAAACACGAGAAGCAATCGTGCCCCTCGCTCAAGGTGTTTACCAATGTCGCCAATGTTGATCCGGGGTAATGGCCGCTAATTATCCTGGTTTAGTCCTGCTGATTTCGCAAGCGATGATATACAGTTTGAAACTGCCCCGGTAGTAGCCCTTAGATACCAGTACGGGAAGCCTCTCATGAAACCTATGTAGTTGACGAAGTATCAACGATGATGCGAAGACTGCATGATTGGTACTTGAATGCCTGCAATGATTGGTACTTGAATGCCTGCAATGATTTGATCAACAGTGTCTATGTGGGATTTAAATATAAGCACTTTTACAATGGAAACGGATCGTTGTTTGTTGAATTTGACGGATTATTTCAGTTATACAATCAAGACGGCCTCGATAAAACGATCGTCAGTTCCTATTGTTTGTTAGTATTATTTCTGTAATTAGGTCTCTAGCTCATCTGCTTCATTATTGCATGTGTAATTATCCTTGATATATTATGCAGATTGAAGCTCCTCGAATGCAAAAGAGGACAAATATATGACATTGAGTTTATTAACCCAGACACCATAAATGCTTTTAACATATGTAATACACCCAAGGATACAGAGAACAACTTGCTAACTACGATACTTCGACAACATGACAGAAGGGAAATACTATTTCCTTACAACTTTGGGTGAGTGTTACTAGTTGTCTTCTGCACATTATGTTTCGCTTACTCGAGGTTAAGTGTAATTGATGAGTTATGCCTCTGCAGGTTTTATTTTGTTCTGCTAATCATTAGGCTTGACGAGGGAGTAGTACTTGTCTTGGACTCGCTACGTAAAGACCCTACATAGTTGGCAGCGGTTACTAAAATGATTCAGATGTAAGTTCAATCATTATCGCACCATATCGACAACTTTCTTTCATTTCCAGATATCAAATAATCATTTTCTTTGCCATGAAGGGTTTGGAAAAAGTTCACCAAGAAAGTTAAGGGTGAATGGAATAAGGAGATGCGATATACCTTCTGCGAAGTAAGTAGTACTAGTTAGTTCCGCGCATCTTGATTTTCATTCATTCTAGTTTCAATACCATTATCATACTTGATTATTATTTTGATTGAACCCTATTCTCGTAAAGTACTGCTTGAGGCAGGAAACCGTGACTAATTTATGTGGATACTTCGTTTGTGAGTGGATTCACCAGACGACCTCTCGGAAGGGCACATGTTTTAAAGAACTTGATGTACGTAAACAATTTTCACATTTTTATCTTATTACCATCAACTGCGTTGAGTTTCATTCATATATTTATATTGACCCCCTTCTTTAAATTGGATCGAGCAGAAGAGGGTAGAACTCCTACCAATTGATCGCATACGAGCAATTCAAGAGGAATTGGCAGGATTCTTTGTTGAGCATGGCATACCATCAGACTGGGAATATCATCAGGATTTCCTTACCGATTTTGGTGGACGATAGATATTAGCTAATTAGGGATCGCAAGAGATGTTATATATTGTATATATGCATGATCGTGTACTATATGTAGTAGCGTCTCGACCAAGCACGGAGAAAGAGAGGTCACTTCTCTCTATATATGTTCATGATGATGTTGTGTAATTAATGGTTCCTTCATTTACTTATAAGCTAGCGCCGAGTTCTCTCTATAAGTAATAGCTATCGTCGACAAAGCACGGAGAAAGAAAGGTCACTTCTTTCTAATTGTAGTAGCTAGCTAACACAATATGAAACCCCTAATAAGACCCTCCAAAACCCTAACCCCCCCCCCCCCATTTCAAAAAAAAAACAGCGCCTGCAAGCTGCTGACGCGTGGCTGCCTTTTTGGTTCCGGTTGGTGTTACCAACCGAGAATAAAGGCCCTCCTGCTTGGGCGCCCCACAACGGCCATGTGGAGATCCTTTGGGCCCGGTTCGTAAGCCAACTGGGACTAAAGGTTTGGGCCTTTAGTCCCGACTGTTTTGTCCTGGTTGAAGAACCGGGACTAAAGCCCCTCTGGAACCGGGACTAAATCCCTGTTTTCTACTAGTGGTCGATATGAACACCGTGTCGCCGAGGAAGGGGCTATGGTTCGAGAAGATGCAGGCCGAAATGCTCAAGTTCGACCAGCTGTGATCTTCGACGTACCTTTTTTATATGCCGACAAGTGTGCTAGCATGACCACGGGCCGACATGGCGTGGTAGAATTTCCGCCCCTTTTGGTGTGCTGGCATATGTGCCTGCCGCTAGCAAGTGTGCCAGCATAAACTATGTGGTGGTTTTCTATAGGCTGGAATTTATGCCGGTCATTGGCATGGTGCCGGCATGAGCTGTTTGGGCGTTGGCATGATATATATGGTCGGGGACCTTTTTAATCTACATGTGCGGGCATTAAATGGGTTGTCATCGTTGGACGCACGACCGATCAAAAAAACCAGCGCGGACGCGGAGCCGGCGGTCGACCAAAAAGAAGAAAAGCGGACAAAATGTACATCCATTTGGGTCATCCCGTTGCTCTTATGTACGAAAAACATGTGGTTTTTATACTCCCTTTGTACCTAAATAATTATAATTGAAGAGAACTAGACTAGTTTCTCTAACTATAATTATTTAGATACAGAGAAAGTATGTTTTCAGCTGCAAACTTTACAAATCAACAAATTCTCACATACGTAAGTACGTATGGTATGAACGGATTAATTTCACCTACACATGGAGCATCAAGACTTCTTAATTTACAGGTCTGTCTGTTGTCTGAAAGACTGCCTTAAGTAGCACGTTTTCAGATTCAGACTTTGACTGTACGTGTGAAAATAAATGAAAAGATGGGAGACTTGACTTAAGCTTAAGCGTGTCCGTGGAGTTGTCTGTAACGATCGGTGGCGGCTCCCACTCCATTAGTCTGTTTACACCTGACCTGAGGGTGACACCTGATGAGACCATCGTGCCATGGGATTGGCAACAGTAGATGCAGACAGAGCAAGACTTTCTTTTTTTATAATAAAGACACCCGGAGGACATATTAGATTTGATTTGTAATATTAAGGAAAGCAACAGTAAGTACATTAGATAGACAACTAGACGCAGAATGACCAATAAAAGGTAAATTACATTGGAAATTATACGAACATTATTCTTCCTTTGATTGTAAGTCATCCTCTAAAGATTGAAAACGGCAATGAACCAACAATAAAAGAAAGCGACACATGCAAACGCCGCCGCCATACGAAGCTACCACAATAGCCACTCGCCCTGTAAGACAAGATCTATAAATCGTTGAAGCCACATCGGTTGGAGCATCAACGCCTGCAATACAGGCTTGCAATCCATCACCATAGGTCCAGAGGGTTAAGTAAACGGGACCATGCCACCGAAAACACGAAAGAAGATGTCGGCGGGAAGGAAAGCTGTGACGACAACGGCTTACTCTTCTTCAAAAGCTCAATACACCAGCGAAGTTTTCTTGTTCATTTTCAGTCGAAGCTTCAACCACCAAGCAAGCTTAAGTATTTGGCACGGAAGATATCTGGTCCCCTTGGCTTGTAAGATGCGGAACTGGCCTCACTAAAAACAATATGGAAATGATGTAGGATGTAATAATCCTAGGTATCTGCCATGTCACAAAGTTTTAAATCAAAATCAATTTGAAAGATAGCTCAAAGAAAAATTCAATCATGGTAGTATTGATTGGTCAAGCTCTATACACTAGGTGTGTGGCAATCCCTAGCTAGGCTCAAAGGATGTGTTTAGTTGTTGCTTATTGTTGATTTTCAGGGGGTTACAACCCATAGGCGGCGAGGAAGGATATGGGCACACTAGTGGGGACGGATCTTTAGCCCCGGCCCGTAAGGGGATTAGTCCCGGTTCACTAACCGGGACTAAAGGGGCGGGACTAAAGGCCTAACCTTTAGTCCCGGCCCTGTTACAAGCCGGAACTAAAGGTGCTCCACGTGGGCGCCTCGTAGCGCCTCAGGGGCAGGACCTTTAGTCCCGGTTCGTTACACGGACCGGGACTAAAGAGTTTCAGATTTTGCTTATTTTTGGGTTTTTTTTGAATGAAATTATTTTTGGGTTCTAGGGTTTAGGTGTTCGGGAGATTAACGTGATGCCTCGTTTGGTGTTCGGGAATTAGTTTTCATATAATTTAAATAGAAATAATTATGCATATATATATTTATATAAGATTAACTTATCTTACAAGCGAGCATATATATACAATTATATGGAGATCTGAATTATTGGGACTAGAGCCCGTCTATTCGATTACATGGACGAACATCAGTAATGGCCCCTAGCTACACTAAATCGTCCTTTGTCATCTATAGCTTCCGTCCTCAGAAAGGTCGCAAGCTCCTCTGCAACAGCAATCGCGCGTTGCTCTGGTAGGACCTTCGTCCTCATGGCCATGTACTATATAAGAAGAGGAGATGAATATGAATATCAATCATGATAACAAAGAATGACGGGTAAAAATAGAGGTGTGAATGTTCATTGCTTACGTCGAATCTGTGATCCTTGTGCTCAGAGGTAAACGTGCGAATGGTCTCGCAAACATAGTATCCGCATAGATGCGTCCCCCGTGGCTGCTGGTCGCACTTTACGAGAATAGAATATATATAATCAAAATAATAATCTAGCATCATAAATGTATTGAAAATAGAAGTATATCATACTACTACTTACCTGAGCCGCTCTAAAGGTCAGCTTCTCAGGCTCGATACCGGGAGTCACGTACTTGAACCGCTTCCAAACCCTGCCCGACAAGGATAATGATTTGTTAAGTTTTTCATTAATTAATATATCAGACAATCATCGAAAGAGACTGATGGAGCGCAAGAATGATTGAAATTACCCATGGAGCATGTCCTGCAGGCTTTGGAACTGTTCCAAGGGTCTCGATAATGGGTCGAAGGCATCAACTCTTCCCTTATCAATTTGAATGTCCAACAGAATCCAATAGAAGCTGCACACACACACACACACACACACACACACACACACACACACACACACACACACACACACACACACACACACACACACACACACACACACACATATATATATATATATATATATATATATATATATATATATATATATATATATATATATGTCAGTAACTTATCAATTACACTTATAAGTGAATGGACACAACAGAGTAAAGACCCTCACCTGAAGTTGTATGGAAACAGTATGTGGTCACAAAATTTTTGATCTGTTAGAAACCTTAGAAGGTTTTCCTCCGTCTCCTTGGGTTTACCAGTTAGCGTCGTTATATGTATTTTATCTGGGTCAATAAACCCAATATTTAGGATGTTCTTACTTTTACAATCCAGAATCTTCATTCTGCATAATAGAGTACAAGTTATATATAGACAATGAATTGAAATAACTAAACAAGTTATATGTAGACAACGAATTGAAAAACTTACAGACAATAGCAACTCATAAGCAATTTGTCGAGGGCGTCGCCATTGTACATCTGGAAGAGTTCATCAAAGTCGATATGGATTTCTTTGGGGCGGCCGTAGTACTCCCGTGGGACACTCACCACGATCATCGTTCTCCCATTCTTTGATTCACTTAAGTACCATGTATGCAAGTAACGCATATTTGTTGGGAGATCATATTTGCTGACCAAAGGCTCTCCCATGACAAACTGTGGCTTAGGGGCTACCACAGCCTTGGGTAACCTGTCGTCTTGGGAAGCCAGAACATCTTCAACCGAGACACCCCATTCAGCCGTCCACTTCTTTGCTAATTCAAAATCTTGCCCCTGCACCGGAGGGGGAACATTCTCGGTTAACACCTTGAGGGGTGGGATCGACTGTTTGGCCTGTTGTCCAAGCTGAGGAACGTCTGATTTTTTTCTTGCATGTAGTTGAACTTGATTTGCTCCCACTTGCACTTGCACGTGATCTGCTCTTTTTCACTTCCTTCTGCAATGTGCGTGTATAGCCATCAGGCTTATGGTGTAAGTCATACTGTGATGGAAGGGTCGTGAAGTATTTTGCACATGCTATTTGCTTCTCGGTGTATTCCGGGCGGGGCTCGGGTTCCTTCTTTTTCATCTGCGCATCATGATGTTCCTTTGCTATCCTGGCGTTTTCCTCGAGGGTACGATCATAAGGTCTGATAGGAAGATTAGCATGAGGTACCTTTGGGAGGGGCGATCGTTTGCGCTTTGGGGGGCTCCGTCGCTTAGAAATCGTCGGCGGTGCGTTCCTGGTGGCACACTTCCGCTTAGTATCCTGTGCGGGCGGCGGCGGAGACGGACGACCCAAGTCCGGCGGCGGTGATCGAGATGGACTCGTGTTGTGCTGGCCGACGTCATGTGGAGGGCTTGGAGGTGGAGGTGTAGGTGACCTGCGACGACTCGGAGGCGGTGTTGTCCTTGGGGCCGAGCCTGGAAGCTTGATGTAGTTCTTGTCCCATAGGATGACTCCACCCAGTACTTCTCCGAGTGTCCTCTCATCTTCGGGTCCAGCTATGTCGAGCTCCATATCATGAAACCCCGCCATGATTTCATCCACCCCGACATTAGCAAAGCCAGCTGGAATCTCACGGCCATGTCAGCGTGCATCAGGGCCAGAAGGTAAAGCTTGTCCGACGGCCACCTTCAAGGATATGTTCTTGAATATCTGATGGAGTTCACATGATGTTGACTCCTTGATTCAATCCACGGGGTAGCCGGGACCTCCCTCTATCATTCTTCGTGCATCATCGGGCGGGGCCTCAGATTCAGCCACGCTGCTTTTCCGCTTAGATGGGGCGCCGGTAATATCAAGTGCAGGATCTTCCTGGCGCGCTACTCCTCTAAGCTCATCAATCTGCTTCTGTTGCTCGTTAATCCTGGCAAGCAACTGGTTGAACTTGTCATTCTCCTCATCCTACTGCCGCTTCTTTGCTCTCTCTCGGCTTCTGTAAGTGTCTTGGTCTCTGGCAAACCCAAGCCACCACGGGTAAGAAGGACCGAAGCCTCGCGTTCGTCATCCATGTTCGTCATTGCCGAGGACCAGTGTGAGCAAATCTTTCTCTCTATCTGCAGTGAACTTTCTTTTTCCCTCCTTAATTTCTTTCACTATCCTTTTCCAATTCTCCCTGGGTATCCTAAGACCGTCACTGTAGATGAGGTCCCCTGTTTTTTCGTTGTACGACCCACCATGCGCAAGGAACCAATTTCTTGCTCTCAATTCCCACTCATCACGGAGTGGTTCAGGTACGATGCCTTTATCTAGCAGATCTTGCTCTTTCTTATCCCACTTTGGGATGGAAGTCTCATAGCCCCCTGGCCCCAGCTTGTGGTGATATTTCTTCTCGTCGGCATTTATCTTGTTCTTTTCTGATAATACCTGGGCATCTTCTGAGTCCTTGTACTCTTGAAATGCCTTCCAGTGATTAGCCTGCTTGGCTAGATACCCCTCGAATACTGGCACTTTCTTTGTCTTCAGATAGTTTTTCCATAGATTCTTCTTCCAGCTACGGAACAGTTCGGCCATCTTCTTTAGAGTCCACTGCTTGACTTTGGCCCTCAGTTTGTCTGCGGCGTCTTCATTCTCACATTCTGGCAGGTTGACATGTGACATGAGATCATTCCAACGATTATCTTTGTACCTTTCGGCGACATAGTCACTATCGGCTGCCCCTTTGCGCTTGTTCCACTCCCGAACGCTGATCGGGACGTGATCCCTAACGAGAACTCCGCATTGCTTCTTGAATGTGTCAGCAGCATTCTTAGGAAGCTTGGGTTCGGCCGTAAGAAATATCACCTCAAAGGTGTAATGCGTCCGTTCACCCAACTTTCTAGTCGGGCCTCATTTCGTAGTTTTGCTCGATGTGGATGCCTAAGAGGGAGAAACATTCGTCAAATGAATGTATTGTTGGAATTATGCCCTAGAGGCAATAATAAATATAGTTATTATTATAATTCCTGTATCAAGATAATCATTTATTATCCATGCTATAATTGTATTGAATGAAGACTTATATACATGTGTGGATACATAGACAAAACACTGTCCCTAGCAAGCCTCTAGTTGGCTAGCCAGTTGATCAAAGATAGTCAGTGTCTTCTGATTATAAACAAGGTGTTGTTGCTTGATAACTAATAGACGTAGCATGTTGATCGTGTCATTTTGTTGCTACTGTTTTCTGTGTGTCAAGTATTTGTTCCTATGACCATGAGATCATATAACTCACTGACACCGGAGGAATACTTTGTGTGTATCAAATGTCGTAACGTAACTGGGTGACTATAAAGATGCTCTACAGGTATCTCCGAAGGTGTTCGTTGAGTTAGTATGGATCGAGACTGGGATTTGTCACTCCGTGTGACGGAGAGGTATCTCGGGGCCCACTCGGTAATACAACATCACACACAAGCCTTGCAAGCAATGTGACTTAGTGTAAGTTGCGGGATCTTGTATTACGGAACGTCTAAAGAGACTTGCTGGTAAACGAGATTGAAATAGGTATGCGGATACTGACGATCGAATCTCAGGCAAGTAACATACCGAAGGACAAAGGGAATGACATACGGGATTATATGAATCCTTGGCACTGAGGTTCAAAGGATAAGATCTTAAATAAAACATACGTGGGTCCCTCGTTGAATTAATCTGATTTATAAATATTTAATCTTAAATAAAACTTGTGCCTATGACGTTCGGGACCCGCTGGTCAGTTGACCGGTCAAATGTGATGTCAGCCTGACATCGCGATGATGTCATAATAGGATTTTACTAAATCTTTTAAGTCTGTTTTTAATTCCTAAATAATTAATAAAACTTTGAAAATTAATATTAAATAATCCGTAAGTCAGATCAAAATATTTTCAACATGAAAGTTGATCAGCAAAGCGAGACGGACCCGGATACACGGTCCGTTCGTCTGTCACCCGTCCCTAGCATAGCAAACATGGAACTTTTCCTTCGTTTCCAGTATAACCGGTAGTAGCCCGAGACCCGGAAAATATCGTCAGATATTCTTCCGACCCGTCTATGACGGATGTTGCTGCGTTAGCTCATGTCTAGCCTGCATATTTCCATGTCATGCTTTGTGTTGCATCGGTGCTATCATTTATTGTTTCTTCCCCCTCTTCTTACCGGTAGACCCCGAGACTGACGCTGCTGCCGGGTACATCTACGACCCTGCCGATCAGTCCTTTGCCGCAGAGCAGCAAGGCAAGCAAACTCCCCTTGATCATTCCTATATCGTCTATGTCTTTCTTCCTACTGCTTGCATTAGTATTTTGCTACTGTTGTAGTTAGCTCCTATATCTGATGCATAGCCTGTTTTTGATGAACTGCTACTTTCAGTCCTGTACCTTTAATATGCTTAGTATAGGTGGAGCAGTCATCCCCTCTGACCCCGTAGATCAGTTGCCCCGCTTGTTTTCAAATCTCGATCTCTGATCGACGAGCCAGACCCGACACAGCACGTTCACCCCCCTTCGTTGTACGACGCTACAGGGATACTGTCGGGTACCGAGGGTGACACCTCGCTAAGTACTCCTGATGATATCTCTGTAGTATAGCTAGTCGGTCGTGGTTATCGAGGGTGATTCCTCTTTCACCATTCCCGATAACGTCTCTGTCGTGCCACCCCGCGAGTGTGGGACCCCCGAGGGTGATTCCTCTAAGCCCACCTTGACGGGTACATCGTTCGGGATCCAACGAGGGTGATACCTCGGATCCCCCCCCCCCCGATGTTACAACCACACAGTTACTCGACCATGTTACTGGGATCTTCGGTGATTAGTTGTAAGACAGGTGGATTCCCGCGAGACTGTGTTGCTGGCCTAATTAAAATGCTAATGGATTTGGGTATTTGATCTGGGTTGGTCGGAGACCTTTTCGCACTAACCGGCTACGCGGGAAGAATTATGGGTACTCGGCGTCGCGGTATCAGCCGAAGCTTTTCAGATGCCAGCAGTGTAGCGGCGCGCGCCCGAGTGGTCCCGAGATGCATCGCACTTGTGATTAAGGGATGCTAGGACTGACGTCGGCCGCCCACGCCACGTGCAGGAGCGTGAAGGGGAACTGGGCCCATGAACCCTTTGTGCTTAGGATTTAGACCGGCGGGCTGGCCTCTCTGATTAGTCTTAGGTGGGGCTGCGACGTGTCGATATTCCGAGGCCGGGCAGGACCCAGAAAAGTATGTCCGGCCAGAGTGTTATCGAGCGTGACGGGACATGTGGTGCACCCCTGCAGGGATGAAAATTAACTATTCGGATAGCCGTGTCCACGGTTACAGGACGACTTGGAGTTGTGCCCCGATCTTATACAACTACAATTGTTACTTAACTGGAATTAGTTTGCCTCGGGATTGCTTCCTCGCAGGGAGTCGAGGGAGGATCTTTAGGCGTGACCTCACTTTAATATTGCTGCAACAATATGACTATTAATGTGTTACCCCCCCTGTTCTACTCTCGTCTATTGCTGCAAGACCCTGAAGATGCTAGTCTTCGATAGGACTAGGCATTCTCTCTCTTTTCTCGCATTGCTGCAGTCAGTCCACATATAACCCCCTTCTTTGATACTGATGCATTATTAGAATAGTTCTGATGTAAGACTTGCGAGTACTTTGGATGAGTACTCACCGCTGCTTTGCTCCCCCCTTGTTCCCTTGGTCCGTTTGCTGCGACCAGATGATGAAGCCCAGGAGATGGAGGTCCCCGTCGCCGACGACTGCTACCCCGACGGTGCCTACTACTACGTGGAGGCCGCTGATGATCAGGAGTAGTTAGGAGGTTCCCAGGCAGGAGGCCTCGCCTCGTTCGATCGTTGTATCTTTTGTGCTAGCCTTCTCTAAGGCACCCCATGTTTTATGTCTGTACTCAGATATTTGTTGCTTCCGCTGACTCGTGTGTTTATCGAGCTTTCGTATTCTAGCCCTCGAGGCCCCTGGCTTGTAATATGAAGCTGATGTTATTTTATTTGTGTCTAGAGTTGTGTTGTGATATCTCCCCGTGAGTCCTTGGGTTTGATCGTACGCATTTGCGTGTATGATTAGCGTACGATTAAGCCGAGGGCGTCACAGGTTCAAAGGATAAGATCTTCGTAGAATATGTAGGATCCAATATGGGCATCCAGGTCCCGCTATTGGATATTGACCGAGGAGTCTCTTGGGTCATGTCTACATAGTTCTCGAACCCACAGGGTCTGCACACTTAAGGTTCGACGTTGTTTTATGCGTATTTGAGTTATATGGTTTGTTACTGAATGTTGTTCGGAGTCCCGGATGAGATCACGGACATCACGAGGGTTTCCGGAATGATCCGGAAACGAAGATTGGTATATAGGATGACCTCATTTGATTACCGGAAGGTTTTCGGTGTTACCGGGAATGTACCGGGAATGACGAATGGGTTCCGGGAGTTCACCGGGGGGGGGGGGGGGGGGGGGCAACCCACCCCGGGGAAGCCCATAGGCCTTGGGGGTGGCGCACCAGGCCTTAGTGGGCTGGTGGGACAGCCCAAGAAGGCCCTATGCGCCATAGGAAGAAAATCAAAGAGAAAAGGAAAAAAAAGAGGAGGTGGGAAAAGGGGGAAGGACTCCTCCTTCCAAACCTAGTTGGACTCGGTTTGGAAGGGGAGGGTTCCCCCCTTAGGCTCGGCCGACCCCCTCGGGAGTCCTTGGACCCCAAGGCAAGGATCCCCCTCTTCCCCCTATATATACGGAGGTTCTAGGGCTGATTTGAGACAACTTTGCCACGGCAGCCCGAACACATATCTCCACGGTTTTACCTCTAGATCGCGTTTCTGCGGAGCTCGGGCGGAGCCCTGCTGAGATAAGATCATCACCAACCTCCGGAGCGCCGTCACGCTGCCGGAGAACTCTTCTACCTCTCCGTCTCTCTTGCTGGATCAAGAAGGCCGAGATCATCATCGAGCTATACGTGTGCTGAACGCGGAGGTGCCGTCCGTTCGGCACTAGATCGTGGGACTGATCGCGGGACGGTTCGCGGGGCGGATCGAGGGACATGAGGACATTCCACTACATCAACCGCGTTCACTAACGCTTCTGCTGTACGGTCTACAAGGGTACGTAGATCACTCATCCCCTCTCGTAGATGGACATCACCATGATAGGTCTTCGTGCGCGTAGGAAATTTTTTGTTTCCCATGCGACGTTCCCCAACAGTGGCATCATGAGCTAGGTTCATGCGTAGATGTCTTCTCGAGTAGAACACAAAAGTTTTTGTGGGCGGTGATGTGCGTTTTTCTGCCCTCCTTAGTCTTTTCTTGATTCCGCGGTATTGTTGGATCGAAGCGGCTCGGACCGACATTACTCGTACGCTTACGAGAGACTGGTTTCATCGCTACGAGTAACTCCGTTGCTCAAAGATGACTGGCGGGTGTCAGTATCTCCAACTTTAGTTCAATCGGATTTGACCGAGGAGGTCCTTGGATGAGGTTAAATAGCAACTCATATATCTTCGTTGTGGTGTTTGCGTAAGTAAGATGCGATCCTACTAGATACCCATGGTCACCACGTAAAACATGCAACAACAAAATTAGAGGACGTCTAACTTGTTTTTGCAGGGTATGCTTGTGATGTGATATGGACAACGATGTGATGTGATATATTGGATGTATGAGATGATCATGTTGTAATAGATAATATCGACTTGCACGTCGATGGTTCGGCAACCGACAGGAGCCATAGGGTTGTCTTTATACTAATGTTTGTGCTTGCAGATGCGTTTACTATTTTGCTAGGATGTAGCTTTAGTAGTAATAGCATGAGTAGCACGACAACCCCGATGGCGACACGTTGATGGAGATCATGGTGTGGCGCCGGTGACAAGAAGATCGTGCCGGTGCTTTGGTGATGGAGATCAAGGAGCACGTGATGATGGCCATATCATGTCACTTATGAATTGCATGTGATGTTAATCCTTTTATGCACCTTATTTTGCTTAGAACGACGGTAGCATTATGAGGTGATCTCTCACTAAAATTTCAATATGAAATTGTGTTCCCCCCGCCTGTGCACCGTTGCTACAGTTCGTCATTTCGAGACACCACGTGATGATCGGGTGTGATAGACTCAACGTTCACATACAACGGGTGCAAAACAGTTGCGCACGTAGAACACTCGGGTTAAGCTTGACGAGCCTAGCATGTGCAGACATGGCCTCGGAACACATGAGACCGAAAGGTCGATCATGAATCATATAGATGATATGATTAGCATGGGGATGCTTACCACTGAAACAATGCTCAACTCACGTGATGATCGGACTTGAGCTAGTGTAAGTGGATCATGAACCACTCAAATGACTAGAGAGATGTATTTTTTGAGTGGGAGTTTAGCGAGTAATTTGATTAAGTTAAACTCTAATTATCTTGAACATAGTCTAAGTCCACTTTGAATATATTTGTGTTGTAGATCATGGCTCACGCGACAGTCACCCTGAATTTTAATACGTTCCTAGAGAAAGCTAAGTTGAAAGATGATGGAAGCAACTTTGTAGACTGGGCTCGTAATCTTAAGCTAATCTTACAAGCTAGGAAGAAGGATTATGTCCTTAATGCTGCGCTAGGAAATGAACCACCCACTATGGCTGACCAGGATGTTAAGAATGCTTGGTTAGCACGTAAGGAGGACTACTCAGTAGTTCAATGTGCAGTCTTGTATGGCTTAGAACCGGGACTTCAACGTCGCTTTGAGCGTCATGGAGCATTTGAGATGTTCCAGGAGTTGAAGTTTATCTTTCAGAAGAACGCCCAGATCGAGAGGTATGAGACCTCCGATAAATTCTATGCTTGCAAGATGGAGGAGAACTCATCTGTCAGTGAACATGTGCTCAAAATGTCTGGGTACTCAAACCGTCTAGCTGAGCTGGGAATTGAACTCCCTCAAGAGGCTATCACTGACAGAATCCTTCAATCACTGCCGCCAAGCTATAAAGGCTTTGTGTTGAACTACAACATGCAAGGGATGAACAAGTCTCCCGGCGAGTTGTTTGCGATGCTGAAAGTCGCAGAGTCTGAACTCCGTAAAGAGCATCAAGTGTTGATGGTGAATAAGACCACTAGTTTCAAGAGAAACGACAAAGGTAAGAAGGGTAATTCAAAGAAGAGCGGCAATCCTATTGCCAATCCGACGAAGAAACCCAAAGCTGGACCTAAGCCTGAAATAGAGTGTTACTATTGCAAGGGTATGGGTCACTGGAAGCGCAATTGCCCCAAGTATCTGGCTGATAAGAAGGCGGCCAAAGAAAAATCAGGTATATTTGATATACATGTTATTGATGTGTACTTAACCGGCTCTCGTAGTAGTGCCTGGGTATTCGATACCGGTTCTGTTGCTCATATTTGCAACTCGAAACAGGAACTGCGGAATAGACGAAGGCTGGCGAAAGATGAAGTGACGATGCGCGTAGGAAATGGTTCCAAGGTTGATGCAATCGCCGTCGGCACAGTTTCACTTCAGTTACCATCAGGATTAGTTATGAACTTGAATCATTGTTATTTAGTGCCTGCGTTGAGCATGAACATTATATCTGGATCTTGTTTATTGCGAGACGGTTACTCTTTTAAGTCAGAGAATAATGGTTGTTCTATTTCTATGAGTAACATCTTTTATGGTCATGCACCCAATGTGAGAGGATTGTTCATATTGAATCTTGATAATGATACACACATACATAACATTGAGACCAAAAGAGTTAGAGTTAACAATGATAGCGCCATATTTTTGTGGCACTGCCGCTTAGGTCATATTGGTGTAAAGCGCATGAAGAAACTCCAAGCCGATGGACTTTTGGAGTCACTTGACTTTGATTCACTTGACACGTGCGAACCATGCCTCGTGGGCAAGATGACTAAAACTCCGTTCTCCGGAACAATGGAGCGTGCAAGTGACTTGTTGGAAATCATACATACCGATGTGTGCGGTCCGATGAGCGTGGAGGCACGCGACGGATATCGTTATTTTCTAACCTTCACTGACGATTTGAGTAGATATATGTCTAGTTAATGAAGCACAAGTCTGAAACATTTGAAAAGTTCAAGCAATTTCAGAGTGAAGTTGAAAATCATCGTAACAAGAAGATCAAGTTCCTACGGTCTGATCGTGGGGGTGAATATCTGAGTTTCGAGTTTGGTGCTCACTTAAGACAATGTGGAATTGTTTCACAGTTGACACCGCCTGGAACACCACAGCGTAATGGTGTGTCCGAACGTCGTAATCATACTTTATTAGAGATGGTGCGGTCTATGATGTCTCTTACCGATTTGCCGTTATCGTTTTGGGGTTATGCATTAGAAACAGCTGCATTCACTTTAAATAGGGCACCATCAAAATCCGTTGAGACGACACCATACGAACTGTGGTATGGCAAAAGGCCAAATTTGTCGTTTCTTAAAGTTTGGGGATGTGATGCTTATGTCAAAAAGCTTCAGCCTAAAAAGCTGGAACCCAAAGCAGAAAAGTGCATCTTCATAGGTTACCCAAAAGAGACAGTTGGGTACACCTTCTATCTCAAATCCGAGGGCAAAGTGTTTGTTGCTAAAAACGGAGCTTTTCTCGAGAAGGAGTTTCTCTCGAGAGAATTGAGTGGGTGGAAGATAGAACTTGATGAGGTTGTCGAACCTCTCATCCCTCTAGATGGTGGCATAGGGCCAGGGGAAACCTCTGTCGTTGCGACGCCGGTTGAGGAGGAAGTTAATGATGATGATCATGAAACTCCGGTTCAAATTTCTGTCGAACCACGCAGGTCGACGAGACCACGTGCAGCTCCAGAGTGGTATGGTAATCCCGTCTTGTCAATCATGTTCTTAGACAACAATGAACCTGCAAATTATGAAGAAGCAATGGTGGGCCCTGATTCCAACAAATGGCTAGAAGCCATGAAGTCCGAGATAGGATCCATGTATGAGAACAAAGTGTGGACTTTGGAAGTACTACCTGAGGGCCGCAAGGCTATTCAGAACAAATGGATCTTTAAGAGGAAGACGGACGCTGACGGCAATGTGACCGTTTATAAAGCTCGACTTGTGGCAAAGGGTTTTTCACAAGTTCAAGGAGTTGACTACGATGAGACATTCTCACCCGTAGCGATGCTTAAGTCCGTCAGAATCATGTTAGCAATAGCTGCATTTTTCGATTATGCAATCTGGCAGATGGATGTCAAAACGGCGTTCCTTAACGGTTTCCTTAAGGAAGAGTTGTATATGATGCAACCCGAAGGTTTTGTCGATCCTAAGAATGCTAACAAGGTGTGCAAGCTCCAGCGATCCATTTATGGACTGGTGCAAGCATCTCGGAGTTGGAACAAACGCTTTGATGAGGTGATCAAAGCATTTGGGTTTATACAAGTGGTTGGAGAATCTTGTATTTACAAGAAAGTGAGTGGGAGCTCTGTGGCGTTTCTAATATTATATGTGCATGCCATATTGCTGATTGGAAACAACGTAGAGTTTTTGGAGAGCATAAAGGATTACTTGAATAAAAGTTTCTCTATGAAGGACCTAGGAGAAGCTGCTTACATTCTAGGCATTAAGATCTACAGGGATAGATCAAAACGCCTGATAGGACTTTCACAAAGCACATACCTTGATAAAGTTTTGAAGAGGTTCAAAATGGAACAGTCCAAGAAAGGGTTCTTGCCAGTTTTACAAGGTACGAGATTGAGTAAGACTCAGTGCCCAGCAACTGATGAGGATAGAGAGCATATGAGCACCGTCCCCTATGCTTCAGCCATAGGTTCTATCATGTATGCAATGTTGTGCACTAGACCGGATGTTAGCCTGGCGTAAGTATGGCAGGTAGGTTCCAGACTAATCCAGGAGTGGATCACTGGACGGCGGTCAAGAATATCCTGAAGTACCTGAAAAGGACTAAGGAGATGCTTCTCGTGTATGCAGGTGAAGAAGAGCTCGCCGTAAAAGGTTACGTCGATGCCAGCTTTGACATAGATCCGGACGACTCTAAGTCGCAAACCGGATACGTATTTATTCTTAATGGGGGTGCGGTAAGCTGGTGCAGTTCAAAGCAGAGCGTCGTAGCAGATTCTACATGTGAAGCGGAGTACATGGCTGCCTCGGAGGCGGCTAAGGAGGGTGTCTGGATGAAGCAGTTCATGACGGATCTTGGAGTGGTGCCAAGCGCACTGAATCCAATAACCTTGTTCTGTGACAACACGGGTGCCATTGCCCTAGCAAAGGAATCACGGTTTCACAAGAAGTCCAGACACATCAAACGATGCTTCAACCTCATCCGCGACTATGTCGAAGGGGAGGACGTGAATATATGCAAAGTGCACACGGATCTGAATGTAGCAGACCCGCTGACTAAACCTCTTCCACGGGCAAAGCATGATCAACACCAGAACTGTATGGGTGTTAGAGTTATTACAATGTAATTCACATGATGATGTGAGGGCTAGATTATTGACTCTAGTGCAAGTGGGAGACTGTTGGAATTATGCCCTAGAGGCAATAATAAATATAGTTATTCTTGTATCAAGATAATCGTTTATTATCCATGCTATAATTGTATTGAAAGAAGACTTATATACATGTGTGGATACATAGACAAAACACTGTCCCTAGCAAGCCTCTAGTTGGCTAGCCAGTTGATCAAAGATAGTCAGTGTCTTCTGATTATAAACAAGGTGTTGTTGCTTGATAACTGGATCACGTCATTAGGAGAATCACGTGATGGACTAGACCCAAACTAATAGACGTAGCATGTTGATCGTGTCATTCTGTTGCTACTGTTTTCTGCGTGTCAAGTATTTGTTCCTATGACCATGAGATCATATAACTCACTGACACCGGAGGAATACTTTGTGTGTATCAAACGTCGCAACGTAACTGGGTGACTATAAAGATGCTCTACAGGTATCTCCGAAGGTGTGCGTTGAGTTAGTATGGATCGAGACTGGGATTTGTCACTCCGTGTGACGGAGAGGTATCTCGGGGCCCACTCGGTAATACAACATCACACACAAGCCTTGCAAGCAATGTGACTTAGTGTAAGTTGCGGGATCTTGTATTACGGAACGAGTAAAGAGACTTGCCGGTAAACGAGATTGAAATAGGTATGCGGATACTGACGATCGAATCTCGGGCAAGTAACATACCGAAGGACAAAGGGAATCACATACGGGATTATATGAATCCTTGGCACTGAGGTTCAAACGATAAGATCTTCGTAGAATATGTAGGATCCAATATGGGCATCCAGGTCCCGCTATTGGATATTGACCGAGGAGTCTCTCGGGTCATGTCTACATAGTTCTCGAACCCGCAGGGTCTGCACACTTAAGGTTCGACGTTGTTTTATGCGTATTTGAGTTATATGGTTGGTTACCGAATGTTGTTCGGAGTCCCGGATGAGATCATGGACGTCACGAGGGTTTCCAGAATGGTCCGGAAACGAAGATTGATATATAGGATGACCTCATTTGATTACCGGAAGGTTTTCGGAGTTACCGGGAATGTACCGGGAATGACGAATGGGTTCCGGGAGTTCACCGGGGGGGACAACCCACCCCGGGGAAG
The DNA here is from genome assembly GCF_904849725.1 of Hordeum vulgare subsp. vulgare. Lineage (NCBI taxonomy): Eukaryota > Viridiplantae > Streptophyta > Magnoliopsida > Poales > Poaceae > Hordeum > Hordeum vulgare. Next base: position 270,296 of record NC_058520.1, on the reverse strand, counting down.
TCCATAGGCCTTGGGGGTGGCGCACCAGCCCTTAGTGGGCTGGTGGGACAGCCCAAGAAGGCCCTATGCGCCATAGGAAGAAAATCAAAGAGAAAAGGAAAAAATAAAAAGAGGAGGTGGGAAAAGGGGGAAGGACTCCTCCTTCCAAACCTAGTTGGACTCGGTTTGGAAGGGGAGGGTTCCCCCCTTAGGCTCGGCCGACCCCCTTGGGAGTCCTTGGACCCCAAGGCAAGGCTCCCCCTCTTCCCCCTATATATACGGAGGTTTTAGGGCTGATTTGAGACAACTTTGCCACGGCAACCCGACCACATATCTCCACGGTTTTACCTCTAGATCGCGTTTCTGCGGAGCTCGGGCGGAGCCCTGCTGAGATAAGATCATCACCAACCTCCGGAGCGCCGTCACGCTGCCGGAGAACTCTTCTACCTCTCTGTCTCTCTTGCTGGATCAAGAAGGCCGAGATCATCGTCGAGCTGTACGTGTGCTGAAAGCGGAGGTGCCGTCCGTTCGGCACTAGATCGTGGCACTGATCGCGGGACGGTTCGCGGGGCGGATCGAGGGACGTGAGGACATTCCACTACATCAACCGCGTTCACTAACGCTTCTGCTGTACGGTCTACAAGGGTACGTAGATCACACATCCCCTCTCGTAGATGGACATCACCATGATAGGTCTTCGTGCGCGTAGGAAAATTTTTGTTTCCCATGCGACGTTCCCCAACATGTATATGTATACAATACAGAGCTATCTCCAATATTTTTCACATATTACAAGTGATTGTAGAACTTCATATGTATACCTCACCGGACTTTATTATTTCTTCACCGGATTCTCCATCAGTGGAGCTATCACCTTCTTCGTCATTGGACCTATCTCCTGCCCCATCGGCTTCATCTTCGTGTCGCTCGACCTCCATTCCAACGTCGTGGTTTAGATATGACGACGGAGATTCAGCTGGTTCAACGTCGGGGCCGTCTTTGATTATATCTTCGAGAAGTTCTTCCTCTTCGAGGTTCCTGATATGTGGATCCATAGTTCTGCAAAAAACGGATTCTCTTAACCTTTGTACCAAAAAAGAATTATTCTATCAGGAACTCCGTTCCAAAACAACTTTAGTCCCGGGTCGTGGCTCCACCGGGACTCCTAGATTTCTGCATAGTATTCAAAGTAGGAGTACTTTTCCAATTTGAGCATTCAATAAGCAAAACCAAATCGTAAAATAAAGTACTATTCAAATTAGCATGCATTCAATTATAAGCAAATACATCACCTCTTTTGTCCGTACATCGTCGAATATTATCACTAATACTCCTCGAATACTATCATACATATAGCATCACTGATACATCTAGAACCGTAGCGCCCGACGGGTATCGGCGCGGGCGATGGACACCCAAAGAGAAGGAACCATCAAAGGATCATAGCTCCAGTGAGATCCCCGAAGAACCTGCCAGGTATACTCGAACCTGCCCTCCAACGCAACCATGTAGCGACAGACGTGCTCATCCTCCTCGCTGACACTGTGACGTACCACCTCTGCGGTGTCCGGAAGCCTCGGCACCCTCACTGGCCCACGCGACCGCCACCAAACAAGGATCGGGTCAACGAAGGGCTGGCTCCTCACCAACCTACGCCCCCCGGAAGGTAGCACCTCCCAATACCAGTCGGGCGGAGCCCAGTCCCGGACAGGGCCCCTCTGATCAAGCAGGTGTCCTCCGCCGAGTCGACGACGAGGATGCGGGATAGGCATCGTAAAATGAACTAAAAAAATAAACTAGTTCTATTAATTTTCTTGCTAAAAATAAACTATTAACACTTAAGCATATACAATAGCAAAATTAAACTATTAACACTTAAGCATATACAATAGCAAAATTAAGCAATAATCTAAGAAACACTATTAACACTTAAGCATATACACTATACAATATTTCTTCTTCTTGTAACCCTAAACTAATTTTTCCTCTTCTTCTATTTCTCCTCTTCTTCTACTTCTTCTTCTACTTCTACTTCTACTTCCCTCTTCTTCTACTACTTCTCCTCTTCTCTTCTTCTACTTCTCCTCTCCTCCTCTTCTAATTTTTTCTCTTCTTCTACTTCTCCACTTCTTTATTTTTCCTCTTCTTCTCCTCTCCTCCTCTTCTTATTCTCCTTTTTCTTCTTTTCTTCTCCTCCTCTTCTTATTTTCCTTTTTCCTAATTCTAAATATTACTAACCCTAATAATCTAGCACAAACCTAATAACAATAGGAATTAAATGACAAAAAAAAATCTTTTTCTTCCTTTCTTCTCCTTATTCTTCCTTTCTTCTCCTTTTTCTTCCTTTCTTCTCCTTTTTCTTCCTTTCTTCTCCTTTTTCTTCTTTTCTTCTCCTTTTTCTTCTTTTCTTCTACTGGCCGGAGTGTTGGGGAGGAGGGGGCGGGGAGCTTACCGGCCGGAGGTGTCGACGGCGCGCGGCGAGGAGGAGGGCGGCGCGCGGCGAGGAGGGCGGCGCACGGCGAGGAGGACGGCGGCGTCGAGGAGGACGACAGAGACGGCAGGCGGCGGCGAGCAGGACGGCGGGCAGCCTGACGGCGTCGTCGAGTTCGTCGCTATGCCGCGCCGGGTGTTGGGGAACGTCGCATGGGAAACAAAAACTTTCCTACGCGCACGAAGATCTATCATGGTGATGTCCATCTACGAGAGGGGATTTCCGATCTACGTACCCTTGTCGATCGCACAGCAGAAGCGTTAAGAAACGCGGTTGATGTAGTGGAACGTCCTCACGTCCCTCGATCCGCCCCGCGAACCGTCCCACGAACCGTCCCGCGATCCGTCCCACGATCCGCTCCGATCTAGTGCCGAACGGACGACACCTCCGCGTTCAGCACACGTACAACAAGAGAGACGGAGAGGTAGATGAGTTCTCCGGCAGCGTGACGGCGCTCCGGAGGTTGGTGGTGATCTAATCTCAGCAGGGCTCCGCCCGAGTTCCGCCGAAACGCGATCTAGAGGTAAAACCGTGGAGGTATGTGGTCGGGCTGCCGTGGCAAAAGTTGTATCAAATCAGCCCTAAAACCCACTATATATAGGAGGGAGGGAGGGGAGGAGGCAGCCTCAAAACCTAAAGGTTTGGCCGAAATTGGAGGTGGAGGAGTCCTACTCCAATCCTACTTGGAGTAGGATTCCACCTTCCCACTTGGAAACTCTTTCCACCTTGTGTTTTTCCTTCTCAAACCTTATGGGCCTTAGTGGGAACTTATTCCAGCCCACTAGGGGCTGGTTTATCTCTTCCCATAGCCTATGAGACCCCTTGGGGCGTGACACCCCTCCTGATGGACCTCGGCACCCCTCCCAGCACTCCCAGTACACTACCGATGAGCCCGAAACTTTTCCGGTAATGCACGAAAACCTTCCGGTAACCAAATGAGGTCATCCTATATATCAATCTTCGTTTCCGGACCATTCCGGAAACCCTCGTGAGGTCCGTGATCTCATCCGGGAATCCGAACAACATTCGGTAACCAACCATATAACTCAAATACGCATAAAACAACGTCGAACCTTAAGTGTGCAAACCCTGCGGGTTCGAGAACTATGTAGACCTGACCCGAGAGACTCCTCGGTCAATATCCAATAGCGGGACCTGGATGCCCATATTGGATCCTACATATTCTACGAAGATCTTAGCCTTTGAACCTCAGTGCCAAGGATTCATATAATCCCGTATGTCATTCCTTTTGTCCTTCGGTATGTTACTTGCGTGAGATTCGATCGTCAGTATCTGCATACCTATTTCAATCTCGTTTACCGGCAAGTCTCTTTACTCGTTACGTAATACAAGATCCCGCAACTTACACAAAGTCACATTTCTTGCAAGGCTTGTGTGTGATGGTGTATTACCGAGTGGGCCCCGAGATACCTCTCCGTCATACGGAGTGACAAATCCTAGTCTTGATCCATACTAACTCAATGAACACCTTCGGAGATACCTGTAGAGCATCTTTATAGTCACCCAGTTACGTTGCGACATTTTATACACACAAAGCATTCCTCTGGTGTCAGTGAGTTATATGATCTCATGGTCATAGGAACAAATACTTGACACGCAGAAAACAGTAGCAACAAAATGACACGATCAACATGCTACGTCTATTAGTTTGGGTCTAGTCCATCACATGATTCTCCTAATGATGTGATCCCGTTATCAAGTAACAACACTTGCCTATGGCCAGGAAACCTTGACCATCTTTGATCAACGAGCTAGTCAACTAGAGGCTTACTAGGGACAATGTTTTGTCTATGTATCCACACAAGTACTGTGTTTCCAATCAATACAATTATAGCATGGATAATAAACGATTATCATGAACAAAGAAATATAATAATAACTAATTATTATTGCCTCTAGGGCATATTTCCAATAGTCTCCCACTTGCACTAGAGTCAATAATGTAGTTCACATCACCATGTGATTTCAACGAATCCAACACGCATATAGTTCTGGGGTCTGATCACGTCTTGCTCGTGAGAGAGGTTTTAGTCAACGGTTCTGAAACTTTCAGATCCGTGCGTTCTTTAAAATCTTTATGTCATCTTATAGATTCTGCTACTACGTGCTGTTCGGAAATGCTCCAAATATCTACTCTACTATACGAATCCGTTCACTACTCATAGTTATTTGGATTAGTGTCAAAGCTTGCATCGACGTAACCCTTTACGACGAACTCTTTAACCACCTCCATAATCGAGAAAAATTGCATAGTCTATTTAGTTACTAAGGATAACTTTGACCATTGATCAGTGATTCAATCCTGGATCACTCTGTGTACCTCTTAACAGACTTGCTGCAAGGCACACATCCGGTGCGGTACTCAGCATGGCATACTTTAGAGTCTACGGCTAAGGCATATAAGACAACCTTCGTCTATTCTCTTTATTCTTCCGTGGTCGGTTTTTGATTCTTACTCAAATTCACACCTTACAACACAGTCAAGAACTCCTTCTTTGCTGATCTATGTCGAATTCCTTCAAAAACATGTCAAGGCATGCATCTTGTTGAAACTTCTATTAAGCGTTTTGATCTATCTCCATAGATCTTGATGCTCAATGTTCAAGTAGCTCAATCCAGGTATTCCTTTGAAAAACTCCTTTCAAACAACCTTTTATGCTTCACAGAAATTCTACATTACTTCTGATCAACAATATGTCAACCACATATACTTATCAGAAATTCTATAGTGCTCCCACTCACTTATTTGGAAATACAAGTTTCTCATAAACCTTGTACAAACCCAAAATCTTTGATCATCTCATCAAAGTGTATATTCGAACTCCGAGATGCTTGCACCAGTCCATTGAAGGATCGCTGGAGCTTGCATACCTTTTAGTATCTTTAGGATTGACAAAACCTTCTGGTTGTATCACATACAATGTTTGCTCAAGGAAACCGTCGAGGAAACAATGTTTTGACATCCTATGTGCAATATTTCAAAAATAATGCAACAACTACTAACATAATTCTAACAGACTTTTAGCATCGCTACGAGTGAGAAAGTCTCACCATAGTCAACTGTTTGATCATGTCGGAAACATCTTTGCAACAATTCGAACTTTTCTTAATAGTGACTTATCACCATCGTCGTCTGTCTTCCTTTTAAAGATCCATATTTACTCAATAGTCCTACGACCATCAAGTAGTTCTTCCAAAGTCTACACTTTGTTTTCATACATGGATCCTCTCTCGGATTTCATGGCCTCCAGCCATTTGTCGGAATCCGGGCCCACCATCGCTTCTCCACAGCTCGTAGGTTCATTATTGTTCAACAACATGACCTCCAAGACAGGGTTACCATACCACTCTGTAGTAGTACGCGACCTTGTCGACCTACGAGGTTTGTAGTAACTTGATCCGAAGCTCAATGATCACCATCATCAGCTTCCACTTCAATTGGTCTAGGCGCCACAGGAACAACTTCCTGTGCCCTGCTACACACTAGTCGAAGTGATGGTTCAATAACCTCATCAAGTTCTATCACCCTCCCACTCAATTCTTTCGAGAGAAACCTTTCCTCAAGAAAGAACCCGTTTCTAGAAACAAACACTTTGCTTCCGGATCTAAGATAGGAGATGTACCCAACTGTTTTGGATATCCTATGAAGATGCATTTATCCGCTTTGGGTTCGAGCTTATCAGACTGAAACTTTTTCACATAAGTGTCGAAGCCCCAAACTTTCAAGAAACGACAGTTTAGATTTCTCTAAACCTCAGTCTATACTGTGTCATCTCAACGGAAATACGCGGTGCCCTATTTAAAGTGAATGCGGTTGTCTCTAATGCATATCCCATAAACGATAGTGGTAATTCGATAAGAGACATCATAGCATGCACCATACAAAATAGTGCGTGGCTATGACGTTCAGACACATCATCACACTATGATGTTCCAGGTGGCATGAACTGCGAAACAATTTCCACATTGTCTTAACTGCGTACCAAAACTCGTAACTCAGATATTCATTTCTATGATCATATCGTAGACAATTTATCCTCTTGTTACGATGAACTTCACTACTGAAACAGAATTGAACTTTTCAATATTTCAGACTTGTGATTCATTAAGTAAATACTCTTGTATCTACTCAAATCGTCATTGAAGTAAGAACATAATGATATCCACTGCGTGCCTCAGCACCCATTGGACTGCATACATCAAAATGTATCACTTCCAACAAGTTACTATCTTGTTTCATCTCAATGAAAACAAGGCCTTGCTCATGTGGTATGATTTGCATGTCACTAGTGATTCAAAATCAAGTGAGTATAAAGATCCATCAGCATGGAGCCTCTTCATGCAATTTATACCAACATGACTCAAGCGGCAGTGCCACAAGTAAGTGGTACTATCATCATTACCTCGTATCTTTTGGCACCAATATCATGAACATGTATAACACTACGATCGAGATTCAATAAACCATTGAAGGTGATTATTCAAGCAAATAGAGTAACCATTATTCTCTTTAAATGAATAATCGTATTGCAATAAACACGATCCAATCATGTTCATGCTTAACGCAAGCACCAAATAACAATTATTTAGGTTTAACATCAATCCCGATGGTAGAGGGAGTGTGCGACGTTTGATCATATCAACCTTGGAAACAGTTCCAACATGTATCGTCACCTCGCCTTTAGCTAGTCTCCGTTTATGTCATAGCTTTCATTTTGGTTTACTAATTACTTAGCAACCGAACCGGTATCCAATACCCGTGTGCTACTAGGAGTACTAGTAAAGTACACATCAACATCATGTATATCAAATATACTTCTTTCGACTTTTGCCAACCTTCTTATCTACCAAGTATCTAGAGTTGCTCCGCCTCAGTGACCGTTCCCCTCATAACAGAAGCACTTAGTCCCGGGCTTCGGTTTAATCTGGGGTCTCTTCATTTGTGCAGCAACTACTTTGCCGTTTCACGAAGTATCCCTTCTAGCCCTTGCCTTTCTCAAAACTTAGTGGTTTTACTAACCATCAATTATTGATGCTCCTTCTTGATTTCTACTTTCGCAGTGTCAAACATCGCGAATCGCTCAAGGATCATTGTATCTATTCTTGATATGTTATAGTTCATCACGAAGCTCTCACAGCTTGGTGGCAGTGACTTTGGAGAACCATCACTATCTTATCTGGAAGATCAACTCCCACTTGATTCAAGTGATTGTCGTACTCAGATAATCTGAGCACACTCTCAATGATTGAGCTTTTCTCCTCTACTTCGTGGACAAAGAATCTTGTCGGAGGTCTCATACCTCTTAACAAGGGCACAAGCATGAAATCACAATTTCATCTCTTTAGCACATCTCTTATGTTCCGTGACGTTTCAAAACGTCTTCGACGCCTTGCTTCTAAGCCATTAAGTATTTTGTACTGAACTATCGTGTAGTCATCAGAAACGTGTATGTCGGATGTTCATAACATCTACAGACGACGCTCGAGGTGCAGCACACCGAGTGGTGCATTAAGGACATAAGCCTTCTGCGCAGCAACGAGGACAATCCTCGGCTTTACAAACTCAGTCTGCAAAGTTTGCTACTATCAACTTTCAACTAAATTTTCTCTAGGAACATATAAAAACGGTAGAGCTATAGCGCAAGCTACATCGTAATTCGCAAAGACCATTAGACTATATTCATGACAATTAGTTCAATTAATCATATTACTTAAGAACTCCCACTCAAAAAGTACATCTCTCTAGTCATTTGAGTGGTACATGATCCAAATCCACTATCTCAAGTCCGATCATCACGTGAGTCGAGAATAGTTTCAGTGATAAGCATCTCTATGCTAATCATATCAACTATATGATTCATGCTCGACCTTTCGGTCTCATGTGTTCCGAGGCCATGTCTGCACATGCTAGGCTCGTCAAGCTTAGCCCGAGTGTTCCGTGTGTGCAACTGTTTTGCACCCGTTGTATGTGAACGTTGAGTCTATCACACCCGATCATCACGTGGTGTCTCGAAACGAAGAACTGTCGCAATGGTGCACAGTCGGGGAGAACACAATTTCATCTTGAAATTTTAGTGAGTTATCACCTCATAATGCTACCGTCGTTCTAATCAAGATAAGGTGCATAAAGGATTAACATCACATGCAATTCATAAGTGACGTGATATGGCCATCATCATGTGCTTCTTGATCTCCATCACCAAAGCACCGGCACGATCTTCTTATCACCGGCGTCACACCATGATCACCATCATCATGTCGCCCTCGGGGTTGTCGTGCTACTCATGCTATTACTACTAAAGGTACGTCCTAGCAATATAGTAAACGCATCTGCAAGCACAAATGTTAGTTTAAAGACAACCCTATGGCTCCTGCCGGTTGCTGTACCATCGACGTGCAAGTCGATGTTAACTATTACAAAATGATCATCTCATACATCCAATATATCACATCACATCGTTGGCCATATCACATCACAAGCATACCCTGCAAAAACAAGTTAAACGTCCTCTAATTGTTGTTGCATGTTTTACGTGGTGACCATGGGTATCTAATAGGATCGCATCTTACTTACGCAAACACCACAACGGAGATATATGAATTGCTATTTAACCTCATCCAAGGACCTCCTCGGTCAAATCTGATTCAACTAAAGTTGGAGAAACCGACACTCGCCGGTCATCTTTGAGCAGCGGAGTTACTCGTAGCGATGAAACCAGTCTCTCGTAAGCATACAAGTAATGTCGGTCCGAGCCGCTTCGATCCAACAATACCGCGGAATCAAGAAAAGACTAAGGAGGGCAGCAAAGCGCACATCACCGCCCACAAAAACTTTTGTGTTCTACTCGAGAAGACATCTACGCATGAACCTAGCTCATGATGCCACTGTTGGGGAACGTCGCATGGGAAACAAAAATTTTCCTACGCGCACGAAGACCTATCATGGTGATGTCCATCTACGAGAGGGGATTTCCGATCTACGTACCCTTGTAGATCGCACAACAGAAGCGTTAAGAAATGCGGTTAATGTAGTGGAACGTCCTCACGTCCCTCGATCCGCCCCGCGAACCGTCCCACGAACCGTCCCGCGATCCGTCCCACGATCCGCTCCGATCTAGTGCCGAACGGACGGCACCTCCGCATTCAGCACACGTACAACAAGAGAGACGGAGAGGTAGATGAGTTCTCCGGCAGCGTGGCGGCGCTCCGGAGATTGGTGGTGATCTAATCTCAGTAGGGCTACGTCCGAGCTCCGCAGAAATGCGATCTAGAGGTAAAACCGTGGAGGTATGTCGTCGGGCTGCCGTGGCAAAAGTTGTCTCAAATCAGCCCTAAAAGCCCACTATATATAGGAGGGAGGGAGGGGAGGAGGCAGCCTCAAAACCTAAAGGTTTGGCCGAAATTGGAGGTGGAGGAGTCCTACTCCAATCCTACTTGGAGTAGGATTCCACCTTCCCACTTGGAAACTCTTTCCACCTTGTTTGTTTCCTTCTCAAACCTTTTGGGCCTTAGTGGGAACTTATTCCAGCCCACTAGGGGCTGGTTTATCTCTTCCCATAGCCCATGAGACCCCTTGGGGCGTGACACCCCTCCTGATGGTCCCTGGCACCCCTCCCGGCACTCCCAGTACACTACCGATGAGCCCGAAACTTTTCCGGTAATGCACGAAAACCTTCCGGTAACCAAATGAGGTCATCCTATATATCAATCTTCGTTTCCGGACCATTCCGGAAACCCTCGTGACATCCGTGATCTCATCCGGGACTCCGAACAACATTCGGTAACCAACCATATAACTCAAATACGCATAAAACAACGTCGAACCTTAAGTGTGCAGACCCTGCGGGTTCGAGAACTATGTAGACATGACCCGAGAGACTCCTCGGTCAATATCCAATAGCGGGACCTGGATGCCCATATTGGATCCTACATATTCTACGAAGATCTTATCCTTTGAACCTCAGTGCCAAGGATTCATATAATCCCGTATGTCATTCCCTTTGTCCTTCGGTATGTTACTTGCCTGAGATTCGATCGTCAGTATCCGCATACCTATTTCAATCTCGTTTACGGGCAAGTCTCTTTACTCGTTACGTAATACAAGATCCCGCAACTTACACAAAGTCACATTGCTTGCAAGGCTTGTGTGTGATGTTGTATTACCGAGTGGGCCCCGAGATACCTCTCCGTCATACAGAGTGACAAATCCCAGTCTTGATCCATACTAACTCATCGAACACCTTCAGAGATACCTGTAGAGCATCTTTATAGTCACCCAATTACGTTGCGACGTTTGATACACACAAAGAATTCCTCCAGTGTCAGTGAGTTATATGATCTCATGGTCATAGGAACAAATACTTGACATGCAGAAAACAGTAGCAACAAAATGACACGATCATCATGCTACGTCTATTAGTTTGGGTCTAGTCCATCACATGATTCTCCTAATGATGTGATCCCGTTATCAAGTAACAACACTTGCCTATGGCCAGGAAACCTTGACCATCTTTGATCAACGAGCTAGTCAACTAGAGGCTTACTAGGGACAGTGTTTTGTCTATGTATCCACTCAAGTATTGTGTTTCCAATCAATACAATTATAGCATGGATAATAAACGATTATCATGAACAAAGAAATATAATAATAACCAATTATTATTGCCTCTAGGGCATATTTCCAACACCGGGCAGGAGAACGAGGAAGAAGGAGAGAAGGAAATGCGATTTGGGTTGGAAATTTTCTAACTCCCGCTTATATAGGTGGATCTTTAGTCCCGGTTCGGGGCTCGATCGGGACTAAAGACACCCTTTAGTCCCGGATGGAGCCACGACCCAGGACTAAAGCCCCTTTTTCGGCAGACCAGAAGGCAGGAAGCAGGGGCCTTTAGTCCCGGCGCGGCGCTCCAATCGGGACTAAAGGGTGTCTTTAGTCCCGGGGTGCGGCTCCACCCGGGACTACAGCCCCTCCTCGGCTGCACGATAAATTTAGTCCCACCTCGCCCAGCGGGGGGGGGGGGGGACTAACACTTGTTTATAAGCCCCGTCGCAGCTTCTCCATCGAGCTCCTCTCTAAAGCAGGCTTACGAGCCTAAACTCACTGAAAATTGAAACTATATTCGAAATTATGGAGAAAATTCAACCTGAATTCAAAGTGAGTTCACTTTGAATTTAGATTGAATTTTCTCTATAAATTCTCATATAGTTTCAATTTTTTTCTATTTTCATAATTAATAATTTTGACTATCCAAACTATTATCTATTTTGTTATTTTCAATTAAAAACTATGTTTATTAGAAATTCTTTTTGCATATTTCAGAATTTAACAAAACTATGATAATGAAAAGTGTTTGAAATTGAATAAATAATGCAAAACTATTTTCTATTTTCATAATTAATAATTTTGACTATCCAAACTATTATCTATTTTGTTATTTTCAATTAAAAACTATGTTTATTAAAAATTCTTTTTGCATATTTGAGAATTTGACTAAACTATGACAATGAAAAGTGTTTGAAAGAATAAATAATGCAAAACTATTTTCTATTTTCATAATTAATAATTTTGACTATCCAAACTATTATCTATTTTGTTATTTTCAATTAAAAACTATGTTTATTAAAAATTCTTAAAGTAGGTAGGGTAGCTCGCTCACGTGCACGTTGCTTATTAGTGTAAGAGTGTAGACTGCACGGAGATAATGGTGGTTGGAGCACCAGTTGAGATTTTTATAGAGCGGAGTAGCTAAGAATGATAAGGGCTCTCCGTCTCATGTCATGTCAGTCAAGCCGAGTCGATGGGGCTCTTCCGTCTTGTCCCGCCGCTTCGGTTAAGGACGGGCGACAGCTGCTTGGCTAGCACCCAAGTGAGCTTCGTGGCACTTGCATGCACCGTGCGTTGTCATCCTTCGCGTGTGCTGCTCTGCTCGTGCTCCGCGGTGGCACTGGCACTTGAAGCTGGTTGGTCGGCAGCTGGATGCACGTGGAATTAACATGAACGCTTGGTAAGACATGTGTGCCGCGCCACGTGGCGAGGCCTTCAACTTGCTACATGTGGTCGCGTGCAAAAAAAAATGCTCAATTTTTATAACACACTACATATGCAAACACTTATATACACATGCATATGCTTATTTCTATGAATATACACACGCATATTTTATTTTTTGAGCATCTTCGAGGGACTAAGCCGACATATGATCTTGACATTTATGAAGTCATCTTAGACGCCTCGTTGTTGATGGGAACGTCTCCTTCCACTGAAAGCATATCATCGGAAATCCTGAAATAAATACAAAAATGATGTAAGCATCATGATTTAAACTCTGAGGGGCTGGAATGACACTGTGCCTCTAACCATCCAATCATATATGGTGGACACTAGCTCACCTGATTTTTCAACCGTCGATGATGGTCGCTACTCCTACTTCCCCTAGTGCATAACCAATATCTAGCACAAGGAGAAGAAGGAGAAACGACCCCCCACAGCAACAGTCGACATTCTTCTTCTCTCATGTATGGTGGACACTCCCTCACCTGATTTTTCGACCGTCGATGATGGTCGCTACTCCTTCTTCCCCTAGTGCATAACAAATATCTAGCACAAAGAGAAGAAGGAGAAGCAACCCCCACAACAACAGTCGACATTCTTCTTCTCTCATGTATGGTGGACACTCCCTCACCTGATTTTTTGACCGTCGATGATGGTCGCTATTCCTTCTTTCCCTAATGCATAACAAATATCTAGCACAAGGAGAAGAAGGAAAAGCGACCCCCACAACAAAAGACGTTCAGCGGCACGCCACCTGGTTCCGCTGCACGCCATGTGGTTCCGCTGCACGCCACGTGGGACTAATGGTCTTTCATTTTTAAATGACTGTTTTAATCAAAAACAGATCTGTTACAAAAGGGATTTTATTTTTTGAACTTATTTGAACTGAAGACTTTTTGTATATATATGTGGTCGAAATGCATGATACCATGAAGTTAGAAAGGGCTAAACCATTCAAAAGTAGCAAATGAAGTTAGAAAGGGCTAAACCATTCAAATTTGGAAACTATAATGGCACAAATAGAAACTAGACATATATAAATTGGTCCAAGCAGTACATGTTACTAGTCCAAACAGTACATAATAATAGCTATCATAGATATATATATTCGAGGTGACGCTGGCCATAGTTGACGACTCGAATCAGAATGTCCACCTTATTCGAGGTGACGCTGGACATAGTTGACGACTCGAATCTTGCGGTACAACTCGTATGAAACGTATGCATCTTTTGCTGCATACTCAATGTTGATACGATCAAGTGGGGCCTTCTCCCAATGTTTGTGCTAAGACTTTGGGAAATTGGTCTTCATATCACCATATTCCTCGTCGATCAAGGCAACTGCCATATGAGCCATCGAAGTCGTGACATGTCGAAACCTGAATACCGTTTGGAGATCAATGAGGCAACCAGTTGGTATCTCAATACCGAAGTTGTACCTCATCTTCAGCTTGTCGTTCGTTATGTCAACGGTAGCAAAAGTGATGCCGCTGCGAAGGAAGTCCATGAGTTCTGGACAATGCTTGTCACTACTGCAACAGAAACAAATTAAAATAGAACAAATGTTACATACTGCTGCAATAAGGAAACATGTTTCACTACAACTAAAGAGAAAATTATCTTTAGGATTCAAATAGAACATATGCAATGGAACCTAGGGAGATCACTATAGCTATCCAATGGAACCTAGAGAGATCACTAGCTATATGCAATTTTCATGACTATGACATATCATATTGCTATCCAATGGAACCTAGAGAGATCACTAGCTATATGCAATTTTCATAACCTTGGATCAAAGAACACCGCATAAAATTGTATCACTACAACTATGATTTCAATGGAACATATTGAACCAATCAGATTTTTCAGATTGTGGAACATTATTCCAATCAGATTGTGTTCCCTTCAACTAATCAAAATTGTTTCACTATAACTATTTGAAGCGAACCAACTATGATTCCAATGGAACATATTAAACACTAGTTGATTCTAATACGATTTTTCAGATTATGGAACACTATTCAATCAGATTGTGTTCCCCTTCAACTAATCAAAATTGTTTCACTACAACTATTTGAAGGGAACCAACTATGATTGAAACAAATAAACTTATAATGTCATTACCTTGGATCAAAGAAAGCCTCAAAACTTACCTCCCATTGGAAGATCAAGACATGGTGTGCGAAGCATAGTTGGATGACGGCAACACCGTGTTGATCGGCCGTGTACTCCAGATCAAGCCCCAAGAACTTCTCATGATCCATTGCGGCGTCAAGCCATCGTTCCTTCAACTGTTCAAGAAAATACGGCATCTCCCTGCTCTCGTTCGTGTACACGACATCGAGCTTGGTCTTGCCATGTGCGAGCACCTCTCCAAAGCGAGTTGGCATGGTGAAAGAAGAGAAGGAAAGAAGAGAGGAGAAGAACAGAGCGAGAGCGAGAGAGAAGAAGAAACAGAGAAATGGCGACTCTGCTTCGGTTCGTGCTTTTCATCGCCCGAAACGACGCGAGATGCAAACCGTTTGGGCCTTTAGTCCCGGGTTGAACCACCAACCGGGACTAAAGAGGTATACCAACGGTTGCCACCACTACGGTAGGCCACGTGTTAGGCCTTTAGTCCCGGGTTGAGCCACCAACCGGGACTAAAGGAGGATACGAACGGTTGCCACCACCACTGCCCACCGCGTAGCCCTTTAGTCCCGGTTTGGGACACGAACCGGGACTAAAGCCTCGAGGAAGGCATTGAGAATTGGGGCGACGTGGCCGGGCCTTTAGTCCCGGCCCAGAGGCAGGCCGCTACTGGCAGCCGTAAATTTTAAATTATTATTAGTTATTCTTGTAGGGGTTTGATGTCCAAATTTTCCATAATTTTTAATTTATTTTCGTCCAATCCATATTTTATCAACTTGTTGAAAATTTTGCATTGTGATGGAAATCTCACAATTATGAGAAAGTCACCACAAACCATATACATCCCTCGTCCTTGCAAAACTCTCCAATGGCTAACCATGTTTTATCTTTAAAACCAAATAAAATAAGGCTAACCTCACTGAGAGGCGATTTGTGGCACGCACGGAAGGAGACCCACACATTTTGGGCCACATGATTGCATCAAGATTTGGAAACTCATGCATGTGTTTAAGGCTTAATTACTTCATACTGGGTCCATGCAAGCAATTTTTTCAGCTTTTGGCAGAGAGTACATGCTCCATTCACCCCATCTCACTTGCCTTTTCTTCTCACTTGCAACTTTGAATCCATCATATCTTTTGAACAACAAGTACGGTTTAGCTTTTGTTTGCATATTTGTGTTCGACAAGGGCTTCGACACAAGACCACTTTTGAATACAGTCCCTGTCTTCTGCTAGTATCCCTCAGGAGCAGTGGTGACTTTGGTGGGCACTGAATGGCCTTCGTTCTGGTCGCCGATCAATGCGGACACCTCCATTTTCTCAGGATTGTAGTTCTATAAAGCAGCACAACATTTTCTTTCACATCATGGCATTTTCTCAGTTTATAATTTTCTATTTTTTGTTCATGTCATTTTTCTACCAAGAATGGCAGTTTTGTAGTTTTAGAATGGCTATTTTTTATTTTTATAATTTCATGCATTGCTTTCGTTCATGGCAATTTTATCCAGATGATGGCATTTTTTTGAACCGAGACTAGAAGATGGCAGTTTTTAAGTTTAGCATTGAAAAATATAATCTAGATCACTCAACCCTTTTTTTTAAGTTATAACGTAGAAATCTTAACAAATAAAGCTTTTAAAAGGGCCTTTTGTGGCTTGGGGGTAGCGTTGGGCTTGCCTGCTGGTCTCCGGGAGCTGCTACCCTAGTTTCTGGGTTTTTTCGGTGTTTCAGCTTTTCAACGGTCTTTCTTAGATTTTGGACGATTTGTTTTTTAAACAAAAATATTTTTTGCAAAAAAAACATTTTATTTTTTCTTTCTTTCTCAAGAGGCCTGATTTTTCTTTTGCGAGAGGCAGAAATTTGCTTCCGTGAGAAGCAATCAATAAAGCAAGCAAGATGATTTCCTCGGACGCGGCCCACAATGTCGTCGGCATCATTGGTAATGTCATCTCCTTCGGGCTCTTCCTCTCCCCTGTGTAAGCTGTCGCCTATAGGCGGCGATTTGGCTTCGCTATCGCTGGTGACTTGGTATAGAAATCTCTCCGTGTACTGTCGTGATCGGCCTTCCCATCTGCATGCCTCCTTCCTTATTTTTTTTACATATTTTGACTATGCAAATCTAAAGGACAAGGGGCTGTTCGCCGTTGCTTTTGAAAGCCATGCTTATCAAAAACAAAAAAAACATGTTTTTTTCCTTTCTTGGAAGACACGGTTTTGCTTTCGCGAGAGGTACGAATTTACTTCTGCGAGATTCACGACCGTGCCGATCGGAAACGAAAATAAAAACATGTTTTTTTAACTTTTTCGAGAGGCACAGATTTGTTCCGCGAGAGGCAGGGTCATGCCTCTCGCAAACGGAATGAACCCATTTTTCCTTTTTAGAAAGGCACGATTTTGCTTCCACGAGAGTCATAGATTTGCTTCCGCGAAAGGCACGGTCGTGTCTCTCGAAAAGGAAAAAATGTGTTTTCTATTTTTTTCTCGGAACAGGCACAATTTTTTCATCTTTTTTTCGTTCGTTTTTTTTTGTTAAAAAAGTTTGTAAAAATCTATCAACATGGGATCTTGATTTGAAGATCTTGACATGAGAAATTCAACGATGAAAACGGTTCAAGATTTGAAAGCACTGTTTAAGAGATAAAACATTTTGAAATAATAAATCTACGAAAAAAGAAAAAACTTTCAGGTTGCGACAAGTGGCACACATGCAGTGCATCACTTGTCGCAACTTGAAAAGGTAGGGGTGAATTTTGAAAGGAGAATTTTTCAGTTAGTGATTTTGCAGCTCTTTTGTCAATTGAACGCTAGATATTAGGGTCATTTAAAAAGCTGAAAAAATATTGTGAGACCTCAGAAAATTATAAAAAAATGTATACATTGTTTGTAGCCACAACTTCGTTGCTTCTTGGTAGCCACAAATATGTCTTTTTGTAGCCTACAACCCAACCCAATATTTTAAAAAGTTTTTGCATATATAATTTTAAAACATCTATATGTAGTTTTTAAAGAAAACTTTTAGAGAGATGTCCTTCTTGTTTTCTTTAAAGACCAGACCATGATACTCGGAAGCCAAATTGCCACTGCCATGATTACTTACATTCCTTGAAATTGTCTCATGTATGTATATCTTCCGATTGAAAACCACTTACCAAATTTGTAATCATTGGTAGTACACAAAAACCAAAAAACAAAAACAAAAAGAATGCAGCCAACAGGGTAGGATCCAAATGCATACCGGACCACACTACGATGGGTAGACATGCTTTTGGTTTGGAGCATGGCCGCTGTAGATGGATGGATCTCGCACCCATCTGCGCGCCTCCGATTTAAGCCACACCATTCCTCCTGCTCCTCATCCTTTGGAGTTCTTCATCTCCTACCTTAGCTTGCTGCACCATGAATAACAAAACACCCACTCCACCTAGCTAGCAGCTGCCTTCCTTCATTCATGCATAAACCCTCCTCCTCCTCCTTCATTCTGGTTGCATTTAGACCTAGCTAGAGCAGACCAGACCGGCCAGCTGCTGATCTGTGAGAGATCGATTCAGATGGAGATGCAGGCGAAGGAACCGAGGGGCGGCAAGAGGAGCAGGATGAGCGGCGGCACGACGGCAGCGAGGGTGGTGGCGAGGAAGGAGGTGGAGAGGGAGAGGAGGCAGCACATGAAGGTGCTCTGCGCCAAGCTCTTCTCTCTCATCCCAAAAGAACACCTCTCCAACACTGTAAGACCACAAACTGTACTCCATATGTTGTACAATTTGTTCGCCTTTTATAACTGAATAATGGGACACTTAGTTAGCTGCTTCTCTGACCCAGAAAAAGGAACTGGATGAACGTGTTTAGTTATTCTGAAATCTTTTTAGTGGCGGCGGATAATTATGTGTGCGTATATGAACATTTGTTTCACAGTAAGCAATTCAGTATCCAGTATATAGATCCAGTAGTAATTAGTATGTGTAGTCCTTCTCATCACATGAAATATCGTAATTAAGGGGCCAAGGCAATTGAGTTCTACGTACGGCCGGGCATTTAGTTTTGTTGGAATGTGTTGCTTTCCTCATGAACAGTGACGTAGGAACGTACAACCTATTAACTATTTGTAAACATTAATTCTTGTCCCCGTTGAGATGGACAAACGAAGCTAGCCGACTGGTAAAAATCATACTATGGACCTCACATCTAGGTGTAAAAAATAACAGTAATATTGAAACATAGAAATTTCTAAAGTTCACCCCGGAAATATCCAAGCTAGTCTCATGTTTGAAATGTGAGAATCATTTTATTTATTCCAAGCTTTGCGAGAATCATTTTGTTCAGTTCTCAAAAATTGTGCTATCAGTTCGGATATCCACAAATATATAAGAGAATACATATAATGCTTTATTAATTATGTGCCTCCATTGAACGTAAGGGGTCTTATGCGGCTCTTAACGCAAATATTTCCTACCTATTAATAGTACTCCCTCCGTCCCACATTAGTTGTCAGTGTAACAAATGTATCTAACACTGAAATACGTTGAGATACATCCATTTCAACGACAACTAGTATGAGACGGAGGGAAAGTACGTTAACTAAATGTGAAACTAACAATAAATTTCTGTAGTAGGGACCTCATATCTTGCCACAAATCCGAGAAGATTTCAAATCACTTGTAGGAGGCAAATATCGAACTAGTTGAAATTACTATCAGGGTGACAGATGGGACTCAAGGATGCGCCGGACTAGATAGCTAGAAATAGGATTAAATATTATGTAGCAAGTACAAATCTGATGCATATATTAAGAAGTAAGATTTTTTATAAATAGAAGAATTAACTCCGGGAGTAAAAACCAACTAAGGATGAAACATTGTTTTGTTTTAATAAAGATGCACACATGATGCAAATATCATACAACAAGAGATTCTCGACTGTTAAGGAAGCATGACTTCTAGGTAAGTATGTGAAAACATTTGGGTGGCACACATAAACCATTTGCTTATCAAAATGTCTGTCAAGTAGAAACAAAAAGTCTGAAGATAATCCATGGTTAATTTGACAAGAGATGATTTCATATTATTTTCAAACTCAGAAGATTATTACGTGTGGTCCTCTGCTTTCATGATGCATAGATCTAGGAAAATATAGCTCTTCCAGTATCAAAATAAGATGACATGTCTATGCAGAAAAAAGTCATTTGATGTATTTTAGTTTTTTCTCATGTTTTCTAACACTGTTGCACTTTAAATCTGTACATAGAATACAGTGACCCAACTAGGCAGCCTGGATGAGGCTGCGTCATACATCAAGAAGCTCAAAGAGAGGATAGACGAGCTGCACAATAGGAGGAACTCTGCGCAAGCAATGGTTGCCGCAAGAGGGGCTAGTGGTGCCTCAACGCCTACCACCACCCCTACCACGAGTGGTGGTAAGGGGTCCACGGAAGGAGAGAAACATTGGGAGGCATCGGCACCGGTGGTGGAGGTGCGGCAACATGATGATACGAGCATGGATGTGGTGCTGGTATGCAGCACAGAGAGGCCGATCATGCTCCACCAGGTGATCACCATCCTCGAGGAAGAAGGCGCCGAGGTCGTCAATGCCAATCACTCCGTTGCTGGCCACCAAATCTTCTACACCATACACTCCCGGGTATGTACATATATAGGTATAGCCTTTCACATATACACAAGAAAATACAACCTATGTTGTAAAATATATGGCACACACAGTATTCATTTGGACCATAACAATTTACTTGTTGTGTCCATACCTATTGGAGGGGTCTATATTTGTTTCCAGTGTATCTGTTAAACTGAATGAGCAGTCAAACACATATTGATGTAAACTAATGTTGTGTATACAAGTAAAAGGCACGAAGGGAACATGAAAGTGATGCATGTACACATACATGAATATTATTTAACTGTAGATTCCTCTCTATGTAGAAAGGGATAAAATTGGGGAAAGCTAGCTAGTTTTTCTTGAAAATGACCTTATATACACATGTGCCACACAAATTTTAGTTCCTTTCTTTTTATCTTCCTCCTTCTCCATCCGCTAGAATTTATGTCTTAAGTGTAATCTACCGTGACTGGAAAATGTCTTTAATTGCATGACTAAGAACTTATTTCCATCTAAACATTAATCTAATTTATTGTCTACCTTTTTCGTTAAATTAACATGGGTTAATTAGTTGCATCAATTAATTTCCTCTCCCTATTTTGTGCAGGCCTTCAGCTCCAGAATTGGCATAGATGTTTCAAGTGTTTCTGAACGACTGAGAGCATTGGTATGATACCAAATTGATTTGTGTAAACTATATATCCTGTAACTATATAAAAAGAGAAAATCCCACGTATGGTACATATGTCTAGTTATTAGTTGCTAGAAGAACGGGATGGAAGCACCCTTGAATATCTATATAACGTATTCTTCTTGTTGTTTTCACAAGATGATCAATGTGTGGAAAAGGATGCTGACTGATCTTCGATTTATCGCCGACTTCGGGTTGTCATGGCTTGTTGTATGTTGCTTGAATAATTTTAGAATAAGTTCATGTTCATGTATTGCTCGATATTCTGGTTGAGTGATTGCATGGTGCAGATGACCAAAAATATCCCCAACTTGCTCGAATGTAATTTACTTTCTGCTGGCACGGTCTGTTTTATTTTTTGGTCCATTTAATCATTGCACATCCTGGAACAAAAGAGCGGCAATACTGTAAACTATGCTAGCATTAACTATGTACACCATGCAGACGTGGTTTTTTTCAGACAACTATATACTGTATATAGGGTAAGAAGAAATTCATCATCTAGGGGAATTCATTTTGTTCCCACAACATCCAGACCTTGACATTCGTAGATTAATAGTTAAGTTGATTAGGATCCTTTGGCAAAACAGAAGAAAATACAATATATGGCCATGTGGGTGTCATGTCAAACAAATATATGTTGACTAAAGTATCAAACAAAGGAATATAATACTCCCTCCGTTCCTATATATAAGTCTTTTAAGCGATTTCACTAGGGGACTACATACGGAGCAAAATGAGTGAATCTACACTCTAAAGTATGTCTATATACATCCGTATGTAGTTCTCTAGTGAAATCTCTAAAAAAAACTTATATTATGGAACGGAGGGAGTATATGGTAAGACCGGGGAAATATTTGAGAAAGGGATATATGAAAGTGAGAGGCAGATGTAAACGTGCATGTAAACGTGCTAAATACTACTAGGTGATGGCTTTTGGTTGTGGGCCCATTCAATACTTCACTTTCTTCCTCGTCGTCAAGAGAGAGGGTGATTGGGGAGAGCCTGATGTGGTGGGCCGAAAGCTCACCAGGAAAAAACACGTCCGTTTGCAAAATTTTCAAATTTATCAATCGAAAATGACGTTTGTAAGAAAGAACAAAAGGAAAGCGAAAATGATTGGTTGCTAGCTAATCAGCACTTTTGAGAATCACCGCTTTCTTAAAAATTGCGTCCACTTTGGTTGCTTATACTGTTAGGAAAAAGCCTACTAGTAACGTGGGTTAAACAGCTAGTAGTAATGTTGGTGCCCGCGCTACTACTACGGCGCTACAGCTAACTGGTAGTAGTAGCGCGGTGCATCCCGTTCTACTAGTACATGTGTTAGTAGTAACGCGGGTGCCACATATGCTACTACTAACTATCTATAGCGTGTGTGTGTGATCCGCGCTACTACTATTAATTTAAAAAACCAAAAATATCATGACCCATGCCGGAGAAGAGGGCCGCTTCGAGGAGTAGGTCATGTGCACCGCCGGCCGGAGATGGGGAGGAGATAAGGCATCATCATCCTAGCTTCACGATTAGCGATACCCATCCGAGAAGAAGCAGAAGGAGAGAAGGAGCTCCATGGGGTCGTTGGCCGAGCAAGAACACACATACTTCCCAGCTCGCAGCTTTTGGGACAAGTTGGAGCTCCAGGTCGAAGCCCATGGCGGATCTACGTGCAGGCGCCATGGCCGCCGCCTGACCTTCTCGCGGGTCGAGGGGAGGGGGGTATGGGATGGAATGGGATGGAATGGGAGGAGAAGATGGTGGGGGCGGCGGCGGCGGGGGAGGAGAGAGCAGGGCCATTGTCGGCGGCGGCGAGGTCAAGAGGAGATGGGACGGCGTTGGGTGGTCGCGCCAATGGTGAGGGGAGGGGATGGGAGAAATGAATCGGAGAGAGGGGAGAGCGACGGGAGAGAGGAGGGATTAGGGGGAGGATATAAGGGGACATCGGTGAACCTACCTTGTACTTAGTATTAACGTTGTTTATAACTCTCACTACTACTATGGCTTGTCCCATGGGGGCACGATAGAGACCACTTAATAGTAGCGAGGGGTAAAAACCCGCACTACTACTATCAACTTAGTAGTAGCGCTATTTTATACCCCGCGATACTACTATTGGATGTCGGGGGAGGGCATGGTTGAGACCATTTATTAGTAGCGAGGGTTAAAAAACCTCGCTACTACTATCAACTTAGTAGTAGCGAGGAGTAAATGCCCATGCTACTAGTAAGTACGAGTAGCGAGGGGTAAAACCCCGCGCTACTAGTAACCGTCTATCTATAAGCTTTTCCGTAGTAGTAATAACTTACTCTTGTCAAGCACGAACTCTAGTATTTGTTTAAATTCAGTGTTTAAAAATTGATGGGTTATTATTTTTTGTGTCTTAAACAATAGACATGTCGCTACAACCAGTTATACTCCCTCTGTCATAGTTTAGAAGGCACGGTTAAATTTACGTGCATTTCCACAATAGACATGGTTTATGGCGCATTGCATTTACTTCTAACAGTTAATTAGTACTCCGTTGTAATACTTCTATATGTATTCGTAGTGTGAATGTAATTTTTCAGCCCATCTCACAACCAATCAATAACCACCTAGGTTTCAGAAAATTTCCAAGCGCACCTTTTAAACCGTGGCGAAGGGAGTACTTATGTGACACCCGAGGGCCACCGCTCCCACCTACAACACCCAGCCATCACGCGCCCACGGTCGAAGATCGTCACCCCAGCGATGCCCGTGACCGTCCTGTGCCGCCGGCCCGCGGCCACCTGAGTGCGCCGGCCGTTTCCCGCATGGATCTCGAGGCCCCGCCGCCCCCGGCGGCGCCCCCCTCTGTTTCCCCCGGTCGGAGCGGCGGTTGGCTGACTGGGTGGACGACTCTGACGACGAGGATGGCCACGATTCCCTGGCTGGAGGGGAGAGACGGGTTGAGATGCCGGTGTCCATGGCGCGGCCGAAGATTGGTATCTTCCTGGCTACTGCGCGCCCCGCTCACCGGCGGTTGGGGCAGGCGGCCCGGCCGTGGATCTCGGCGCCCAGGCCCGGTTGGCCGCCCCTCCTGGCTCCCCCGCGTTCTGCCCCGGTGGCCTCCCCTGTCCCCTCGGTGGCCCTCGCCGGCGTGCTGCCCGGATTGTCCTCCGCGACGGCCGCTGGTGGGGGTGGCCGTATGAGTCCGCTTGGCGCTGGTGCCCGGCCTTCCTCCTCGGCGGCGGCGCCGGTGCCGACGAAGGGGAGCCCCCGCGCACAGTGACCCACCCCGTGCCCTAGCGGTGCAGGCCAGCATGCTGGCGGGTGGGCCGCTATGCCTCGGGTCGGGGCCCATCTCGGCCCGTGAACTCGCGTGGGCTGACCGTCGCGTCCGTCGCGTGCTGGCCAGGGTCAACCAGCGCTGGGCCTCGGCCCAAAGGCGTATGGCCCATCCCTGCGGTGGCCCAGGAAGGTGGCGGCCACCAGGTCGCGAGATAGGGTTTCCCCTGCCCCCGACCCAGCGTCGCCACCCCGTTCTCCCGTCTCGGTCTCCCAATCTCGCGACTTCCCTCTGGTTCCCGAGCGCGGCCACTGCTCCACCGCTTCCTCCCGCCTCCCGTCGGCCTCCCCCCGGCTCTCGGTCGCCCCTCGTCTCCCCGTTGGGTCGGCAACCCCCATTCCTGCAGCTCGGCCCTCCTCCCCGCTGCCGACGGGATTGGTGACCGCCCCTTTAGCCCCCTGTCGACCGCCCCCGCCTCCCTCTCCCAGGCCCTCGTACGCGGGGGTGCTGATTACGAGGCTGCCCGGAGATGGCCAGGCCCGCCCCAAACGTGGCCTTTCTGCTGAGAGGGAGACTGTGCCTGCTGGCCGCGACCGCGCCCCGGACGGGGGTTCTCGCTCATCCCGCTCCGGCTACGGTGGGTCAGCCCGGCCGGGAATGTCCCCGGAATACTACTCCGGGACATCCCTTCGCCGCCCTCCGCCGCCCCGTGACCCGGCGAGGGATCCCCGCCTGCCGCTGCCACGCTCGCCGGGAGACCGTCACCGCCTGGAGGCCTCCCGCTCGTCCGAAGTGGACCGGGAAGCGGCTCTGCGTGCGGAGTTGGTGGCTCGCCCCGCTCCGGCCTCTCAGCTGCATGATGAGCCTGCTCCCCCCCCCCCGGCTCGGGCCCCCGCTCTTCGCCCCGCGGCGTCCTCCTAGCGGCGGGATCGCCAGGATCGCCGGGGAGAGAGGTGGGGCGGGCCACCTATGCGGCGTGGTGACGAGGTCCGCCGTGCTGACTGGCGCTCCTCGCGAGCGGAGGGTGCGGACTGGCGTCTGGACGACGGGCCCTCTAGGCATGTGTCCACAGAGGTCCCGCCTGATGCCCCGCTGCCCGCCCCGGCCTCGTCTAAGAAGAAGATGAAGTCAAAGAAGAAGAAGGCAACTGGTGCAACCCCTGGTGGTGCGGGCAGCTTGCAGCCGCCAACAGCTTTGGGGGCTCCTGAGCAGGAGGCTCTGGACCCCCCCCCCCCCCGCTCGGGTTAACCGCCAGCGTTCCCGTGAGGACATGATGTGCATCAACTGCGGATGCGCCGGATACTAACGCTCGGAGTGTGAGCTCCCCCGCGGTGCCCTATGACTCTTGCCTATTTTGGGTATGGCACTGAGCGGGGTAGCTTCTACTTCGTGTATGCGGAGATCGATGAGGAGGCTGCTCGGCCTCACCTTGCTTCGGTCACCTTGGCGCCCGAGCAGCCTATCCCGGATGGACTGGTGATCTCGTCTGACCTCATCCGTGATGAGCTTGCGACCTACATTGGCGACTTTCACGGTTCTGAGTTCACCTGGGAGGTAACTGAGACGGCTTCCCTTGTCTTCTCGGTCCCTTTCCCCTCGGCCGAGCTTCTCCGGGTCTGCTCGCATGGTCTGATCCGCTGTCCCATCAACCAGCTCCTGATCAGCGTCCAGGCGGCTACGTCAGAGCCCGACCTCGTCCCTCCCTTGGAGAAGGTCTGGGTCCTCGTGTATGGCCTCCCAAGGGGAGGCATTGCGGCTCCGCGGGGTGGCAAGCTTACTCATATTCTGAAAGCCATCTCCGAGCCCATGGGCAAACTGATCACCGTCGACCTGGCATCTTTTGAGGATGATGGCCCCGCCCGCATTGAGATTCTCTGCCCGGCCCCTGCTGAAATCGACGGCCTGTCCTTGATCTTCTACTTTGGATCCAAGGGCAGGCGCCTCACCTTCGAGCTCGAGTCCCCGGCCCCGGTGGTTCAGCTAGACCAAGCCCTGGCCGGGACGGAGCCTGGTGGCGGGGGGCTTGACGAGGAGGGGGGATCTTCGAAGGAGGGCTCTTCCTCTAAGGGGGATGATGATACGGGTGGGGCTGCGCCCGAGCCGTCTGATGGTCGGCACAGCCCTGGCCCTTCTGTCGCTGGTCAGCCGCGGCCCGTTGGAGGTTCCTCAGTGGGCACTTTGGCGCCGGTGGTAGCGGTAGGCACGGAGATCCCTCTCCCTGCCTCCCCTGTCCCGGTGGTCGCCGCTGAGGAGGAAGTGAGTGTGGTTTTGGAGGTTTGCCCTGCATCGTCCCCGCGCTCTCCCGGGGTGGTATGCTACTCGCGCTCGCCGAGGTCCCCTCCTTCCCCAACCTTGGGGTCCCCGGACCCGCGCCCTCCGGCGGCCGTCGATCCTGGATGGGTGTCTGAGTCCCCTCCCGTGTCCTGCCCTAGGCCTAGGGAGGGCGCCTCCCCCGTCGTGGCGGCGCGTCAGAGCGCGCGGATCAGCCAGTTCCGGATCCTTCAGGACGGCCGCGTCCTGACGATCCTTGAGCTGGCGACCCGGCGTGCTGCGGCCCGCGACCTGTTTCCGGGTACGTCCTCCCTCCTTCCCCCTCCCCCTTTGGTTCTCGTTTCTCTGTTCTCTCTAGCGATTTGGTTCCCCTTTTGGCTGTCATGGCCGCAGACAGTGGTATTGTGTTCCGGGGGGAGAAAGGCCCCCCTCTTGAGAAGATCTCCGCCTTGTGTGCGAAAGAGAGGCTTGAGGGGGCCCTGGCGGAAGCGCGGTGTCTTGCTGCACGCTCCACCCCCCCTCCCCCTCCCTCCCCCTCACCCGGTGCACTCCGAACCTGGCCATAGAGAGACCAGGGACGATGGTGCACCCTCGGTACCGGACGAGACTGTGCTGCCCATAGGTGGGCACCCCTCTGTCTGTAAGCCCAGGGGGCGCCCGCCCACCCGTCTCAACCCCACCGAGACCCGCGATGTGGAGCATGTGTTGGTCCCCAGAGCCGCCTCCTCTGGCCCGGTGACCTTCGATGTCCCCTCTTCTCGGGGCCGCCGGGGTCGGCCGCCTAAGGCTGTCCCCCGCTCCGCGTCTGGCGTGCGGGCTAGCTCGGCCCCGCTTGCGGGACCTAGGAACCCACACGAGGTTATTAAATGAAGCTCCTATGTTGGAACATTAGGGGCTTCGGCCTCCCTGGCCGGCGGCGGCATCTTATTGAGTATTTGCGACAGGAAGAGATTGACATTGTGGGACTACAAGAAACGATTCGTCAAGACTTTAGCTTGCATGAGCTCCAGGGGCTCTCCCGTCACCAATTCTCCTGGCAGTGGCTCCCTGCATCGGGCCACTCTGGGGGAATTCTGCTTGGTGTTCGGGAGGAGGCGTTCTCTGTGGAGGCCATGGACCGGGGGGAATTCTTCGTGAGCATGGCCATCACTGACCGACGGGTTCACCTCAGCTGGGAGGTGATTATTGTTTATGGTCCGGCGGACCATGGCCGGTCGGCTGAATTCCTCACGGAGCTCAAGGACAAAGTGGAGAGGCGCACCACTCCGGTGGTGGTGGCCGGTGACTTCAACCTCATTAGGTGGGCTTCTGATAAAAGCTCTCCGAATGTAGATCGACCCCGAATGCGTCTCTTCAATGACTGCATTGCGGACTTGGTGCTACGTGAGATAGCCCGTGTAGGGGCTAGGTTCACGTGGTCGAATAAGCAGGCGAACCCCATCCGGAGTGTTCTGGATCGGGTCTTTGTGTCACCCCATTGGGAAGTGATGTTCCCCCTGTGTGGCCTTAAGGCGATCACGCAGATTGGCTCTGACCATATGCCTCTTCTCTTCTCGTTGGGGGAGGGTTCCCCCCCTAGACCCCGGCGTTTTCGCTTTGAGACTTTTTGGCTGGAGCAACCTGGTTTCAGTGAGTTGGTCCGCGGTCGTTGGCATCTTGCTGCCGCTTCTCCGCCGCGTGTATTCTCTGTGGTGGACATCTGGCATCATTGTGCTAAGATGGCTCGGCATGCCATGAAGGGATGGGGCTCTAATTTGGGTGCTGACCTCCGGGCTCGTAAAGGGGCCCTGCTGGGCCAGATTAAGACCTTAGATGATTTGGCAGACGGGTCGGGCCTGTCCCCGGATGACTGGATCTGGCGATACTCCCTCGATGCCGAGCTCATGGACATATTCAGGAGCGAGGAATTGTTCTGGCAACGTAGGGGCGGCCAGAACTGGCTTCTCAAGGGAGATGCTAACACCGCGTATTTCCAGGCCATCGCTAACGGACGAAGGCGGAAGTGTGTCATTCCTTTTCTCCAGGATGGGGATGCTCTTCTGGAATCCCCAGAAGGCATCCCATCCCATATCTACTCTTTCTATAAGGAGCTTTTCTCGGCTGTGCCGCGGGGAGGTTCCTCCCTTTGTGAGGACTTCTGGCCGCCAGCCGATCAGGTGTTCGACGGGGAGAATGCGGAACTCACTCTCCCATTCTCCTCGGAGGAAGTTGGCCGGGCTATCGCCTCTATGAAGGCATGCTCGGCCCCGGGGCCGGACGGCCTCCCGGTGGTCTTCTTCCAGCGCTTCTGGGAGACCGTCCGCCCGGTAATCATGCCCATGTTCCATGAATTTTATATAGGCACCCTAGACATGGGCAGGATTAACTTTGTAGTCATTGCTCTCATCCCCAAACTAGTTGGGGCTTCGTATATTCGGCACTTCCGTCCTATTACGGTGATTAACGTGCTAGCGCATATTTTTGCAAAGCACCACTCGTTTGACCCCTGTGGCCGGACGGATTGCCCACCCCCTCCAGTCCGCATTCCTGAAGGGTCGGAGAATTCATGACAGGATTCTTGCTCTTCACGAGATTGTCCACGAGGTGGCGTCCAAGGGACTCAAGGGGGTTTTCCTCAAATTGGACTTCCAAAAGGCGTATGATCGTCTGGATTGGTCTTTTTTTAGGCTGGTTATGCAGCAGCGCGGATTTGACGAGAGGTGGTGTTCCTGGATCATGCAACTGGTTCGATCTGGTAGCACCGCGATCAATATCAATGGTGAAGTAGGCCCCTTTTTCCGGGCTTCCAGGGGGGTCAAGCAAGGAGATCCTATCTCCCCCCTGCTTTTTAATCTCACTGTTGACGCCCTTGCTGGCATCCTAGATAAGGCAAAGCTAGCAGGGCATATTCAGGGGGTGGTTGACCACCTCATCCCGGGTGGAGGGGTTTCCCACCTTCAATAGGCGGATGACACTATGATCATGGTCTCAGGCTCGGACTCGGACATTGCTAATCTTAAGTTCCTTCTGCTCTGCTTCGAGGATATGTCTGGACTTAAGATTAACTTTGATAAGAGTGAGGTCGTGGTCCTGGGTTTCTCTAAGGCTGAGAAGCACAGGATCGCGGAAAATCATAATTGTAAGCTGGCTGATTTCCCCATCTCTTATTTGGGCATGCCCCTGGTTGAGTCCAGGATTCCGGTTAGTGGGTTTGATCCGCTTGTGGCACGAGTAGCGTCCCGTACGGAGCCCTGGTGTGGCAGGTTCACGTCTAAAGGTAGCAAATCCATTCTCATAAGCTCTAACCTTGTGAGCCTCCCCGTGTATATGATGGGGTTGTATCTCCTGCCCGAAGGCGTGCACAGCGCCTTTGACAAGGAGCTGGCTAGATTCTTTTGGCAGGCAGGAAATGGTAGACCCAAGTACGACATGGTGAAATGGGCCGACATCTGCATGCCAAAAGACCGAGGGGGCTTGAGCATTCCTGCGTCCCGCCGCATGAACGTGGCCCTGATGCTCCGTTGGGTGTGGCGGATCCTGCAGGGTGACGGGGGTTTGTGGCTCCAATTGCTTGAGGCCAAGTACCTTCTGGGCAGACCCCTATTGGCTTGCTCGTTCGCGAATGGATCACAGTTCTGGAAATCTATCCAGAGTATTAAGCACGAGATTAGGTTGGGTCTGCGGATCTCGTGGGCAATGGGTCTGGGACCCAGTTTTGGTTAGATCCATGGTTCGAGGGGGAGCCTCTTCGCTCTCGTTTCCCGAGGCTTTTTGCTATATGCTCCGACCCTGCTGTCCTTGTCTCCGCTTCTGTGTTGGAGGACGGATGGCATGTTGCTTTCCGCCGTCCACTTGGTTCCGCCGAGGTCCATGACTGGGAATCACTACTGGCAGTGGTTCCCCTCCCGATCCCGGCGGCCAACGATAGTGTTTCTTGGAGTCTTTCCCCCTCGGGAGAATTCTCTGTTAGTTCGGCTTACTTGGCGTTGTGTAGGATGCCGGTCCTTCCGTGGTTATCCCCACTCTGGAAGGCACCGTTGCCCTTGAAGATTAAGACTTTTGTTTGGCAGCTTCTCCGAGATCGTTTACCTTCTGGGACCGAGGTGCTAAAACGCCATGGTCCGGGTAACGGCATTTGCCCCCCGTGTCACGTCCCGGAGACTGGTGCTCATATTCTGTTCTCCTGCGTCGCGGCACAGGCACTCTGGTGCTTTTTTCGCGAGGCTCTAGGGCCGGAGTGGGAGGCCTATGACCTCGCAGACTTTCTGCAGGTGCGGGCCAACCAGGTCGGCCGGAAACGTCGGCTTTTTTGGCTGGTCTTCGCAGCTATGATGTGGACTCTTTGGACTACGCGGAATAAGATGGTGATTGAGAAGGTGTTTCAGCGGCGTGCATCTGACTCGTTCTTCAAATTCCTTGCCTTCTTGCAGCACTGGCATCCGCTCGTTAGGCCTCGATACTGGGACCGGCTACAGCGCTACCTGGACGCGTTGATGGCGGCAGCCCGACGGCTCTCCTCCTCCTCGCCTGCTACTTAGCTTGTCCCTTTGATGGCATTTTTTTATGGTCTCTCCTTCTCGGGCTGAGTTGTGTTGTTGCCCGAGCAGACCGTATTTTTATTTCTTTGTCGGGATATGATGTATGGATTCTGGTCTTTATGTTTTATCTATAAAGCGGGGCGAAAGCCTGTTTCGAGAAGGGAGTACTTATGTCGCTCTCGACAACTTCTGTCACACGAAAGCCATGACACATTAATCCATCTTCAATATAATTGCCACGAGCTCATATGCTGAAAATTGACACGTACCGTAATGTGCTGAAATTGTGAATCGACAGCTCATATGCATGCCAATTTCAGTGCAGTAGTGTGTATGCAAGTAGATCGATAGTATGTAGCAAGTCAAACCATCCGTGTACAAAATGGCGCACATACACACGTTAGCGATGAACAATGGAATGTTACATTAGATAAGGCAAATTTTAACATTCTTCTTCTTACCCCCTCGTTTTACATGTGAGGTAAGAAGATAAAATTTAATCAAACCAGTAATTAATAACGTCAAAGGTTCTGATCTAGCATATAATCTGACCTCCCATGTGAAAATAGGGGGTAAGAGGAAACATCTTATAACTGCTAGATACAATATATGTGCACGCAATAATTGATAAATTGAATTGACCGTTTTCGAGAAGCTCGCACGCCAAGAATGCACCTGCTTGAGAACTTTTAGCAAATTCAACACCACAGTTTGAGCAAACGGCAGCCTCTTCGGTGTTGAACTTGGCTATGTGTTGAGAACTTTAACAAATTCTCCCATTTTGAGAAGCTCGGATGCCAAGAATGCCTCTAGAACTTTAACAAATTCAACACCACAGTTTGAACAAACGACGGCCTCCTCGATGTTGAACTTGGCTATGTCTTGAGAGTGTGGGACTAATGTTTAAGCCAGCATCGAGGGGTGTTTGGCAAATTTCTGCACGGTATAAATGAAAAGAAGAAGTTACCATTTTACCTGTGAATGGAAAAAACGAGTCCCTACAATGGTAGGACATATATTCAATGCTCTGCAGAACTGCATGCCTGCATAGTAGGGACATATGTACAATGCTTTGCTTCACGGGTTGAAGGGCAGTATATATTTGGCAAATGGCGATGTAGGTTGTGGCCTCCACACTCCCTACACCAGCTGCCCTGCTCCAGTGAATCCAGCACTTATCTGAATGGAGGTAACGAGCAGAACAAGATGTGTTGCATTGGGAGCACTGCATGCGTCAACGTGCTCTCCGTGGTAACATGCATGCATGCCCTCTGCTTCTCTGATCGATGGAGCAAGTGAATGATTGTGACGGCATTCTGGAGCACTTGCGTGGGCAAGCGATTTTGGACCGACCGATTTTTTTACTGTGCCGCTGCAAGCATCAGACAGTTGCCTCAATGGATTCTAACCTATGGTATGAACTAATTAATTGAGCATACACATGGAGCAATCAAGACTTTGCAAGTCTGTTTGTGGACACAACTGAAAAGTCTACCTGAAGAAGATAAAAGGAGATGTCGGGTGACAGTTCATACCTGACTTGACTCGGAGTGTATTCGCGCAAATGAAACTGGAGAGACTTGACTGATTTTGAGCGTGCATGTGATGTTGAGCAAATTCAATGCTGGTAGTACAACGTTGCCATCACTAGCTAGGCTGGGTGTCTTTCTTGTGTAGCCTAAAAATCAAAGCATTCGTCAGTAAGAATGTATAGATAAGCCAAATTGCCACTCCCATGATTATGTATGTTCCTGGTAAATCTCTCTCTCCCCCCCCCCCCCCTCTCTCTCTCTCTCTCATCATAATTTTACGTTTCGTAAATTTTATCTTACATACTACGTAAAAAAAGACCGTAAGAAAGTATATAGTCACCATAACTTTTTTATGTTATTTAAAATTACAAAAGTAATAGCACGGTGCAAAATATACATAAAATGTAAATTTTCTCATCGTATGACCTGTATTTTTGTTTTCTTATAACAAACTTTATGCAGTGAATCAATATGAATGTAACTAATTGTAATCCAAATGTAATCTATTTAAAAAACAATCGTAGAATTATCTGGACGACCAATAACTTATTCTGCATCTTGAATGATGAATCAATATATATACATATATTTCTTCCGTTTCTAAAACACCTCAATCATCATTTGAACACGAATGTACCCCCAACCAGCAAGGATCCACATGCCTACCAGACCACACTACACACAATTTAATTTTGAGCATGGGCCTCAGTTGGTGCACAGTGTATATATATATGCTGTAGATGGATATTGCAGTGGCAGCTAGCGTTGTGTCTGTTTGCACAGCTGTGGCTGGCTTTTGTGCTTTTATGTAAAGGAGTATAAAAGACCTGCCTGTCTACTGATCTGGACTGCATGCATGTGTATATCTATCCGTTGGATTTGTACGTGAGAGACAAGGCCCTAGCTAGTCTAGAGTTTGTGTAGACATGCCTGCATGACAGTGCCCGTCCATCTGTTGTCATCCGGCCACTTGCCTGCATCCACACAAAAATACAAGGACTTATCTTCTTTCTTTGGAGCAATGCATGTGCGTGGATGAGGCACACCATGGACATGTGATGAACCATTCATTCATCTATTGCACATTTTTCCAAGGCCACGGCCAGTGCCCGAATGTGCACGGCAGTCATATACAGGCAAATATATAAGGGTATGTCATTGCGAGATGTGTATGTACTACTCCCTCCGTTTCAAAATAACTATCTCAACTTTGTACTAGCTCTAGTACAAAATTGTACTAAGCTTGAGACACTTATTTTAAAACGATGAGAGTACTAATTAATAAATAAAAATGATACATTCCGCATGAAGAGTCATTTCCTAACCCCAAAACTTTTAAATGGTTTAACACTCAAAACGTGCGATCAAATCTGTTATTACTGTTGGCTTTGTTTTGGCGGTAGCTACACACTAGATCTCATGAGCGTATGTTCTGATGCAGAGTGTAATGACCCTCTTGAATACTCCCTCCATCCCATAGTACAAGATTTTTATTTTATGGGATGGAGGGAATAGTTTCCAAGTTTTGTTGGTGAGGTAATCCTAAAAAAAAAAATGCTTCAAGGAGTTATTTCTTTGACGCCAATGATTCAGATTAAGTGGCCAACAATTTCTAGCGTGTGTTTACGTATACTTAGTAATCATAGCGTGTGTTTGCTTTATATATGTGTCAACCGTGGAGTATTCAACAAGGTAAACGTTTTCCGCCAACGCGCCGGCCGAAACGTTCGGCCGGTCGCGTGGCTGGCGTCGATCTATCAGATCTGGCGTGCCCACCGCGTCATCCTCCTTTCCTCCCCCCTTCCTCCCTCTCCTTCCTCCTCCTCCTCCTCCTCCTTCTTCCCTCCTCTCCCCCTTCCCCCCCATAAAACCTCAGGCATTGTCGGCGAGCGTTGCGGCATCTCCACCGGCAGCCGCTGCGTCTGACGGTGGTGACAGAAGGCGACCACGTGAGATGCTGTAGCGGGGGCGACGGTTGAAACTTTTTTTATATACGGTTGAAGTTTTTTCTGTCAACGTTTGCAACTTTTTCCTCGTTGAAGTATTTTGGTTGAAGCTTTTTTCTTAACGGCTGAAGCTTTTCTATACATAGTTGAAACTTTTTGAGGAGTGACCACGCGAGATGCTGCAGCCGGAGCGGCGTTTGAAACTTTTTCCATATACGGTTGAAGTTTTTTCTGTCAACGTTTGCAACTTTTCCTCATTGAAGTTTTTGGTTGAAGCTGTTTTTCTTAACGGTTGAAGGTTTTTCATACACGGTTGAAACTTATTTTATACACGGTTGAAACTTTTCTATACACTGTTGAAACTTTTCTATACACGGTTGATGCTGCAGCCGGAGCTGCATCCATGGTGCTTCGACGGGCGGCCGAGGCGGCGACCGGCGGCGACCGACGGTGAGGGCGACCAGCGGTGAGGAGGCGAGGCAAGGTGGTCGGTGCGTGCGAGGATGACCGGCAAGGGGGGCTTGCGTTTGCGGCTGCTGCTGTGCGGCCGGCGCGAAGACGAGATCTGACGGTCAAGGGCCCCTGATCTGACGGCTGTTGTGCGACCGGCGCGAGTCCTCGGGCCGGCGCGCCGGCGCCTAGCACTGGCCATTCAACAATTTGTTTTGTGAGCAAGAACAACCGGGTGGGAGGGGGGGGAATGAATTACTGAAAGTGTCAAAAGGGCAGTTTATGGAGTTGTGCTAGCGCGCGACGAGAGGTATTTATCGTCGTGACATGGTGCCGACCTTCCGAAGAATACCCCTAAAAGGGAAAAATCATGAATAATATTTTGTAAGGTTGTACGAGCAGAGTGACGTTCGTCCGAAAACTTGTAGAGGATGATGAGCGCCACCGAGGCCCAAATGTGACCGCCTTGACTAAACTGTGTGGCGATGTCTCAGATGTCGCCGATGGGGATGGGAATCTGAAGCTGTAAGGCTAACCAAACGGCCATAGAGTCTGGGCACAACAAAAAAATATAGTGCATCCTCATTAGATCGTAGTGCACCAGACGCATCCGGTGTTGGAGACGATGGTCTTGCGAAAGAGGTTCCACTTGAACCGTGATGGGGAGAGGTTGTTGTTGGTGGTGTCGCAGGCGGACACACCGCCGAGGAGGTGGTAGGCATTCTTGATGGAGAAGAGAACAAGAGCCCATGAAACTCAGTTTTTACATTTATAAGATTTGGTAATCGTTTGACATTTTTATCCCACATACATGCATGTATGCTTACATTTATAAGATTTGGTAATCGTTTGACATTTTTATCCCACATACATGCATGCATACATACACATGTCGCCTTGGCACGGTCTTGGATGGACGGAGAGGGTACCGGCAGGAAGCAGGGAAGGGAAATGTTCCCTACGTGAGCACAGAGACGGAGAGATGGACAAAGCCAGTGTCAGTGTCAACCAGCCTCCTCCAGGAAGCCATTTCATACCTGCGTCATGCATGCAAACGTCACGCTTCAAGCACGATCTACTTACACATACACAGAGAGACACCTCGATCTACTTACACATATGGACGGTCGATCGCCAGAAGCAATGCCTCAGTCTTGCCGTCTTGGGGTTCATGCGTGCGCACGTCAGCCTTGCTCGCGTCACCGCCGTGACGCATGCATTATGTATGTGATCCCCTTCTCATTGTCTTGGTCCAACAATCGCTAGCTAGTCTTTCTTGCACAACAACGCTATGGTTGCCATCCACTGCACTGAGTTGATGCTGATGCGGTGCCATGGCAACGGCCCGCATTGATCGGGCTTAATTGCATGTCCAACCAACACGTTCCAGCTCGACATTACACACAACTGTTGTTGTACTACTAGTGGTACCAGTAACAGCACAACGGCAACAGACAAGTACCTAAGACCTTATACAATGCAAGGCGTTTAGAAAAATGAATCAGTTCAGGTGTTCATTTGTAGATCTAGTTTTTTTCAAATACAATTATTTAGGTACAGAAAGAGTAGATGTTTAATTAGACGTCTCACCTATAAACACAGGGTTCGGTCCATCAGAAAATTCCGTTTTATTTTTCTAAGCATCTACCACACGCTCCCCTCCTTCGTTCAGGTTTACATGGTTTATTTAAAAAAAAATACCAAATTGTAAGGTTAGTGTCTTGGAATACGCAAATATAGCTATGTTCATATTAAATTATGTCAAAATCGTGTTCTCGGTGTAGAATCAACCAATTCATGAAATAGTGAGAGAGCCATGCGTGTTCTAGCACTTAACTTGGTCCTCCTCGATGTTTGTAGAAACAGGGAGCAAATGCATCAAAAATCGCCAGTTCCCATCTCGCCTCATGAGCTTATATGAAGAGCTAGCGGCATATCCACCACCACCTGCCTCCTTCCTCCATGGAAGGCAGGCTTGGAGAGCTCGGACATGGCTGAAAGTGGAGAAAAAGCGAGGTGAGAGAGAGTATAAGGCTTGATCACCCCGTCCAAGACTTTAGAGAGTTCCCGTAGGCCAAAGCCGAACGAGGGATGCAATATGGGACCTTCCTGTTAATGTCTTTCATTCTATTTTTATTATTTTCTCTTCTCCCTCTCTTGCTCGACCACTTGTGTCGGGACACTTGCCTTGTTGTAGGAGTCGGGGAGGCGTTGCGTCGAGGATGGGGAGTCGCCGCTAAGGGACATTGGAGCACGGATATGGATAATAGGTGACGATACGACATGACAAGCAAGTGAAACTTCCGCCGTGTTAGAGTAGGCTCTAGTTTTAGGGTTCTCATATATAGATGTATTATTACGCGAGCAAAGAAATACATCATTGTAACTATATTCATTTAAAGAAGTATTTAAGCTATTTCTGGCTTTCTGTTGGGCCATCAGGCCCATGCCAAGGCCTATTTGTTGGAGGTATATATACACTCCCTCCGTATGGCCCATGCCAAGGCCTATTTGTTGGAGGTATATATACACTCCCTCCGTCCTAAAATTCTTGTCTTAGGCTTGTCTAAAAATGAATGTATCTAAATACTAAAATATGACTAGATACATTCATATCTAAACAAATTTAAGACAAGAATTTTAGGACGGATGGAGTAGTTACAATGATGACAGAAAAGGACCACAAATGGGACCAAATAGTAGCATGTTTTCCACAAATAGGACCAAGTTGTCAGCAACGAAACCTTGCCCAACCACATTTTTTGAATCAGTGACAAAAAGGACCAAGTTGTCAACAACGAAAACTTGCCCAACCAAATATACTTCACCACAGATTTGTTACGGTGGTAAATTTAAGTTTGGTTGGCAATCAAAGTACCTCCAAAAAACAAGAAATCTTTGATATTTTTTGTTGCTCCCTCTTTCATGCATGTGTAC
The DNA here is from genome assembly GCF_904849725.1 of Hordeum vulgare subsp. vulgare. NCBI lineage: Eukaryota > Viridiplantae > Streptophyta > Magnoliopsida > Poales > Poaceae > Hordeum > Hordeum vulgare. The sequence continues at coordinate 232,427 of NC_058520.1, read as the reverse complement.
TCAGCTAGCGGTGCAACAACATATTTCATATGTACACATTTTAACACTACTCTACTAGAGAGTTCGTCTGCTGCATATATATATATATATATATATATATATATATATATATATATATATATCACGTCAAACTAGTAGTAGCATATTTTCAACATCCGGCTGGCCCTTATCCCTACTCTACTCACACACACACACACCACCCATACGAGCGCCTCCCATTTAAGCCACGCCACTCCACTCTTACTACCACCTATCATCATTGGAATCCTTCATCTCCTACCTCTGGCTGCTCCATGAAAAACAAACCACCCACTTCAGCTAGCTAGCAGCTGCCTGCCCGTGTTCACAAACTCTCTAGCAATCTGGTTGCATTTCGACCTAGACCACCAGACGGGCCGGCTGCTAGCAGATCCGTGACGACTCTTTGTGCGTGAGAGTTCAAGATGGAGGTGCAGGCGCATGAGGCGACTGGCCGGAGGAGGGGCAGGACGAGCGGCGGCACGACGGCAGCGAGGGTGGTGGCGAGGAAGGAGGTGGAGAGGGAGAGAAGGCAGCACATGAAGGTGCTCTGCGCCAAGCTCGTATCCCTCATCCCAAAGGAACACTTCTCCAACCCTGTAAGACCACAAACACCAAAGATGTTGTTAATTCGTTTCCATTATAACTGAATCATGTCTCATGTGATACTACTTATTTAGCTGCTTCTCTCCATGAATGCTAAACATTCTGGCCCAGAAAAAAGGAAGAAGATGAGCACGTTTCATTGTTCTGAATTTTGTAGTGACGACTGATAATTAGTCAAAACAGAGTATATTGGTATTTCAAATTGTCACTCTAACTAATTCAGTAACCAATAGTACGGTACTAGTAATTAAGTATAGTCCTTCTCTTCAATCTTCATACTACATGAAACGTCGTAATCAACGGGCCAGAGTAATTGAGTTTTGTGTACGGCCGGGAATTTAGTTTTGTTGGAATGTGTTGCTTTCCTCACAAACAGTGACGTAGGTACGTACAACCTATTAGTTAGTCCCTTCGTTCACAAATATAAGATGTTTTGAGTGTTTAGTTATTTGCTCCCTTTGTTTCTCAATACTTGTTGTCGAGGAGAACTAGTCTAGTTCTTCCAACAACAAGTATTTAGTAACAGAGGAAGTGCTACATAAGGATCGAAATGAGTAAATTCACACAATACGACACTTCTATATACATCCGGTTCAAAAAAAAAAAAGTAGAACATCTTATAATAGTGACGGAGGGAAAATTTTGCAAACAATTTTTTTTTCCTTTGAGACGGACAAGAGAAATTAGAGGACTGGTACAACCACGATACTGAACTCACGCATCCAGGGTGTACATAGAAATTGTTTTGCCCGCCTCTGTTTCATTTTTCTGGAATATTCTCAACATACAGCCCCAAGTTCCGAGGAAATATCCAAGCTTGTGTTCTGTTTCAAATATAGAATTTATTTTGTTGGAAGCTTGCAAAAGTCATTTTGTTGATCTCTCAGAATTTGCACTCCGAGTTCGGATATCCACACACACATATATATAAGAGAATACATATAATATGGTGTTATCTCTGTCTGTCAATTGGACGTATGGCCTCTTATGCGGGTGTTCTTGCAAATAATTCTTATCTATCAATAATGTGAAAACATTTCGGTGGCACACATAAAACAATTAGCTTATCAAACACTATTCAATAGAAAGAAAAATTCTGAAGAAAATCCACGATTAGTTCTACAGAAGATGATTTAATAATATAATCTGCCAGCTCGAAGGATTTATTATGTGTGCTTATGTGCATTCGCAATGCATAGATCCGGTAAAATATACCTCTTCGATTACCAAAAGAAGATGACTTGATTATCTTAGCAAAACAAATTAACATCATTCTGATATATATTTTATAATTTGTACACATATTTTCTAACATTGTTGCGCCTTAACTGTGTATATAGGATAAAATGAGCCAGCTAGACAGACTAGACGAGGCCGCGTCATACATCAAGAAGCTCAAGGAGAGGGTCGATGAGCTGCAACATAGGAGGAGCTCTATGCAAGCAATGGCTGCCGCAAGAGGGACTAGTCGCACCTCAACACACACTACCACCCCAACAACGAGTGGCGGTCCAGGGTCGCCAGAAGGAGAGAAACATTGGGAGGCATCGGTGCCGGTTGTGGAGGTCCGGCAACATAGTGATACAAGCATGGATGTGGTGCTAGTATGCAGTACACAGAGGCCGATCATGCTCCACGAGGTGATCACCATCCTTGAGGAAGAAGGCGCCGATGTTGTCAATGCCAATCAGTCCGTTGCTGGTCACAATATCTTCTACACCATACACACCCAGGTACAGCCTTCCACATTTACACAAGAAAATAGAACCTTTGCAGTAATACCGAATATTCATTTTGACCATAACCATTTAGTTTATTTGCCCATAATTATCGGCGGGATTTAAGTTTGTTTCTAGTGTACGTATTAAACTGAAGGAACAATCAAAAAAGTTTTGGAAATAAATTAATGGTATACAAGTGAAAATGCACAAGAGGAAGATGAAAGCGATGCATGTGCACACAGATTCCTCTCTATGTAGAAAGAGACGAAATTGTGGAAAGCTAGACAAAATCTTTGAAAATGACCTTAGATATACACATGTGCAATGCAATTTTTTATTTTGTTCTTTCTTTTTCCTCCCTCTCATCCGTTAGAATTTATGTATTAAGTATAATCTATTGCGGCTGGAAAATGATTTTAATTGCATGGTGAAGGACTTATTTCCATCAAAACGTTAAACTTATTTAATTACTCTCTACTTTTTACATGAAATGAACACGGGTTATTTAATTGCATCAACTCATTTTGTTTCTCTATCTTGTGTAGGCCTTCAGCCCGAGAATTGGCATAGATGTTTCAAGTGTTTCTGGACGACTGAGAGCATTGGTACGATAGTAAATTGATTTGTGAATAATACATAGATGGTACATATGTCTAGCTATTAGTCGTTAGAAGAAGGAGATGGAAACACCCTTCATTAACTATATGTATATAACGTCTTTTCACGTCATTTTCGATGTAAGGAAATGGATGTTGACTGATTTTCGACTTATCACCAACATCTCGGCTGTTACAGCTCATATGTTACTGCAGAGTTTTTTAGAATAAGTTTACATTCATGCATTGCTCGATATTCTGACTATGTGATTGCATCGTGCATATGCCCCAAATATCCCCAACTTGCCCAAATGTATTTTATTTTTTATTGCTTTATCTTTTACTCCATCTAATTGTAACACAACCATGAGCAAAGAAGCGGAAATACTATGAATTATACATGCTAGCATTAACTATACCATGCTTGCGAGTTTTTTAAGACAATTATATATATATAATAAAAAAATCATTATTTAGGGAAATGAACCGTGTTCCCTCCACATCTAGACTTCGACATCTGGACGTTGATAGTTAATTTAATTGGTATTCATTGTCAAAAGCTAACTTTAGTAAAGCAAAAGAAAATAGAATATGTGGCCTTGTGTGGTGTCATGTCAAGGTGTGTATATATGTTAGAAAGATATGTTGACTAAAGTACCAAATAAAGCAGTATGCTACACGGTAAGACCGAGCAATATATGGCGTTCCAAATTAGAGAAAGGGATGGATGAAAGTGAGAGGCAGATGCTACTGCATCCATGCTTGTAAACGTGCCGAATACTGTTAGGTGCTTCACTTTCTCCCTTGTGTGAGTGATTGGACGAGCTTGCTTGACCAGGAAAGAATAAGTCCTCTTGTCCATTTGTTCATTTTTGATATATTTACACAGCGAAAGGGATTGGTTCCTCGCTAATTAATCACTAGTCTCATAATACCTGCACCCACTTTGGTTGCTTAAAACCTACTCCTATCCAACTAAAAAATCCCTACTCCTGTCATGCATCAAGCTAGAGTGTTTATTTATTTTGGTCTTTATATTTTATAATTCTTGGGTTGCATTATTCTCATAGTGTCTTCGACAATAAATCCGTCGCTACAAGTAGTTGTTTTGACAGAAAAAAAAAAGGTGAATTTGTGCTAGACTACTTCAAGGAAGGAAAGTGTTTATGGTTGAAGTATTGCACACCTTTCTTGAGGCCGCATTTTTAAAGGTTGGATACATCTAAAGCACCTTTTTGAAAGGTAAACTAAAAACATTACTCTAAGTTTGGTAAATAATGGAAAAGGTACAAATGTATGTATTCGTTAAAGATATATCCATTGTTAACTTCTATAAAATAACAACCACGTGTAAACAAATAGTTTCTAATTAATAGCACTTCTCTGCTTATATTAGCATCTTACGTCCGTGTAAACAAAAAATGTCCCTATACCTTAACAAGGGTTTAGGAGGAAACATGTTAACGTAAATTTTTTATGTAATGCTGAATTCGACTGATATCACAATCAAAAGATCAGAAGCTCGAGACTTTGATTAGTAGTGGGTGGGGGAGTATAACTTAACCCAAATACCACATCTATTTGCTTAGCTTGATCCTTCTTCTGTCTCGTGTGGTCATCAACACAGCTAAAAAATAATCTTATGTGGCTTTCACTATCTTCTGTGACATGAAAATCAGGACACATCTTCAATTAATTGTCACTAGCTGTACTATAATGTGCTTAAATATGGTGAATCGGCATGTCATATTCGTCTCAATATCAGTACAGTAGTGTTAATGCCTGTAGATTGATATGTCACAAGTCAAACTATCTTGGTGCACACAGACGCACGCTTGGTATCTTGGCAATATTAGGTTGTTGCAGAGTCTAGATGTAATTGGTATCTTTGCAATATTAATATATTATATCCTTGGTCGAAAATGGAACTGACGTTTTTGCCATCCTTGAGGGGTATTTGGCAGATGCTACTCAGTAGAAACGGCAAGAAGAACTTATCTTTTTACCGGTGATAGAAAAGGAAGGAGGGTCAAATGGTAGTTATAAGACATAGGAGTATGTACAATGCTGTGCAGAACTGCTGTAGGGACCTTGCTTTACTTCACGGGCTGCCTGTGCCTGGGCGAAGGGCGGTATTTGGCAAATAATGGCGATGCTGCTGCTTCTCTTGGACTTGTACTTGCGTCAGTGCAACAAATGAGCTGCGGCCATGGGGTGCAGAGCGTCAGTGGCGCGGCGCGGTGGGCAGGAGGTGGTGGCCATGGAAGGCTTGGGCCAGATTTGGGCTCGAGCACGCTCGTCGTGGCTATGGCCGCGGTGGTCAGGGCAGACTGCTGACCGGTGGTGATGGCGCTGGAGGTGCAACGCGGAGTTGCGTTGGCTGGACGCGTGGTGGTGACGGCTCAGGTCGGCCAGATATTGATCGTTCGGACCGCATCTATGACGGGTTCGATCTGGACAAATGGTGTCCGGATGCTTGGGCCTCGGGTGGTGCAGCGGCGTCGTCATTCATGCTCATGCCAGGAGGATAGGAGCGACAGGCTTCAGATCGGGTGGTGGGTGCACCCGGACCGAGGTCCATGGGCGTAGATGCGTATTTCTCTGGACGAAACTCTGGCTCTTAGCCGGTGATGGCAACGTCTGTGGATGTTGCTTCCTTGTTGAAGGCATCACCGAGGAGTTTTCGCATCTATCCCGTTCTCGAGTTCGATCTTGGATGAAAACCGAGATCCGCTTGTCGGATCAGCAATGGCGGCGCTCTTGGCGTCGTCGTTTCTTCCATGAAAGCATCATTTTTGGAGACGACAGACAAATCAGGTTGGTCGCCCTCGCGAGATCTTAGTGGCACATGCCCACTCCTCTTTCGGATATGTCTTCTCGCTCTGGTGTTCAAGTGGCTGTCCATCATGCTTGTGGCAATCATGATCATCACGTTGGAATGGTGCTCTTGGGTGATGTTTCCATGAAGTCAAAGTCCAGGCCGTGTCTGCGGATGGCGATATACGATGACGTTGGCCTCCTCGGCAACGTACCCTTCTGTTTATGTTGTGTTGGCTCGGCCTTTTGGCGTTTTGTATGTCTCGTGTGCTTCAGACCTAGTATTGGTAGGTGTTGTGGATGGTGTGTCCTTTGTACAGGTTTTGCCCGGATTTCCTTAAGTAAACCGAGCAGCCTCAGCCATCTTCAGCTTCTTCTTCTGCTATGAAATCTTAGCAGCTCCCCTGCTAATTTTTAAAAAAATAACTGAAAAGCTGAGCATGAGAGTTTCAAATGAAGCAGTTCACATTAGGGGCAGAAGGAACCAAAGAAGAAAAAAAAGAATAAATCCATGGAGCCCGTTGATATGTACGACGAGAAACATGTGGCTTTTCATATCAAAATGCAAACATCAGGATTCAGACGACAGTGTACACACAAATGAATGGATACATCACACATGGCATGTTGCCTCGGTCGATTCAATCATGCGGTATGAACTAATTAATTGCATACATGGAACTTGAAGACTTTGCATGTCTGCGTTCACTGCTCAAGTCTACCTGAAGAAGACCAAGGTGATTGAAATGGGTTCAAGTGTCATTTTCAGACTTGAGGCGGCCGGCTTCCACATCCACATGCCTTACAACTCAAATACAAGGAAAATATAAAGATGCCTATACGGGCAAGGCCCCGTAGCTTTTGTACTAGTTGGCTGTGGGGCCCGGCCGATAGCAGGCGTTTTTTCTGGATGTATATTCTTCCTTAAGAGAAAGATACAGTTTTATTAAAGCACATCTAGATATGCCTCAAATATTGCACATCTAAGTCATTGATTTTACGTGAAGATTCGTGCAGGTATTTTCTTTTCTTTTTTATTTCTTTTCCTTTTTTAGTTTGATTGAGTCCTTTAGATCTGCAATAACTAGGGACCCTTTTTAATTCATGTATGGGTATGAATGTATTATACATGCATACTGTTCATTTTTTATGTTTCATCAAAAATTTAGTACTAGGTAATAGGTTATGTATATGCAGCCAACAACAGGGCCGGCTAGGATCCAGATGCATGGCTACTGGCCGGACCACACTGAGATAGCTAATAAGCTAGCTCACAAACTTCATCAATTCGATTGAGCATGGTCCTTATTTTGTTCAGCACAGTATAGATCGATGTGGATGCATTGGTACCTAGCTAGCGCTGTAGATGAATACTGCATTGGCCTTTGTGTTAGCCGCATACTACTGATACTAGTGGGGACGGGGCCTTTAGCCCCGGTTCATAAGGGCCTTTAGTCAACCGGGACTAAAGTGGCGGGACTAAAGGTACAATCCGGGACTAAAGGTGCTCCACGTGGGCGCCTCGTAGCGCCCCAGGGGCAGACCCTTTAGTCCCGGTTCGTTACACGGACCGGGACTAAAGATTTTCAGATTTTGCTGGTTTTGGGGGGTTTTTTTTGAATGAAATTATTTTTGGGTTTTAGGGTTTTAGGGTTTAGGTGCTCGGGAGATTAACGTGATGCCTCGTTTGCTGTTCGGGAATTAGTTTTCATATAATTTAAATAGAAATAATTATGCATATATATATAAGATAAACTTATCTTACAAGCGAGCATATATATACAATTATATGGAGATCTGAATTATAGGGACTAGAGCCCGTCTATTCGATTACATGGACGAACATCAGTAATGGCCCCTAGTTACACTAAATCGTCTTTTGTCATCTATAGCTTCCGTCCTCAGAAATCCCGCAAGCTCCTCTGCAACAGCAATCGCGCGTTGCTCTGGTAGGACCTTCGTCCTCATGGCCGTGTGCTATATAAGAAGAGGAGATGAATATGAATATCAATCATGATAACAAAGAATGACGGGTAAAAATAGAGGTGTGAATGTTCATTGCTTACGTCGAATCTGTGATCCTTGAGCTCAGAGGTAAACGTGCGAATGGTCTCGCAAACATAGTATCCGCATAGATGCGTTCCCCGTGGCTGCTGGTCGCACTTTACGAGAATAGAATATATATAATCAAAATAATAATCTAGCATCATAAATGTATTGAAAATTAATAAAAGTATATCATACTACTACTTACCTGAGCCGCTCTAAAGGTCAGCTTCTCAGGAAAGTTACCGGGAGTCACGCACTTGAACCGCTTCCAAACCCTGCCCGACAAGGATAATGATTTGCTAAGTTTTTCATTAATTGATATATCAGAAAATCATCGAAAGAGACCGATAGAGCGCAAGAATGATTAAAATTACCCTTGGAGCATGTCCTGCAGGCTTTGGAACTGTTCCAAGGGTCTCGATAATGGGTCAAAGGCATCAACTCTTCCCTTATCAATTTGAATGTCCAACAAAATCCAATGAAAGCTGCATATACATATATATATATATATATATATATATACATGTGTGTGTGTGTCAGTAACTTATCAATTACACTTATAAGTGAATGGACACAACAGAATAAAGACCCTCACCGGAAGTTGTATGTAAACAGTATGTGGTCACAGAAATTTTGATCTATTAGAAACCTTAGAAGGTTTTCCTCCGTCTCCTTCGGTTTATCAGTTAGCGTCGCTATATGTATTTTATCTGGGTCAATAAACCCAATATTTAGGATGGTCTTACTTTTACAATCCAGAATCTTCATTCTGCATAATAGAGTACAAGTTATATATAGACAATGAATTGAAATAACTAAACAAGTTATATGTAGACAACGAATTGAAAAACTTACAGACAATAGCAACTCATAAGCGATTTGTCGAGGGCATCGCCATTGTACATCTGGAAGAGTTCATCAAAGTCGATATGGATTTCTTCGGAGCGGCCGTAGTACTACAAATGAACTCTGAAAATGTTGAAAGTTGGCATGCTATCATCATTTCACCCACATAGCATGTGTTAAAAAGTTGAGAGGGCTACGACAAAAACTGGATGCACTTCGTGTACAAAACGGACAATCTCTCTCGAAGTATCAGGGTTTCGAACGAGAACTCATCTCTCAAGACTTATTTGAACTTATTTGAACTGAAGACTTTTTGTATATATATGTGGTCGAAATGCATGATACCATGAAGTTAGAAAGGGCTAAACCATTCAAAAGTAGCAAATGAAGTTAGAAAGGGCTAAACCATTCAAATTTGGAAACTATAATGGCACAAACAGAAACTAGACATATATAAATTGGTCCAAGCAGTACATGATACTAATCCAAACAGTACATAATAATAGCTACCATAGATATATATGCAAGTGTTCGACGTTGAGAACACTACTCGTCTGAATCGTCTGAATCAGAATGTCCACCTTCCTCGAGGTCACGTTGGCCATAGTTGACGACTCGAATCTTGCAGTACAACTCGTATGAAACGTATGCATCTTTTGATGCATACTCAATGTTGATAGGATCAAGTGGGGCCTTCTCCCAAAGTTTGTGCTGAGACTTTGGGAAACTGATCTGCATATCACCATATTCCTCGTCGATCAAGGCAACTGCCATATGAGCCATCGAAGTCCTGACATGTCGAAGCCTGAATACCGTTTGGAGATCAATGAGGCAACCAGTTGGTATCTCAATACCGAAGCTGTACCTCATCTTCAGCTTGTCGTTCCTTATGTCAACGGTAGCAAAAGTGATGCCACTTCAAAGGAAGTCCATGAGTTTTGGACAATGCTTGTCATTACTGCAACAGAAACAAATTAAAATAGAACAAATGTTACATACTGCTGCAATAAGGAAACATGTTTCACTACAACTAAAGAGAAAATTATCTTTAGGATTCAAACAGAACATATGCAATGGAACCTAGAGAGATCACTATAGCTATCCAATGGAACCTAGAGAGATCACTAGCTATATGCAATTTTCATGACTATGACATATCATATTGATATCCAATGGAACCTAGAGAGATCACTAGCTATATGCAATTTTCAACCTTGGATCAAAGAACACCGCATAAAATTGTATCACTACAACTATGATTTCAATGGAACATATTGAACCAATCAGATTTTTCAGATTGTGGAACACTATTTCAATCAGATTGTGTTCCCTTCAACTAATCAAAATTGTTTCACTACAACTATTTGAAGCGAACCAACTATGATTTCAATGGAACATATTAAACACTAGTTGATTCTAATACGATTTTTCAGATTATGGAACACTATTCCAATCAGATTGTGTTCCCCTTCAACTAATCAAAATTGTTTCACTACAACTATTTGAAGGAAACCAACTATGATTCCAATGGAACATATTAAACACTAGTTGATTCTAATACGATTTTTTCAGATTATGGAACACTATTCCAATTAGATTGTGTTCCCCTTCAACTAATCAAAATTGTTTCACTACAACTATTTGAAGGGAACCAACTATGATTGAAACAAATAAACTTACAATGTCATTATCTTGGATCAAAGAAAGCCTCAAAACTTACCTCGCACATTGGAAGATCAAGACATGGCGTGCAAAGCATAGTTGGATGACGGCAACACCGCGTTGATCGGCCGTGTACTCCAGATCAAGCCCCAAGAACTTCTCATGATCCATTGCGGCGTCAAGCCGTTTTTCCTTCAACTGTTCAAGAAAAAACGGCACCTCCCTGCTCTCGTTCGTGTACACGACATCGAGCATGGTCTTGCCATGTGCGAGCACCTTTGGAAAGCGAGTTGGCATGGTGAAAGAAGAGAAGGGAAGAAGAGAGGAGAAGAACAGAGAGGGAGAGCGAGAGAGAAGAAGAAACAGAGAAATGGCGACTGTGCTTCGGTTCGTGCTTTTCATCGCCCGAAACGACGCCGGCCTTTAGTCCCGGGTTGAGCCACCAACCGGGACTAAAGAGGTATACCAACGGTTGCCACCACTATGGCGGGCCACGTGTTAGGCTGTTAGTCCCGGGTTGAGCCACCAACCGGGACTAAAGGGGTATACCAACGGTTGCCACCACTACGGCAGGCCACGTGTTAGGCTGTTAGTCCCGGGTTGAGCCACCAACCGGGACTAAAGGGGTATACCAACGGTTGCCACCACTACGGCAGGCCACGTGTTAGGCTGTTAGTCCCGGGTTGAGCCACCAACCAGGACTAAAGGGGGATACGAACGGTTGCCACCACCACTGCCCACCGCGTAGCCCTTTAGTCCCGGTTTGGGACACGAACCGGGACTAAAGGCTCCTTACGGGCCGGGACTAAAGCCTCGAGGGAGGCATTGAGAATTGAGGCGACGTGGCCGGGCCTTTAGTACCGGCCCAGAGGCAGGCCGGGACTAAAGGGTCCCGGCCAAAGGCCCGTTTTCCACTAGTGTGATCTGATCTGGTCTGCATGCATGTGCATCCTCTATCAGCCCTGCCCCTGTCTGGATTTTGTGACAGAGAAGGTAGCTAGCGAGCTTAATTCCACAAATAATCGATCCATTTTTCCGGCTTCCTTCCGGGCCATGCATCCATCAGATATTTTTCGTCCCTGTGGTGGAAAATCGTTCCTTTTGGCTCGCCTTATAAGTCACAAAAAATTCCAAACAAAAAATGACATGGCTATCAATCATACAACAAAACTTTCATATTCAAAAAGTGAATCAGAACTCATGAACCGAAAATAAAAATCCGATTATGAATAATAGCGATTGGGATGTCAACTCGGCCCAATAAAATTATCAACGGTAAGTTTGCCTTTGTTGGTTCTCGGGCTATATATTGATACCCCTCCGCTTTTATTTGCTCTGCATATTAGTTTCGACGGAAGCAATATACTTTCACCAAGTTTACTAAAATAAATACCAGCATATGCATCACCAAATATATTTTCACATCATTTATAAATAGTATTATGTAAATGCATATTTTTTTCTATAAACTTAATCCAACTTTATTAAGTTTGACTTCAGGAGTATTTAATTCATTAAATTTAGCAACTACTAAATATATCAAATTATGTGGGTGCACAGGGTGTACTCCACGTGTGGGAGTACTATACATCAATCCTCTCCAAATGTCTTATTCAACTTTATTAATTTTGTTGTAATATTAATTTTGGCATCCATACTTCCATCGAGAGTAGTTGTAATATTCAGATTAATATTTTTTCGAGAGTAATTGTAATATTCAACTTTGGCATCCATACTTCCCTCGATAACTTTGCATCGATGGTTAATATGCCGATTTTGAAATATCTTATTCAACTTTCCTTGTATTTATTTTTGAGGGGAACTTACCTTGTTTACTTTGTATGGACTTGGCAATAGTTTCACTATTTCGAAGGAGTGGCACGTTGTTCTAGCAGCAGGAGTGCTCGTTCGGTGGTTAGTGGACCTTGATGTATTGTTATTTTTGTGCTGCGCGCGATATACTTCTAATGAGTCATTTTTGCCAAAGGCAGATGTCATGCCGCCACCCGAACAGGTTGGCCGCCGTGCCCGCAGTCCGCACCGTCTCCGACACCGCCGCGCCACAGCCATCACCGTTGCCTATCGGGTCGGGCGCGTCTCCACAAGATTCAGGGCTCCGCGCAACCCCAGATCAGCGGAAGAGAGGCGATGTTCTCCTCCACCGTCGTCGACCACCGGGCTTGGACCGTCGGTGACGGAAGCAGGGTAAGAGGGAGGATGCGCCCCCGGCGGCTGGGGCCAGGTCGCCGCCCGAGTGGCCCGACGCGGTGGACTTTGAGTAGCTACGTGATGTAAAGAAACAAATCTTAACTAGAGATCCGTTGTAACTAAATGTTGATTCTTTGCACATTTCCTGGTGCACCATTTCGTTCACCGTGCGATTGTATTGAAAATAAAGATTTTATGGTTGTCGCAGAGCCTTGGAACAGATTAAATTTACATGGATGTGAACGTCTGATGGAACTAATTAAGAATGAAAATAAAACAGTGTGTGTGTGTGTGTGTGTGACGCATGCACCAAAAGAAGTTGAATGTGTGAGTGTGACTGCCACATTACATACACTTGGGTACAAACGCACGTCACCCTTGCGTGCGTCACCAGCGCCTACGTATGCTCTCACGTCGTTTTCGTTTCTTCAAGCAAGACGAATTTGTCTTGTCACACCAAAGATCTTGTTCAATTGGTGCATGCGTCATCGTTGCACACGCACGCATGCAGCTCTGCTTCCTTTTCCCGGCCGGCCGTATATATGCATGGCGGCACTTCATCGCCATCAGCAGCATGTAATTCTTCACTTGTACCTTCTTTTGAGTGGTAATATATTCACTTAGGGAAGCTCTCCCCCCTCGGGTGATTGTTCAACAAAAAAAAAAGAGCTATTAGCATTTATAGTACTGTAGTAGGCAAATACGGGTTAGCCTAAATTTCGTATCTTGACCAAGTTGATTCAGGTCTAACCTTAATTTGTAAAAAATAAAGATCTGATTTTTTTCCTATTGTCAAGATCCTTGACGATAGGGTATAGCAGTCTATCGCCAAGTACCCTGGCCTTGGGGTGCGTGTCCAACCGCAATTTTTTTCAAATGTCGAACATAGTTCGTCTTTGCACCTACCGTCAGGGACCATGGAGGTAGGGATGTATAGGCTACGACCATTTGTGTTCGACAATAGGGGTCCATGCTGCTGATGTGAATAAGTTTTCTGTCGTCAGGAACAGGGACCTAGACGATAGGCTGCTATACCCAACCAACAAGGTCCATGGTGCTAAAAACAGGGTAAGACCTCAAAATTGTACAAACTAAGGTTGGATCCTAAAATTTTACAAACTAAGGTCATATCTGGATCAAATTACGCAAAAGGATAAAAACACGAAATTTAGCCTGATCTCTACTTCCTTGAAGATTAGTGCGAACTCTACCTCCTTTTGCTTCACCTCCATTTCGTTGGCACTTGACCGGACACGGACATCATCACACACGTGAAGTTAAAATTTTGTGCGGACATCACACACTCAAACATCTTCCATGCAAAAAAATACAGTTCCTTCTTTTATTTTTTTCTGTCGGAGACGATATGCATCTGTCGCACCGGATTGGTACCTTTGCAGACTCATAGACAGGAGCTTGGATCGATCCATGGAGAGGCAAGGCAGCGAAAGAAACACGGCAGGCAGCGACGGAGATGGATGAACAAGTGTCAGCGAGGGAGCGAGCTGCATGCTGACTCTCCTTTTCTCCCTCTGCTTCGTCTCCAACGGGCGCAGAACCACCAAACGTTTGACTGCTGCACTTTGTTGGTGCAGTGCAGACGTCACCCTTGCTCGCGTCACCAGCGCTTACGCATGCACCTCAGGTCTGCTTCTTCCTCTTATATGGGCCGTCAAGAGCTGTCGGTCCACCTCTGGGCCCCGCGCTTGGTCCATCTCCGGGACCCGCGCTTCCTCGCGGCGTCCGAGCGGACGGGCCGCTTCCGCCGCCGGATCTGCTGTCGCAGCCGCGTCCGGAGCTCCACATGGCGGCTGGAGGTGGGGGAGGTGGTCGCCGGTGGCGAGAAATATGGAGAAGGGGTGGGGAATCGCAGGGGCTCGGCGGCGGCGGGAGGATAGGGTTTGGACCCGTAAAATGGCCGCGGAACCGCATTTATACTGCTCGGGACGTGTGGTTTGCGGGCTGCGGCAAAAAAATTACGGGCCGGGCGAGTATGCGGGGTCTGTTCTGGCCAGAAAATTGGACCGAGCCTGCATACTTGCCGGAATTTTTACGGACCGAACGTTTTACGGGGTCTGCTAAAGTTGCTCTTATATGGGCCGTCAGGAGCTGGCCACCATAGCCATCAAGCAACCCATAGCAATACTCTATCCACGACCTTCATAAATCCTGACCGTTCAAGCAACCCATCACCCCTAAAATGAAAAATAAAAATCATGCATGACCGTTCATAAGTCCTCTAATTTCATTTAAACCTTTCGCTCGACCCGAAACCCAAAAAGCAAAGCCGGTTTCAAAAATTAGAATTTAACGATTACAGTGCTCGCGCATTAGGGCATGTCCAAGGGCGACCACCAAACCATCAGCATAAGTCCGGACCGCCAAAGTCACCCACACGATCTTTGTATCGATCGGTCCGCGGGACGGTCCGGACATGTTTTCTCCCGCAAATTATCGTTGTGCACACGAACACGGAAGTTGTTGACACACGAACACGTCACGTGCCAACGTCGAAGGAGATACGACCGACAGCGCGATACGCAAGACAGTCGACGGATGCTTTTAAAGACCCCAAGCCCCACACGTTCAGAAAAGACTCCGTCAGGGAGTCCGGCGGCTATGGGTTGTCGTTGATCGGCCTGACCGCACCTAGGGCCTCGTGGATAGCAGTGCAACTTGAAAGCCATCTGGTGATGGGCCTCCACTGGCTTCTCATGCAATTCTACTGTACATACACATGCCTACTCTTGTCCAGCACTCATCTGAGTTGATGATTAGAAATTGATTAAGCTGTGCCAATGGCATAGTGGTGCTATGTGTACAGATGTATTGCAGCACGAGGTCCAGATGTGCGTTAACGTGCTACCTGTGCTGTCATATCATGCATGTAGGTTTTCCTCCTTTTGTGACTTCTGACTCACAAGTGGGCAACTGATTGTGAAGGTGATTAAAAGGTCTTTAGCGATATTTTCAGACTTGACTCCGCGTGTATCAGCAACAAAGAGACTTGACTACTTCAGCGTATCAATGGCGGCTGCCACATGCATCTTTCACATCTGAAACCCTATGAGACCACATGTCTCCACGAAAAGTACAAGCAGCAACCCACATTCATAGAGCTCTTTATTTTTCTTTCAACGGAAATACTAATTCACACTTCAAAAACAATCAGAAAAAAAGTATACACATAGACATATGTTTCTAGTATACATGTATACAATTTCATAGACATATATGTTATAGCATCTCTAGCAGACACCGTAAAAAGGCAAACTGTAAACATGGGATACGGATCGAAAAAAGTGCATTTTATGGGTTCATTTTAGCTACGCCAGAACAGAAACTGTAAAACTGCGATAAAGAGCTTCTCCCTACGGTCCGGCGACCGCCGCCCCTTCCTCCAGCCGCGCCCCATCGGCCGTCGGCCGTGCCCCGTCGCCCGTCAACCATGCCCCATCGCCCGTCGGTCGTGCCCCGTCCCTGTCGACCGCACACCAGCACCACGCCGGTCGCGCCCAGCCTCACCAGCCACGCCTAGTCGCCCGCTGATCATGCCCCGTCGCCTCCGTCGTCAGCGCCTTGCTCTGTTGCCAGCCGTGTCGACCGAGTCGTGCCCCTTTGCCTGCCGCGCTGGGAGGATTTCGACGGTCAGGCTGAGGTCATGGAAGGCCATGGCGAGGTCGAGCTCGTCCAATTCAAACCGGCGGCGATCGATTGCGGTGTCTAGCAGCCTTTTCCAGTGTGCGGTGATGAATTCCGACAAGTTTAGGACGGATTCCGACAAACTTCACGGCTGCGTGTTTGCTCCGACGAGGTTTGACTGGTATACGGGGCCACCTAGAATCGGCCTTCCAACCTTTAAAAATAAGGGTTTCGGGTGTGACTTTTCCATGGCCCTTAAAAAAATTATGCGTTGGAACACACTTTTACGATTTCTGTTCTGCATATTTTTTACGACCAAAAATGTAAAACGTAAAAAAAATTACTGGTTTGACCACTTATATGGGGTCTGCTAGAGATGCTCTTAAGCGCATCTCCAATGCTGACCCGGCCTCTGCATCGCCATATGAAAAGTGTCAAAAAAATTTGGAGCATGTTCTTCAAATGTGTACGAAATTTCATCAACTAGTTTGACTATTTGCATGGCACAGAAAGATGACAAATATCAATCCCAAAAACAAAAAGGAAAAGGTATATTTTACTCCATGTGTTTGTCTTTTTTGTATACATTACATACTAGGGCATCTCCAAGGTAGACCAGCAACCCACCCCCCAGTTGGGGAACGTCGCATGGGAAACAAAAAATTTCCTACGCGCACGAAGACCTATCATGGTGATGTCCATCTACGAGAGGGGATGAGTGATCTACGTACCCTCGTAGACCGTACAGCAGAAGCGTTAGAGAACGCGGTTGATGTAGTGGAACGTCCTCACGTCCCTCGATCCGCCCCGCGAACAATCCCCCGGTCTGTCCCACGATCTAGCACCGAACGGACGGTACCTCCGCGTTCAGCACACGTACAACTCGACGATGATCTCGGCCTTCTTGATCCAGCAAGAGAGACGGAGAGGTAGAAGAGTTCTCCGGCAGCGTGACGGTGCTCCGGAGGTTGGTGATGACCTTGTCTCAGCAGGGCTCCGCCCGAGCTCCGCAGAAACGCGATCTAGAGGAAAAACCGTGGAGGTATGTGGTCGGGCTGCCGTGGAAAAGTCGTCTCAAATCAGCCCTAAAACCTCCGTATTTGTAGGTGGGAGGGAGGGGGGCCTTGCCTTGGGGTCCAAGGACCCTCAAGGGGGTCGGCCGAGCCAAGGGGGAGGACTCTCCCCCCCCCCCCAAACCGAGTTGGACTAGGTTTGGTGGGAGGGAGTCCTCCTCCCTTCCCACCTCCTCCCTTTTTTTTTTTCTCTTGATTTTTCTTCTCTTGGCGCATAGACCACTTGTGGGCTGTCCCACCAGCCCACTAAGGGCTGGTGTGTCTCCCCCAAGGCCTATGGGCTTCCCCGGGGTGGGTTTCCCCCCCCCCCCCCCCCGGTGAACTCCCGGAACCCATTCGTCATTCCCGGTACATTCCCGGTAACTCCAAAAACCATCCGGTAATCAAATGAGGTCATCCTATATATCAATCTTCGTTTCCGGACCATTCCGGAAACCCTCGTGACGTCCGTGATCTCATCCGGGACTCCGAACAACATTCGGTAACCAACCATATAACTCAAATACGCATAAAACAACGTCGAACCTTAAGTGTGCAGACCCTGCGGGTTCGAGAACTATGTAGACATGACCCGAGAGACTCCTCGGTCAATATCCAATAGCGGGACCTGGATGCCCATATTGGATCCTACATATTCTACGAAGATCTTATCGTTTGAACCTCAGTGCCAAGGATTCGTATAATCCCGTATGTCATTCCCTTTGTCCTTCAGTATGTTACTTGCCCGAGATTCGATCGTCAGTATCCGCATACCTATTTCAATCTCATTTACCGGCAAGTCTCTTTACTCGTTCCGTAATACAAGATCCCGCAACTTACACTAAGTTACATTGCTTGCAAGGCTTGTGTGTGATGTTGTATTACCGAGTGGGCCCCGAGATACCTCTCCGTCACACGGAGTGACATATCCCAGTCTTGATCCATACTAACTCAACTAACACCTTCGGAGATACCTGTAGAGCATCTTTATAGTCACCCAGTTACGTTGCGACGTTTGATACACACAAAGCATTCCTCCGGTGTCAGTGAGTTATATGATCTCATGGTCATAGGAATAAATACTTGACACGCAGAAAACAGTAGCAACAAAATGACACGATCAACATGCTACGTCTATTAGTTTGGGTCTAGTCCATCACGTGATTCTCCCAATGACGTGATCCAGTTATCAAGCAACAACACCTTGTTCATAATCAGAAGACACTGACTATCATTGATCAACTGGCTAGCCAACTAGAGGCATGCTAGGGACGGTGTTTTGTCTAAGTATCCACACATGTAAATGAGTCTTCATTCAATACAATTATAGCATGGATAATAAACTATTATCTTGATACAGGAATTATAATAATAACTATATTTATTATTGCCTCTAGGGCATAATTCCAACACCCCCTCCCACAACGGTCCGGATCAAGCATCCAGACCACGGAAGCCATCCAACGCGGTCCTGTATCAGTCCGCGGGGTGGTTCGAACGCGATTTTCCCGCAAACCGGAGACAAAAATGGGAAGGTTTGCACGAGTCCGGACATGAGAAGTCGCTATCAGCCATCCCTTGCCCACCCAAAACCCATCCCAGACCCTCGCGATCCATCGTCCTCTCATTTTCTCTCCTTCCATATTTCTCTCCTCCCTTCGCCGCCGCTCGACCACCTCATCCACCATGCCACACCCCTACCGAAATTGTGCGTCTTCGTCACCCTGAACTTTTTAAAATTTCAAATAGTGATGCATGCCCCTATTTATCGATTGTAGCGTAATGCATGAGTTGTTTGATCATGCATACTTGAATAAAAAATGAGGAAGGCGGGATGTATGCGGTTACGGTTGGACGTCGCCCTTCTATATCCGTTTCGGCGGACTAGTCCCTCCTGTCTGCGGGCCTTATGTCCCTTTTGTCATCTTTCCATATATTTTGATTTCCTTTTTGCAAAACGGGCTCCATGGAGCCCGGCCTCTGCATCGCCATACTATATGTCCCCATGATTTAAAAAAAAAACTTTTTGCCCTTAATGATGGAAAAAAGAATTCTCCCTGAGTTTTACTAGCATAGGAATATCTATTTTATTTTATTTTATTTTGAGTGGGACCAAGCTCCAACCTTCTTGGGTGCTCATCGTAAATCTGACTCATAATTTAAGAATCACGGTACATGATTGGAGTTGATGAAGAACGGTGTGAATTGTAATTGTGCTCAAGGACCAGAATGCAAGGCCACTATTATCAAGTATCGGATAAAATTATACGAAATATATGTAGTAAGACCAACACGCATGTGCCCAATCGCAAAATTTCAAGTATACTCCAATTATGTAATACTCCATCTGTTCCAAAATAAGTGTCTCAACTTTGTAGTAGCTGTAGTACAAATTTGTACTAAGTTTGAGACAGTTTTTTTTTTTTTTGACAGAGGGAGTAGATGTTAATACTATGATTTGTCAAGTAACAAATTTCTCAAAGTTATGTAATAAAAACTTGAAAGGTAAATTGAGCAACCAGGCTAATTAAACGTACACGTACACGCATACTAGGAGCGTACATATCGCTACCTGCTGACAGGAAGGGAGGACTCCGAAATTCCTATTCAACCCAGAATTGTTTTTCCTCTGTCAAGATGCGTTGTCAGGTGTTCCATTTTCATGTATATCCTAGGAATAAAAGGAAGCTAATTCCAGACAGACAAGTTTTTCTTGACAGTTACTCGTCACTGTTATAGATAGCTGGAAGAATTAGCGAGAAATATATATAGGTGAAAAAATATAAGAACATCAACAAAGTTACACATGCTAAACACAATACTGGCAAAACCAGATATGTCGACCAACAATATATGGCCAACGGATGTCGACGCCAATGTCATTCACTGCAATTGTCTTCATGTACCTTCCGACTGCTGCAAAACCCGAATTATTGACACAAAAATGTGTGTATGCAGCCAACGAGAGGCAGGCCAGGGTCCAGATGGCTACCACCGGACCACACTAAGGGCATCTCCAATGGTCGTATGATCATCGTTGGTAAAATTGCCATATAGATGATTTTGATGACATGTCGCATAATAATAGAAGAGAGAGAATGAAATCGCATGAACTTGAAGCAACGGTTCACGCACAAGCTCCGAAGCAAGCTTGGTTATTTCTTCACTCTTTAGTGGACCCACTTAGTTATTTTAAATACGATTAACATATACTCCATTGAAGAGCTTGTATGATATGATGTTGGTTGTTGATGTGGACACTTATACCAACGATTGAACATACGGACTGTTGAAGATGCTCTAAGATGATAGCTAAGCTAGCTCACAAACTTCATCAATTCGATTGAGCATTTTGTTGAGCACAGTAGATCGATGTGGATGCTTTGGCTTTTGTGTTAGCTGCATACTACTGATGTGGACTGCATGCATGCATGTGCGTATCCATCGTCCCTTCCCCTATCAGGATTTCGTGAGCCGTCCATATCCGTGACATCCAGCCGCTAGCGAGCTTCCACAAAAATATTTATCAAGTTTTTCGTGCTTCCTTCATGGCCTTGCATCCATCAGATATTTTTCATGCATGTGGTAGAAATCCATCCATTAATTGCACATTTTCGTATTGGGAAAATGAACGCGCCAATATATACGACACTCATATTAAAATGCACAGAAAAAAGATCATCATATTATTTTGATGGCTAGCTATTGGGGCAGGTTGACAACATATATTGACTCCCGCATACTCCTAATGTCCGAAAACCAAGTTGTAAAAGTCACACAATTTTCGAAGAAATAAAATTAAACAATGACATCAATACAATATGTCCCAATTATATATGCGGCAAAAGTTCCAACACAACTCAGGCAACAACAACAAAAATCTAACGATGCACAGTAGCCATGAGAGATTAGGCTGTCATTAAGGCCATCGAATTATTAAATGACAAATATGGCTAATTTGTTTGTCAAGCTATATATTGAGTTTGGTTTTAAATTTTTGTGGCATGTTAGATGATAGTCTTAATATGTCTTTCACAACATTGAGCAACTATTAGATACACCAAAGAGGAATTTCACAAACACACAATATTTGGGCTCGAGGTACTTGAAAATTACAAAATTACAACTCTACGGGATTTTAAATTAATACTATTACTTACGATAATATGACATGTGGGTCCCATGAGTTAAATGAATGCAGGAACGAATTGCCGAGCTGAGAGGCTCTCTGAAAAAAATAAAATATTGGAAGTTTCTAGCAATCAGCTTTTTAAAAATAAATATGATAATCTAAAACATAATTGAGTACTTTAGTCCATCTTTTTTACCCAGTCTAGGAAATTTCAGCCCATTGTGACTAGTTCTTTTTAAATTTGCAGAGTTTTCTTATAAACTGTAACGTCAATGCCAAATAGGCTGGAAATATCAGAACTTTTATTGTTTTAAATCAAATTTCTTTGAACGTTGGATTTTTTTGGGTTTTCTTGAATGAAAGCTTATGCGCATTAATTCAGGCAGCAGGTAGTACTCTCTTCGTCACGGTTTAGAAAGTCTATAAATGTGATATTTTTTTTTTTGCATGTAATCAGATTTTTTTTTTTGCATGTGACAAGTCAAAGAACCATTCGTTGTGCATTTTCTGATGCAAAAAAGAAAAACCAAGCTGGAAATGCATGTAATCAGTTTTTTCTTTTTTGCATTGTGACAAGTCAAAGAACCATTCATTGTGCATTTTCTGATGCAAAAAAAAATGTTCATGCACGTACGTAGACCTCAAGAAATGTTTTATTTTGGGAGTGGACCCCAAGAAATGGTCATTGTGTCAATCTAGTGAAAATGATGATTTAGTGCTTATCTCGCCTGCTCACAGCCTCATAAAAGATTAAGTTTACATGGATGTGAACATCGAAGACCTATCTTTTTTTTTAAGAAAAGGAGAATGTATCCCAGTCTTTGCATGCATGGAGTCATTTTATTAATTATGTATCAAGACCTTATAAAATAATACATAAGTAAGCATGAAGTCATCATCTTGAGAATACATGTCGCTTCTCCTATCCCCGATGAAGGCATGCCGAATGTCCGGACCAAATACCAAACAGACACCGCACCAAAACCTAACATATAAAGTTGAATGCCCCGTCCAAGCCACAACACCGGGACTGCGCAGTCCTAGTCGGCACCAACGTACATGCTGCAAGGGTCATGGCCACCGTCTTCCATCGATTCATCCTCAAAGCAGCTACTAACGCATCAACCTTGGCAGGCCTCTCTGCCACCGACGTCACCATGATGCCAAGCAACATAGTCCTCCTACGCGAGTCCATCGCCACACATCAGATGCGGAGCCTCCACTGCTCCATGCCGCTGAGATCCACCCTCATGAAACGTTTGGCCATGAATATGTAGGATGAAGCACCGCTCCGCCAATGATACCTCCCACTTGTCCCTCGAGCCCGCGTACACCTTCAAGAATGACGCCCCCAATGGGAAACGACACAACGGTGCCACCATCGTCCGATCTACTGATCAAGGGTTTCCCCCGGAGGTATTAGGTGGAGTTAGGAGCTTCACCTCGATGATGCCTTCATGAAGGAAACGACAATAAGGGCGTCGTCATCACCGACTCCAGCCATCGGTCGAAGACCAGGTTTTCACCCGGATCCATCCCAAAGAAATCCACCCGACGACTGGTGCATCATCCCGACCATCCTTCAAAGCCCCGACGACATGTGCTGTTGCCGGAGGTGATACCGTGCCGCAGATTGGGAATAACTGTTCGACATCATAGGGTGACCCGCCTCACCCTATCTGACGTGGGAGGGAAGAGATCCTTTGCCGCCGCCGTCACTCGTCCGAGGGTTTGCCGACGACTTCCTCAAACAGCGACAGAGGGGAGGATGGGGATGGAGACGCCCGACGACGCGGTTTAGGGTTTCCACCTGAGCCGCCCTAGCGGGGGGAGGGCCGACGCTTGGGCCTCTCTCTTTTAGAGGTTTCACCTTTGATTTTTACCCATCATATATCTAGCTAATAAAATATATCACAGCATAACTACTATTGAATCTACTGCAGGATACATCTAAGGTCTAACCGACCGCTCAAAGCCTCCTTAAATGCACGGGTTGTACGACAGTCCTCGAGCCGTCACCCCTCGAGGCTCTCCTCCGCCAGCCGCTGTTGCCACCAGTGCTCCACGTACAGCTGCTCATGCGGCAGCGTCGCCCCCAACCAGATGGGTGGCGCGCTCACCCAGTCGCACACTACACCGTTCCGCACATATGTCTCCCCTCCGAGGAGGCCTCGCTCGGGCTTGGCTAGGGACGGCGGGGCCAGCAAAGGCACGACGCAATCACCGGCAGCGGAGAGAGTTGTGCCACTGCCAGCCGCGCCTAGTAAGTCACCGCCTCGTCCTCCTTCTTGCGCCGCGGTTCCTACTCACTCTCATGGAGGGCAGCCGCCAACGCAAACTGGCCCTCGTCACGCACGACAAGGGTCGGTGGCGTGCCAGCCCGCACGTCGCGGAGGCCACGCTGGCGCTACTCCTCGTTCTCAGACGGAAACCAGACCTCCTAATCGGGGGAGTCTGTTCGGGAACGTTGCATGAGAAACAATAATTTTCCTACGCACACGAAGACCTATCATGGTGATGATCATCTACGAGAGGGAGATCGGATTCACATACCCTTGTAGATCGCTAAGCGGGAAGCATTAAGAAATGCGTTTGATGTAGTGGAACGTCTTCACGATCCAAAGCGCCGTCGTCCCACGATCCGTCCCGATCTAGCACCGAACGGACGGCACCTCCGCGCTCAGCACAAGTACAACTCGATGATGATCTCCGCCTTCTTGATCCAGCAAGAGAGACGAAGAGGTAGCTGAATTCTCCGGCAGCACGATGGCGTGGCGATGATGATGGTGGAGCTACTCCGGCAGGGCTTCGCCATACCGTACCGATCTAGCTACGAGGTGTCATGAAGTAGTGAAGGGAGAGAAGGTTGCACAAAGGCTTGAGTTGCAAAAAAAAAACCCTCCACTATATATAGGAGGAACCAAGGGGTGGTTGGCTTGCCTCTTACTCCAAGGAGGAGCTTCGGCCGTGGCAAGGAGGGAGGAGTCCTCCTCCAATTCAGTTTGGTGGAGGACTCCTTCCTATCTTGTCCACCTCCTTCTTTTTTTTCTTCATTATTGATTTGGCCGAAATAGCCTTATTTGGCTGGCCTCACAAGCCCACTAAGGGCTGGTGCGCCACCCATGGGCCTATTTGGTTCTCTCCCGGGTGGGTGGCCCCTCCCGGTAAAATCCGAGAACCCATTCGTCACTCCCGGTATTTTATCAGTAATGCGTGAAAACATTCTGGAAACAAAATGCAACAATCCTATATAGCAATCTTCGTTTTTGGACCATTCCGGAGACATTCGTGTCGTCCGATATCTCATCCGAGACTCCGAACAACATCCGGTTACCTGTTGGGGAACGTCGCATGGGAAACAAAAAATTTCCTACGCGCACGAAGACCTATCATGGTGATGTCCATCTACGAGAGGGATGAGTGATCTACGTACCCTTGTAGATCGTACAGCAGAAGCGTTAGAGAACGCGGTTGATGTAGTGGAACGTCCTCACGTCCCTCGATCCGCCCCGCGAACAATCCCGCGATCAGTCCCACGATCTAGTACCGAACGGACGGCACCTCCGCATTCAGCACACGTACAGCTCGACGATGATCTCGGCCTTCTTGATCCAGCAAGAGAGACGGAGAGGTAGAAGAGTTCTCCGGCAGCGTGACGGCGCTCCGGAGGTTGGTGATGATCTTGTCTCAGCAGGGCTCCGCCCGAGCTCCGCAGAAACGCGATCTAGAGGAAAAACTATGGAGGTATGTGGTCGGGCAGCCGTGAGAAAGTCGTCTCAAATCTGCCCTAAAAGCCCCATATATATAGGAGGAGGGAGGGGGACCTTGCCTTGGGGCCAAGGGACCCTCAAGGGGTCGGCCGAGCCAAGGGGGGAGGACTCCCCCCCCCAAACCGAGTTGGACTTGGTTTGGTGGGAGGAGTCCCCCTCCCTTCCCACTTCCTCCCTCTTTTTTTTTCTTTTCCTTTGATTTCCTTCTCTTGGCGCATAGGCCCCCTTGGGGCTGTCCCACCAGCCCACTAAGGGCTGGTGTGTCTCCCCAAAGCCTATGGGCTTCCCCGGGGTGGGTTGCCCCCCCCCCCCCCCCCCCCCCCGTGAACTCCCGGAACCCATTCGTCATTCCCGGTACATTCCCGGTAACTCCGAAAACCTTCCGGTAATCAAATGAGGTCATCCTATATATCAATCTTCGTTTTCGGACCATTCCGGAAACCCTCATGACGTCCGTGATCTCATCCGGGACTCCGAACAACATTCGGGAACCTACCATATAACTCAAATACGCATAAAACAACGTCGAACCTTAAGTGTGCAGACCCTGCGGGTTCGAGAACTATGTAGACATGACCCGAGAGACTCCTCGGTCAATATCCAATAGCGGGACCTGGATGCCCATATTGGATCCTACATATTCTACGAAGATCTTATCGTTTGAACCTCAGTGCCAAGGATTCGTATAATCCCGTATCTCATTCCCTTTGTCCTTCGGTATGTTACTTGCCCGAGATTCGATCGTCAGTATCCGCATACCTATTTCAATCTCGTTTACCGGCAAGTCTCTTTACTCGTTCCGTAATACAAGATCCCGCAACTTACACTAAGTTACATTGCTTGCAAGGCTTGTGTGTGATGTTGTATTACCGAGTGGGCCCCGAGATACCTCTCCGTCACACGGAGTGACATATCCCAGTCTTGATCCATACTAACTCAACTAACACCTTCGGAGATACCTGTAGAGCATCTTTATAGTCACCCAGTTACGTTGCGACGTTTGATACACACAAAGCATTCCTCCGGTGTCAGTGAGTTATATGATCTCATGGTCATAGGAATAAATACTTGACACGCAGAAAACAGTAGCAACAAAATGACACGATCAACATGCTACGTCTATTAGTTTGGGTCTAGTCCATCACGTGATTCTCCCAATGACGTGATCCAGTTATCAAGCAACAACACCTTGTTCATAATCAGAAGACACTGACTATCATTGATCAACTGGCTAGCCAACTAGAGGCATGCTAGGGACGGTGTTTTGTCTATGTATCCACACATGTAAATGAGTCTTCATTCAATACAATTATAGCATGGATAATAAACTATTATCTTGATACAGGAATTATAATAATAACTATATTTATTATTGCCTCTAGGGAATAATTCCAACACACCCTCCCACAACGGTCCGGATCAAGCATCCAGACCACGGAAGCCATCCAACGCGGTCCTGTATCAGTCCGCGGGGTGGTTCGAACGCGATTTTCCCGCAAACCGGAGACAAAAATGGGAAGGTTTGCACGAGTCCGGACATGAGAAGTCGCTATCAGCCATCCCTTGCCCACCCAAAACCCATCCCAGACCCTCGCGATCCATCGTCCTCTCATTTTCTCTCCTTCCATATTTCTCTCCTCCCTTCGCCGCCGCTCGACCACCTCATCCACCATGCCACACCCCTACCGAAATTGTGCGTCTTCGTCACCCTGAACTTTTTAAAATTTCAAATAGTGATGCATGCCCCTATTTATCGATTGTAGCGTAATGCATGAGTTGTTTGATCATGCATACTTGAATAAAAAATGAGGAAGGCGGGATGTATGCGGTTACGGTTGGACGTCGCCCTTCTATATCCGTTTCGGCGGACTAGTCCCTCCTGTCTGCGGGCCTTATGTCCCTTTTGTCATCTTTCCATATATTTTGATTTCCTTTTTGCAAAACGGGCTCCATGGAGCCCGGCCTCTGCATCGCCATACTATATGTCCCCATGATTTAAAAAAAAAACTTTTTGCCCTTAATGATGGAAAAAAGAATTCTCCCTGAGTTTTACTAGCATAGGAATATCTATTTTATTTTATTTTATTTTGAGTGGGACCAAGCTCCAACCTTCTTGGGTGCTCATCGTAAATCTGACTCATAATTTAAGAATCACGGTACATGATTGGAGTTGATGAAGAACGGTGTGAATTGTAATTGTGCTCAAGGACCAGAATGCAAGGCCACTATTATCAAGTATCGGAAAAAATTATACGAAATATATGTAGTAAGACCAACACGCATGTGCCCAATCGCAAAATTCCTCCGGTGTCAGTGAGTTATATGATCTCATGGTCATAGGAATAAATACTTGACACGCAGAAAACAGTAGCAACAAAATGACACGATCAACATGCTACGTCTATTAGTTTGGGTCTAGTCCATCACGTGATTGTCCCAATGACGTGATCGAGTTATCAAGCAACAACACCTTGTTCATAATCAGAAGACACTGACTATCATTGATCAACTGGCTAGCCAACTAGAGGCATGCTAGGGATGGTGTTTTGTCTATGTATCCACACATGTAAATGAGTCTTCATTCAATACAATTATAGCATGGATAATAAACTATTATCTTGATACAGGAATTATAATAATAACTATACATTTATTATTGCCTCTAGGGCATAATTCCAACAGTCTCCCACTTGCACTAGAGTCAATAATCTAGCCCTCACATCACCATGTGAATTACATTGTAATAAATCTAACACCCATACAGTTCTGGTGTCGATCATGTTTTGGCCGTGGAAGAGGTTTAGTCAGCGGGTCTGCTACATTCAGATCCGTGTGCACTTTGCATATATTTACGTCCTCCTCCTCGACGTAGTCGCGGATGAGGTTGAAGCGTCGTTTGATGTGTGTGGTCTTCTTGTGAAACCTTGGTTCCTTTGCTAAGGCAATGGCACCAGTGTTGTCACAGAACAAGGTTATTGGATCCAGTGCACTTGGCACCACTCCAAGATCCGTCATGAACTGCTTCATCCAGACACCCTCCTTAGCCGCCTCCGAGGCAGCCATGTACTCTGCTTCACATGTAGAATCTGCTACGACGCTCTGCTTTGAACTGCACCAGCTTACCGCACCCCCATTAAGAATAAATACGTATCCGGTTTGCGACTTAGAGTCGTCCGGATCTATGTCAAAGCTGGCATCGACGTAACCTTTTACGGCGAGCTCTTCTTCACCTGCATACACGAGAAGCATCTCCTTAGTCCTTTTCAGGTACTTCAGGATATTCTTGACCGCCGTCCAGTGATCCACTCCTGGATTAGTCTGGAACCTACCTGCCATACTTACGCCAGGCTAACATCCGGTCTAGTGCACAACATTGCATACATGATAGAACCTATGGCTGAAGCATAGGGGACGGTGCTCATATGCTCTCTATCCTCATCAGTTGCTGGGCACTGAGTCTTACTCAATCTCGTACCTTGTAAAACTGGCAAGAACCCTTTCTTGGACTGTTCCATTTTGAACCTCTTCAAAACTTTATCAAGGTATGTGCTTTGTGAAAGTCCTATCAGGCGTTTTGATCTATCCCTGTAGATCTTAATGCCTAGAATGTAAGCAGCTTCTCCTAGGTCCTTCATAGAGAAACTTTTATTCAAGTAATCCTTTATGCTCTCCAAAAACTCTACGTTGTTTCCAATTAGTAATATGTCATCCACATACAATATTAGAAACGCCACAGAGCTCCCACTCACTTTCTTGTAAATACAAGATTCTCCAACCACTTGTATAAACCCAAATGCTTTGATCACCTCATCAAAGCGTTTGTTCCAACTCCGAGATGCTTGCACCAGTCCATAAATGGATCGCTGGAGCTTGCACACCTTGTCAGCATTTTTAGGATCGACAAAACCTTCGGGTTGCATCATATACAACTCTTCCTTAAGGAAACCGTTAAGGAACGCCGTTTTGACATCCATCTGCCAGATTTCATAATCGAAAAATGCAGCTATTGCTAACATGATTCTGACGGACTTAAGCATCGCTACGGGTGAGAAGGTCTCATCGTAGTCAACTCCTGGAACTTGTGAAAAACCCTTTGCCACAAGTCGAGCTTTATAAACGGTCACATTACCGTCAGCGTCCGTCTTCTTCTTAAAGATCCATTTGTTCTGAATAGCCTTGCGGCCCTCAGGCAGTATCTCCAAAGTCCACACTTTGTTCTCATACATGGATCCTATCTCGGATTTCATGGCTTCTAGCCATTTGTTGGAATCTGGGCCCACCATTGCTTCTTCATAATTTGCAGGTTCATTGCTGTCTAACAACATGATTGATAAGACGGCATT
Organism: Hordeum vulgare subsp. vulgare; assembly: GCF_904849725.1. Classification (NCBI taxonomy): domain Eukaryota; kingdom Viridiplantae; phylum Streptophyta; class Magnoliopsida; order Poales; family Poaceae; genus Hordeum; species Hordeum vulgare. The sequence continues at coordinate 202,965 of NC_058520.1, read as the reverse complement.
ACCGTACCACTCTGGAGCAGCGCGTGATCTCGTCGACCTGCGTGGTTCAACAGAAACTTGAACTGGAGTTTCATGATCATCATCATTAACTTCCTCCTCAACCGGCGTCGCAACGACAGAGGTTTCCCCTTGCCCTGCGCCACCATCCAGAGGGATGAGAGGTTCGACAACCTCGTCAAGTTCTATCTTCCTCCCACTCAAATCTCTCGAGAAACTCCTTCTCGAGAAAAGTTCCGTTCTTAGCAACAAACACTTTGCCCTCGGATTTGAGATAGAAGGTGTACCCAACTGTCTCTTTTGGGTAACCTATGAAGACGCATTTTTCCGCTTTGGGTTCCAGCTTTTCAGGCTGAAGCTTTTTGACATAAGCATCACATCCCCAAACTTTAAGAAACGACAACTTTGGCCTTTTGCCATACCACAGTTCGTATGGTGTCGTCTCAACGGATTTTGATGGTGCCCTATTTAAAGTGAATGCAGCTGTTTCTAATGCATAACCCCAAAAAGATAACGGCAAATCAGTAAGAGACATCATAAATCGCACCATCTCTAACAAAGTACGATTACGACGTTCGGACACACCATTACGCTGTGGTGTTCCAGGCGGTGTTAACTGCGAAACAATTCCACATTGTCTTAAGTGAGCACCAAACTCGAAACTCAGATATTCACCCCCACGATCAGACCGTAGGAACTTGATCTTCTTGTTACGATGATTTTCCACTTCACTCTGAAATTGCTTGAACTTTTCAAATGTTTCAGACTTGTGCTTCATCAAGTAGACATAACCATATCTACTTAAATCGTCAGTGAAGGTGAGGAAATAACGATATCCGCTGCGTGCCTCTACGCTCATTGGACCACACACATCGGTATGTATGATTTCCAACAAGTCACTTGCACGCTCCATTGTTCCGGAGAACGGAGTTTTAGTCATCTTGCCCATGAGACATGGTTCGCACGTGTCAAGTGAATCAAAGTCAAGTGACTCCAAAAGTCCATCAGCATGGAGTTTCTTCATGCGCTTTACACCAATATGACCCAAGCGGCAGTGCCACAAAAATATGGCGCTATCATTGTTTACTCTAACTCTTTTGGTCTCAATGTTATGTATATGCGTATCGCTATCAAGATTCAATATGAACAATCCTCTCACATTCGGTGCATGACCATAAAAGATGTTACTCATAGAAATAGAACAACCATTATTCTCAGACTTAAAAGATTAACCGTCTCGCAATAAACAAGATCCAGATATAATGTTCATGCTTAACGCAGGCACTAAATAACAATGATTTAAGTTCATCACTAATCCCGATGGTAGCTGAAGTGACACTGTGCCGACGGCGATTGCATCAACCTTGGAACCATTTTCTACGCGCATCGTCACTTCGTTTTTCGCCAGCCTTCGTCTATTCCGCAGTTCCTGTTTCGAGTTGCAAATGTGAGCAACAGAACCGGTATCGAATACCCAGGCACTACTACGAGAGCTGGTTAAGTACACATCAATAACATGTATATCAAATATACCTGATTTTTCTTTGGCCGCCTTCTTATCTGCCAGATACTTGGGGCAATTGTGCTTCCAGTGACCCATACCCTTGCAATAGAAGCACTCTGTTTCAGGCTTAGGTCCAGCTTTGGGTTTCTTCGGCGGATTGGCAACAGGCTTGCCGCTCTTCTTCGAATTGCCCTTCTTGCCTTTGCCGTTTCTGTTGAAACTAGTGGTCTTGCTCACCATCAACACTTGATGCTCTTTACGGAGTTCAGACTCTGCGACTTTCAGCATCGCAAACAACTCGCCGGGAGACTTGTTCATCCCTTGCATGTTGTAGTTCAACACAAAGCCTTTATAGCTTGGCGGCAGTGATTGAAGGATTCTGTCAGTGATAGCTTCTTGCGGGAGTTCAATCCCCAGTTCAGCTAGACGGTTTGAGTACCCAGACATTTTGAGCACATGTTCACTGACAGACGAGTTTTCCTCCATCTTGCAAGCATAGAATTTATCGGAGGTCTCATACCTCTCGATCCGGGCGTTCTTCTGAAAGATAAACTTCAACTCCTGGAACATCTCAAATGCTCCATGACGCTCAAAGCGACGTTGAAGTCCCGGTTCTAAGCCATACAAGACTGCACATTGAACTATTGAGTAGTCCTCCTTACGTGCTGACCAAGCGTTCTTAACATCCTGATCAGCCGTAGCGGGTGGTTCATCTCCTAGCGCAGCATTAAGGACATAATCCTTCTTTCCAGCTTGTAAGATTAGCTTAAGATTACGAGCCGAGTCTACAAAGTTGCTTCCATCATCTTTCAACTTAGCTTTCTCTAGGAACGTATTAAAATTCAGGATGACACTTGCGTGAGCCATGATCTACAACACAAATATATTCAAAATGGACTTAGACTATGTTCAAGATAATTAGAGTTCAACTTAATCAAATTATATGCTAAACTCCCACTCAAAAAGTACATCTCTCTAGTCATTTGAGTGGTTCATGATCCACTTACACTATCCCAAGTCCGATCATCACGTGAGTTGAGTATAGTTTCAGTGGTAAGCATCCCTATGCTAATCATATCAACTATATGATTCATGATCGACCTTTCGGTCTCATGTGTTCCGAGGCCATGTCTGCACATACTAGGCTCGTCAAGCTTAACCCGAGTGTTCCACGTGCGCAACTGTTTTGCACCCGTTGTATGTGAACGTTGAGTCTATCACACCCGATCATCACGTGGTGTCTCGAAACGACGAACTGTAGCAACGGTGCACAGTCGGGGAGAACACAATTTCGTCTTGAAATTTTAGTGAGAGATCACCTCATAATGCTACCGTCGTTCTAAGCAAAATAAGGTGCAAAAAAAGGATTAACATCACATGCAATTCATAAGTGACATGATATGGCCATCATCACGTGCTTCTTGATCTCCATCACCAAAGCACCGGCACGATCTTCTTGTCACCGGCGCCACACCATGATCATCCATCAACGTGTTGCCATCGGGGTTGTCGTGCTACTTATGCTATTACTACTAAAGCTACATCCTAGCAAAATAGTAAACGCATCTGCAAGCACAAACGTTAGTATAAAGACAACCCTATGGCTCCTGCCGGTTGTCGTATCATCGACATGCAAGTCGATATTTCTATTACAACATGATCATCTCATACATCCAATATATCACATCACATCATTGGCCATATCACATCACAATCATACCCTGCAAAAACAAGTTAGGCGTCCTCTAATTTTGTTGTTGCATGTTTTACGTGGTGACCAAGGGTATCTAGTAGGATCGCATCTTACTTACGCAAACACCACAACAGAGATATATGAGTTGCTATTTAACCTCATCCAAGGACCTCCTCGGTCAAATCCGATTCAACTAAAGTTGGAGAAACCGTCACTTGCCAGTCATCTTTGAGCAAAGGGGGTTACTCGTAACAATGAAACCAGTCTCTCGTAAGCGTACGAGTAATGTCGGTCCAAGCCGCTTCAATCCAACAATACCGCGGAATCAAGAAAAGACTAAGGAGGGCAGCAAAACGCACATCACCGCCCACAAAACCTTTTGTGTTCTACTCAAGAAGACATCTACGCATGAACCTAGCTCATGATGCCACTGTTGGGGAACGTCGCATGGGAAACAAAAAATTTCCTACGCGCACGAAGACCTATCATGGTGATGTCCATCTACGAGAGGGATGAGTGATCTACGTACCCTTGTAGATCGTACAGCAGAAGCGTTAGAGAACGCGGTTGATGTAGTGGAACGTCCTCATGTCCCTCGATCCGCCCCGCGAACAATCCCGCGATCAGTCCCACGATCTAGTACCGAACGGACGGCACCTCCGCGTTCCGCACACGTACAGCTCGACGATGATCTCGGCCTTCTTGATCCAGCAAGAGAGACGGAGAGGTAGAAGAGTTCTCCGGCAGCGTGACGGCGCTCCGGAGGTTGGTGATGATCTTGTCTCAGCAGGGCTCCGCCCGAGCTCCGCAGAAACGCGATCTAGAGGAAAAACTATGGAGGTATGTGGTCGGGCAGCCGTGAGAAAGTCGTCTCAAATCTGCCCTAAAAGCCCCATATATATAGGAGGAGGGAGGGGGACCTTGCCTTGGGGTCCAAGGGACCCTCAAGGGGTCGGCCGAGCCAAGGGGGGAAGGACTCCCCCCCCAAACCGAGTTGGACTTGGTTTGGTGGGAGGAGTCCCCCTCCCTTCCCACTTCCTCCCTCTTTTTTTTCTTTTCCTTTGATTTCCTTCTCTTGGCGCATAGGCCCCCTTGGGGCTGTCCCACCAGCCCACTAAGGGCTGGTGTGTCTCCCCAAAGCCTATGGGCTTCCCTGGGGTGGGTTGCCCCCCCCTCCCCCGGTGAACTCCCGGAACCCATTCGTCATTCCCGGTACATTCCCGGTAACTCCGAAAACCTTCCGGTAATCAAATGAGGTCATCCTATATATCAATCTTCGTTTCCGGACCATTACGGAAACCCTTGTGACGTCCGTGATCTCATACGGGACTCCGAACAACATTCGGTAACCAACCATATAACTCAAATACGCATAAAACAACGTCGAACCTTAAGTGTGCAGACCCTGCGGGTTCGAGAACTATGTAGACATGACCCGAGAGACTCCTCGGTCAATATCCAATAGCGGGACCTGGATGCCCATATTGGATCCTACATATTCTACGAAGATCTTATCGTTTGAACCTCAGTGCCAAGGATTCGTATAATCCCGTATGTCATTCCCTTTGTCCTTCGGTATGTTACTTGCCCGAGATTCGATCGTCAGTATCCGCATACCTATTTCAATCTCGTTTACCGGCAAGTCTCTTTACTCGTTCCATAATACAAGATCCCGCAACTTACACTAAGTTACATTGCTTGCAAGGCTTGTGTGTGATGTTGTATTACCGAGTGGGCCCCGAGATACCTCTCCGTCACACGGAGTGACAAATCCTAGTCTTGATCCATACTAACTCAACTAACACCTTCGGAGATACCTGTAGAGCATCTTTATAGTCACCCAGTTACGTTGCGACGTTTGATACACACAAAGCATTCCTCCGGTGTCAGTGAGTTATATGATCTCATGGTCATAGGAATAAATACTTGACACGCAGAAAACAGTAGCAACAAAATGACACGATCAACATGCTACGTCTATTAGTTTGGGTCTAGTCCATCACGTGATTCTCCCAATGACGTGATCCAGTTATCAAGCAACAACACCTTGTTCATAATCAGAAGACACTGACTATCATTGATCAACTGGCTAGCCAACTAGAGGCATGCTAGGGACGGTGTTTTGTCTATGTATCCACACATGTAAATGAGTCTTCATTCAATACAATTATAGCATGGATAATAAACTATTATCTTGATACAGGAATTATAATAATAACTATACATTTATTATTGCCTCTAGGGCATAATTCCAACATTACCAACATCAATAATTCAACTATACCGAAAACGTCATCGAACCTTAAATGTGCAGACCCTCCGGGTTCGAGAACTATGTAGACATGACCGAGACACTCTCCGGTCAATATCCAATAGCGGGACCTGGACATCCATATTGGATCCTACATATTCTACGAAGATCTTATTGGTTGAACCTCTATGTCAAGGATTCACGCAATCCCGTATATCATTCCCTTTGTCCTTCAGTATGTTACTTGCCCGAGATTCAATCGTCGGTATTGCCATACCTATTTCAATCTCGTTACCGGCAATTCTCTTTACTCGTTCTGTAATACAAGATCATGTGGCTAACTCTTTAGCCACATTGCTTGAAAGGCTTGTTTATGATGTTGTATTATTGAGTGGGCCCCGAGATACCTCTCCGTCACACGGAGTGACAAATCCCAGTCTTGATCCATGCTAACTGAACAGACACCTTCGGAGATGCCTGTAGAGTACCTTTATAGTCATCTAGTAACGTTACGACGTTTGTTACACACAAGGCATTCCTCCGGTGTCAGTGAGTTACATGATCTCATGGTCATAGGAATGTATACTTGACATGCAGAAAACAATAGCAACAAAATGATACGGTCATATGCTACGTTTATAGTATGGGTCTTGTCCATCACATCATTCTCCTAATGATATGATCCCGTCATCAAGTGACAATACTTGTCTATGGCTAGGAAACGTTAACCATCCTTGACCAACATGCTAGTCAACTAGAGGCTCACTAGGGATATCGTTTTGTCTATATATCCACATATGCATTTATGTTTTCATTCAATACAATTATAGCGTGGATAATTAACGATTATCTTCAGACAAGAAATATAATAAAAACTATTTTATTGATACCTCTAGGTCATATTTCTAATAGAGTCTACTACGTAGGCGTGGTTGAGTCGCTGCTCGGTGTCAGGTTTTGCCGCCGGCGCTTCACCTCCTCTGCATGTGCCTGTGCCAACTTCGGAACCGCCGGCACTGGGATCCTCTCCTTATCCAAGTCTCAGTCATGTAGCAGCGTGACGTCGGGGTAGGGAAGGGAAATGCGATGCTCCCAGTGACACCTCGCCTGGTGCACTAAGACATTTATCGCTGCCGAGGCGAGCGGGAAAACGGCGATGGGGGAAAGCGCGCGAAGGAAGGGTGGGGGCAAGGCCCTTGTTCTTGCCGGAGCTTGAATCTACGCCTTAGAAGAACCCCATGGTTGCTAGGGTTTTTCGCCGGCGGGGGAGCACGTGGGTTGGCTTCTAAAAGAGGATGAGGACCCCCCACACAACCCCCCCCCCTCCCCGACGCGCACGCTTGGATTACGCCCGCGGTTGCTGACGCGTGGGCCCGTGGTCTCCGGTCATCATTAATAAAGACGCAAGCGGTAGTTGGCCGGGCGCCATGTGGGGTCGCGACGGGAACCGAGTTGACGCACGAGGCGTCCGTGCCGATGCATTTATGTCCCAAATTTGAGCCTGAAATGGATTCGTGCGGACGTGAAGAATGCGTTTATTAAATGAATCGGTGCGTTGGGCCATCAATTTTATCCGCAGCGATTCAAGCAGACGGTGAACGAACGAAATGGGTCGGTTGGAGTTGCTCTAAATAATGAAACCCACTGATGAAAGCAGTCATGCATACATACTGATGAAACCCACTGATGTATGTGTGTCGTTTTTGTGTTGACAGCAGAGACCGACCAAGACCAGTTTGTTGCACGCGCGCGCACACCAAAACTAGTTAAAGTGTGTGACTATCACTACATACACGTAGTGCAGACCTACGTCACGTTTGCTTGCGTCAGCAGCGCCTACGCATGCTGCCCTGCTTCTAGCCACGAAAATACTCTCTTCACATGTAATCACAAATTTATGTTGGCATGTCGTCTACTGCAAACTCTTGATTTTTTCCAACAAAAATACAAAAAGGACACTCATCTGATCCCATCTGGTCAGCTCAGACGAGCTGCGGCGAAGAACGCTCGGAAGAGAACAGCATCGTGTTTAAGTAAACACCCGAAAGGTACCTTCCCGGCAACGGTTTTGAGATGCTTGGTGGCGTATAATGTTTTGGTCGCAGCTCCGTCTGTATTATGGATGCGCCCGTCTTAGCACAGTGCACTCTGTCGTGACGCCTACCACCGTACCACACCCGTCGTCGGCCATCATCTTATTTTGCTTCTCTTCCTTTGCGGCCTTCGGTATGAGTTTGCCGCGTAGACTACTAGCTAATCTTCGTGGCGAGCAGGATGCTTGGATCATCCGGCACCTCCACCACCTCCATCTTCAACAGGTTTTTCTCCGGTTCCGTGCATCGGCGGCCGAAGGAGAAGGGAGTGGGGGATTTTGACAAGGTAATAGTGCAGGTTGCTGCAAAAGCACACAGGTTCGGCCTTTCTTTCGGGTGGGCTAGGGGGTCAGATTTCGATGTTTCTCGTGTCCGGACTCCAGTAAAACCGCACAAGATTGATTTCGGTTTGCAAAATGGCTTTCACGGTCCGACCGCCCTCTGCGAACATATGAGGACGGTTTGACTATTGGCGTCCGAGATGCCCTAGGAAAAGATCTTTCATATGGAAGACACCGACGGGTATGCAGATCCACGCATGCATCCACACCTGTCACACCCCACACGGGATTGGTGGCGGTGGAGATTCACAGGCCTACTATGGCTACAGCTTGGATCGATCGATGGAGAGGCAAAGCAACACGGAGATCCATCCATCTATCTGCGTCAGGAGGAGACAGACAGCCACGGAGATCGATGAACAAGTGTGGGAGCTAGCTCTGTCTGGCTCTCCTGCGCGCTTCCAAACGGACGTCTGGCCTTTGTTGGTGCAGATCGACCAAAAAACAGTTAAATGTTTGACTGCTGCACTTTGTTGGTGCAGTGCAGACGTCACCCTTGCTCGCGTCACCAGCGCCTACGCATGCACTTCTTCCTCTTATATGGAGCAATCCGCATGAAGCCAAGCATAGCCATCAAGCAATCCGCAGCAAATACCCTGTCCACGACCTTAACCCCAAAAAACGAAAATGAAAATCTTGCCTGACTTTTCAAACCCTTCCAGTCAGCCCCGCACCGAAATAGAAATGATGTTGGTTCCACAAATACCCCTTCCGTAAGGAAATATAAAAACGTTTAGATCACTAAAATATTAGACATCAAAGGAATAGGGTTGCACACCACAACCTATAGATACGATAATTTTACACCTCTATAAGTGCAGAAGGTAGAGGTTAAAAGTGCAACTGCAGCTCAGAATAAAAGAATTGACTAATTTAAGATCATTAGTACAAAAGGTAAATTGAACATTTACGTACTAAAAATATTAAATAAAGAAACTTGCATGTTGAAAGTATATACAAGCTAAATATTTTGATATGTGCGAACCGCAGTTGGATGGTTGAAGGGACAGTTGTATTCTTATTTCACCAGGGTTCAAGTCCAGGTACTCGCATTATTTCTGAATTTCAACGGTGTGTGTTTAGTGGAAGGGTACGCTCCTGTCGACGACGAGGCTCTTATGATGATTTTGTAAATATAAAGATAATAACCCGGCTCACTTCTTTCGAGGATGCTCATAGAGATAGATTGTGTGTGTGTGCATGTTCATAACGGTGAGTGTACGCGCGTATATATGAGAGCTTGCCTCTGTGCTGTGTTCAGTTTATTTATTTTAAACGTGCGACTGGTGTCAGATTCATGCGTAACCGTAGAGTAGATAGAATGACTGAAATCGGTACAGAATAGTCAACTAATAACGAAAAAAGATCCAGTCAACTAATAGAAAAAAATCTGTTAATTAAAACAAGGGGAAATCAAACCTTTAAGCTACGTCGATCTTGAGAAGCGTAATAATAGACTTAAGCCGACGTTCCGCTGCAAATTCTACTTGGCAAACAAGGAAACAAACAAAAACGGTTGCATCGAGGAGAGCCCCGCGCCACCCTCCCTGCTACTTCCAAATGCTAGCTTGGGGTCCTTGTTGGATGGTCCAGGATTTGCAGCGGTGATACGTCATCTAGTTGATGGCAGTTTATATATCTACCAGTCAATATGCTGGCCGTACTACTCTTATTAAAGAACATGCTGGCTTTGAAATGGAAAAAGAAAAACTAAGCTATTGTGATAGCTAGATACTCTCAGGATTTACAAGTTATTGTGGTAGATACTGTCACAATCTGTTATCTCTAAACATTGTCCTTTAGCACTAACCACATCTAGTAAACATCAAACTATTGTGTACTTATTTTTTGTTCATATAGCTATCTTAGCTAGCTATTTATCTCCACATATGGCTTAGACTTATAGTATTGGGGTGGTGCCGATAAGTATGTGACATCGACGCACTTGACCCTAGGAAGATTTATCGTCCGGCCTGCTTGCGAGCTACGATTGTGATACCTTTTATATAGATGTACCCCCTTTGAATCAATTCACTTATCACAGCGTTAATACAAAGTTATACTAAAGCAGCAAAAGTGTTCATATGGATTGGAGGTAGCACATCAACATCATGTCATCAGTTGTATATGTGCCGGTAGTCAATTCACTTACTGATTTTGTGGGGCTGGTTGTGGTTCAATTCTTTTTGCATGTTGCTCAGGTTCAGTTATTTTCATTGGAGCTAGACATCAACAAGCTTATTATTGTTTCAGTTGCTCAGGTTCAGTTATTTTCATTGGAGCTAGACATCAACAATTCTTTTTGCATGTTGCTCAGCTTCAGTTATTTTCATTTTGTGGGGCTTGTTGTGGTTCAATTCACTTACTTATTTGCATGTTGCACATCCACGGTATTGTTTCCACTATTGTTTCAGTTGACTATCTACAAGCTTGACCGTTATAAAATCGATCCCACTATTGTTTCAGTTGACTATCTACAAGCTTCACCGTTATAAAATCGGTCCCACTATTATTTCAGTTGACTATCTACAAGCTTCACCGTTATAAAATCGGTCCCACTATTATTTCAGTTGACTATCTACAAGCTTCACCGTTATAAAATCGGTCCCACTATTGTTTCAGTTGACTGAAAACTAATAACGATATTAGTAAAAGTTAAAACTGCAACAAAGGAAGAAAATAATGAATTGACTGAATGTAAATCAAATCTGCAAGATAAAGTTGAGCATGCCGGTAAAAATTTGAACAAACATAGTTAAACATTACACATTCGTTCTCGGACGGAGGTAAACTATTTTGTGCCCAGTTCAATATGGAGATGGTAAAAAAGTCACCTACTCCCTCCGTTCCATAATATAAGTTTTTTTTAAAATTCCACTAGAGGACTACATACGGATGTATATAGACATACTTTAGAGCGTAGATTCACTCATTTTGCTCTGTATGTAGCCCTTTAGTGAAATCGCTTAAAAGACTTATATTTAGGAACGGAGAGAGTAGATGGTAAAAAAAGTCATCATCGGCAAATCGTCCTTGGGACAAAGTGGCCACAAACATTTTAGCAAACATAACAACAAGTGCGTGAGTGAGCACCTACAAGCAGATCCATTCCTCGTTTCCCAAGTGAGCCAAGGAAAAACAGCTGCAATCCATATAAGTTGTTCAATCGGATGTATCTAACGTGTAAAAATACTCCTACATGTGTTTGAGGCGAGAAGTAATGTGGATTGGAAGGAGTAAGCTTATTGTGGTGAAGAGCAACAATGCATGGCAGAAATCCACTTGCACTCAATCATGCATTGCATGGCCGAGTTTCTTTAATTATACGCTGGTGCTTAACCAATATGGATCCACGTCGACGCTGCTGTCACCGCATTGAATGCTGTGTCGCGCTGCCGACGGGCACGGAGCTCTGCATCTCCATTCACCTCAAGCCCCCGTTGATATTTCTCCATCGGTACAATACAATACACCATCACCAACCAATAGCATCTGTACGTACACCATCTCACTTTTGCAGCCACATATACCTCGTATACATGTACTCCTACATGAACACACATATTTTTTTTAAATATTTTCAAGCTCCCTATATATACACACACACGTAGCAGTAGAGTAGTATTTCCCAAGCTCCCATAGGCCTCCTCGGCTGGCCCTTATCCGTACACGTCCATTTAAACCACGCCACGCAAGCACTTTACTTGTTCTTCTTCCTCCATTCGCATCCTCCAGCCATGAACCTAGCAGCTGCCTGCACCTCGGTATCTTCTTCTTCTTCTTCTTCTTCTTCTTCATCTTCTTCTGCTGCTGCTGCTGCTTTTCTTTTATTGCATTTCGATCCACGCCCATTGACACAGACATCCTCTTCAATCTCTGCACCCATTGACACAGATGGAGGTGAAGGCGAAGCCGGCGAGGGGCGGGAAGAGGACCAGGGCCGGTGTGCCGACGGCAACGGCCCTGATGGAGAAGAAGGAGTCGGAGAAGGAGAGGCGGCAGCGCATGAAGGCGCTCTGCGAGAAGCTCACGTCCCTCATCCCCAAAGAACACAATCCACACGCTGTAAGGACAAACAACTCCAACTTCTCTTCACATGTTCAGTTTTTTTCTTCTCATTAATTACGTATAACTGACTAGTGTGTGCTAGCTCATGGGGTGGATGTTCCTCACCAGTTCTCCATCTTTAGGTATTCAGCCTATTTAAGTGGCGGATGGTAATTAACTGTGTTTATTGGTCATTCATTTTCACTTTAGGTACTACACCATACAGTATGATCTAGCTATGCCTTCATCGGTGAAAATGATTCAATGTAATTGCAACCAGTATACTCCTTTCTCATCACATGAAATATCGTAATCCACGCGAGCTAGCACTTGAGTTCTACGGGCATTAAGTTTTCTTGCAATGTGATGCTTTCCTCGATTGAGTTTATTTTTTTCTCTATCATATTCTGAAAATGCAGCCCCCAAGTTCTCAGGAAATAACTTACTGTCACGTTTGAAATGTGAAGTCTTTCTGTTTGGAGCTTGCAAGAATTGACACATTTGAATGCTCAGCTTGCAACCTTCCTAAACTCTTCCAGCTCTGAATTCGCATGCCCACAAATAATAGAATGCATATAATATTGTTTTATGAAGTGCATCAACGACATGGGGTGGCCCATGTGGCTGTTCATGCAAAACATCCTTAGCTAATAATAAGAGTAACTTAATTAAAGGAACACACTAGCTAATAATGAATCGACATTTTAGCGTGACAGTATTTAGAAAGTAATTCTCAATTGATAATGGAGATGGAGATAGTACGCAGTAAGATCTTTTAGATAATTCAAGAATTAAGTCACAGACCCAATATCAACTAAGGATATGCGCACAGATGAAAATATCATACAGTAAGATAAGAAAGGTTGAAAGGGAGCTATGTACAAACATTGGCACACATTCATAGTCCCATAGGGCGAAAACCGCCATCGAAAACATTCATGGAAGAGAACCATTTTTGAAGCTCATGGCATGCCAAGGTCTGGTGGAAAAACAACTGCAAAATAAAAACCAATTGTGCATTAATGCAAATCCACAGTTTAGTTTATGTGTGATGATTTGGGTAATCTAGTTTTGAAATCCAAAAGGTTTGTTGTGTGTAATTGTGTGCATCACCATATATAGACCGGGAAGTAAAAAACTCTTCCATTGTCTTGAAATGAAGGGCGATCTGAGTCAAGGAAATCATGTTATCAAATAAAATAAAGCTCCCATAACCTGTTTCCATTATTATTCCTTAATCTGTGTAGGATACAATGACCCAGCAAGGCAGTCTGGATGTGGCGGCATCATACATCAAGAAGCTCAAGGAAAGGGTCGATGAGCTACAACGTAAGAAGACCTCTGTGCAAGCCATGGCTACCTTACGGGGAGTTAGTAGCATCTCAACGCCCACTACCACCACTACCACAAGCAGTGGTGCGGGGTCACTGGAAGGAGAAAAGTATTTGGACGCATCACCCACCATAGTGGAGGTGCGACAACCTAACGATTCAAGCATGGAGGTGAGGCTGATATGCAGCACGGAGAAACAGATCAAGCTCCATGAGGTGATCACCATCCACGAAGAAGAAGGCGCCGACATCGTCAATGCCAATCACTCCGTTGCTGGCCACAAAATATTTTACACTATACACTCCCGGGTACGTACATATATAGGTATAGTCTTTTCCATTTGCAACGAGTAAATACATCTATGTTGCAAAATGTAAGCCATGCACGAGTTCACAGATCCAAGTTTTGACAAACAATTAGTTAGACCAATACATATGCATTATGTGGCATTAAAATTGTATCACTCGATTCATATTTAAAGCATTACTTTCTAAATGAAAAGATTTTTGTGTCAAAAGTTTTTCCCCTTCTTGGAATGTTGTCTCGATAGCCTTATAAAAATATGGTGTCAAATTTATTTGAGGGACATTGTTTGTTTCTGGTGCACAATTAAGCTAAGTTAACGAAATATAAATCTGAGAATGTCTCTGAAAATAATGATAGGAAACTGCAAATCCATAAATTCCTATCTAATCATTTTCCTAGGCTATAGAAACATAGCAAGAACATGAAAAAAGAGGAAAGGTAGCTAGAAAGTTTGAAAACAACCTCAGAAGTACACTCTTGCCATACTGGCTAGAATGTATGTGCAAAATTTGATTAGATGCGGCTGGAAAAACATTTTTGTAATATTGGTTTCCATCTAAATATAAAATATAATGATATCTATTTGCATAAAATTAAGCTAATTAATATTATAAATCCCTCTCTTTGCAGGCCTTTAGCACCAGAATTGGCATGGATGTTTCAAGAATTACCGAACGACTGAAAGCATTGGTATAATAGTAAATCAATTTGTGCAAACACAAAAGCCCACACAGAACTGTAGAAAATAAAAATTCATGGACGGTACATGATATATATTTATTAAAAGACTATGACCGGGGATGGAAATGCCTAAACTTGATTGCTAGTGCTTCACCATGTTAATTTCAAAATGAGGTCGACGTATGAAAAATATGTTGATGGATCTTCGATCTATGATAACGCGCTATAATTTATGGTTACAATTTTTGTCTATCACATCTTGTTGCAGACGTTACAATATATAAAATTAAATGTGTTCTATTTTATCTCTTCCTCCAATATTCAGTGACGTATAAACTGAATAGGCTTGTTTTCACTTTTGAGGTTGAATAGGCTTGTGAAATACTGCCCTAACAAACTACAACTTATATCTCAAGTCTTTTGTGCGATACATTGATCTAGCCCGAGCACCATCATCCCAACCAATCTGCTATCGCTAATCTGTATTGTATCATATTAATGTTGCCTCTCTAATATGCACAAACACCATGCCTATATCCTCCTTTCTGAACATTCTTGTGTTTTAAGATCATCTAATCAATGTGAAGCTCGACCTGAGGAACTTTCTCCTATAAAAAACTTAGGACATGCCATGCATTACAAAGGAAATAATTAATATGGTGATAACCCCTAGTATGAATCTTGGGTCAAGCAATACCAAATGTTGAGTTCCCTGCTTGCGTCAATATACCTAGATATGTCGGGGCGTGTGCCGGCCATTCCAAACATGGCCGAGACTTTCTCTACCTTTGGTTGCGTGCTCTACTCCCATTTCAATGCAAAGATCTTCAAGGTCTGTGGGAAATTGGCAAATATGAGGAAGAATAACCTCTCGACAATTAACTATTTCAACAAAATAAAAGAGCTCGATGATAAAATGGCTCTGGAAAGATCCGCTCTCGTATCTATCGGGTGGCCTCAATTCGGATTAAAACCCCATGTTATCATTGATCATGAATCAAAACAAGTTGGTGTCGGTTGGTGAGTTGTATTCTCGTATGAGCTCTATTCAAGCCATACTCGAGCAGCAAGATCTCTTATTCCTAGGAAAATATTCATCCAAACCATGAAAATATTCATCCAACCTTGATCCGTGTGGTGATAATTGAGACAATGAACATGCAGGTCTCAATACCGGAAACAGCGACCAGCAGGGTAAAAAGGGTGGCGAAAATCATTGTCAATACTTCAACTATGATAATGGTGAATTCTGCGCTTCCAGCGTTGCACCAGGTTGGGCCCTAGCTCCCTAATGGGTTGGAAGCGCTTGGACCCTACCTTCCAAGCAAACGATGTCAATACAAACTGGTATGCGGGTAAGGGAGCCATGGGTCACATAACAAGTGACCTTGATCAACTCACTATCGACAACTAGTGGAAAGGGAAGTACAAAGTGTACACAACCAATATGTGAAGTATGCACATTAGTCATGTTGATCACTACATAATTTTTACTTTCACCGATAACTGTCATCATTATAATAGCCTTCAAGTTTCTAAGATTGCAAAAACTATCTTTAGTGTTCATCCACTCACTTATGGGAATAATGTTTTTTCCTGGGATTTATCATGAATAGTTTTTACAATACACATGCAGAGGGTTGTCAATAGTCCTAGGATCGAGATCTTGCAGCCACACCCCCATGCTTCGCGGATACATGGCATAGTCGACTAGGCAATCCTACTTACCCATTGATGCAATTTCACCATCTTAATAATTTCCCGTGCTTTTGCGGTTGTCAATAGGAAACTAGTCATGTTTTTCTCTATCCTCTTAAAATTGTTTATTTTGATGTATGTGTACCTGCTCCCAAGTAAGTCTGGGGTTGTTTTACTTCATAAGATATATGGATGGTTATAGTAATAATTCGATATATCCGTTGGTACAAATATGTAAGGTTTCAAAAATCATTACATAATTCCAAGCACATTAAATGGTTGCTTGACATGAAGATAATAATTAATCATATAAAGTATGTAGAACTAAATAAATAAGAATCTTTTCACAATTCCATGCAAACAATGAGTGGTTTGTGTTGTTTGCCAGGTATATAATAGCCATCAAAGTGATTGGGTGGAGTATGCCCAAAAACTTAATATTTGTTTTACAGCATGGGTGTTTTCTTAGGGCCTGTTTGGATCAGCATTTTCATTTCAAATACCTCCGTAAAAAATACATACCTTGATCGTGCGTTTCGTTTCCGACCAGGAATTGCCCATTAGCTGATAAGTTACACCTGTAAAAAATAAACCTCCATATTATTTTACATCCAATCCAAACACGTCCTTAGTGGATATGTGTATCTCCTCATGTGGGAACACCGTATGGATGTGTTTCAAGCACACCGTAGTGGGAACACTAGATGTGCTAAGGTTGGGATCATTAAAATTAGGAATCCTATGGTTATGCGGAGATCCGCTCTCCATATATCAAAGGATCTCCGGTCCATACATGATTCTAGATAGTAAGTATTTACCAGACTACCAATCCCCTATATATCAATAATGATGAGCTCTCTAATCTAACGAATGAGACGTGTCTTTCTAATACACTAGCAAAATAGCCCGTGCGTTGCAACGGAAGCAAACCATACAACACGTGTTAAACTAATAATCATGACTTGAGACCTTTATTTAAACTTACTGCATAAATAGAATTTAAAAGTTGTTAAATAAGTAAAATAATATCATATTTAGATTATACGCATCATAGATTCAAATTACATTATAAATAGAATCTTCAAAAATTAAATAGGTAAGATACATTAGATTTCGATTGAACACATTTTTTGAATGAAAGTTCATATGTAATAATTTAAAATTAGAGTTACAGTTTATAAGATATAATTTTTTAAAGTATTTGTTAATTATAATTGGACCGCGGATTAATTAACAACATGGATCAGCCTCGTTATGAAAAATTGATTGTACACTATTGATTATAATTACAGCATAAATATTATTTTAAAAAATTTAAATAGATAAAATCACATTATATTTAGATTGTGCGCATCACTATTGAATAAAATTACATTATAAACAGAATTTTAAAAAATTAAATAGATAAACTAACATTATATTCAGATTCTACATATTTTTCTAATAAAATTTCATATATAATAATGTAAAATTGGAGTTACCGTTTAAAAGATATAATTTTTTAAAGTATTTTGCACTTATAATTGAACTACAGATTAATTAATTAAAAATTGTAGGGGTGTTTTCGAAAATATACGGAAAAATATTATTTTTTTACTCAAGTATGTACTGCGGGTTTATTTTTTGAAAACTGAAGGATGTTTCTACAAAAAATCCAAAAAAGTTTCGTTCTCTTACTTTATTATGTACTGCGGGTTGATTTCGGGAAAGCACAGGGGTTTCCTGTAAAAAATGCAAAAAAACGATTCGTTTCTCACTTAAATCCAGACTGTGGGTTGATTTCAGAAAACTCTAGGGGGTTTTCTACAAAACGACCACGACGGACGGCAGAAACACAAAGTGCTTTATTATTAGGAAGAGATATTCGTTCAATGGAATATAGCCAGACGTAGGTATGTTACCCATATGGGGGCCTGAACCTACAATAATCGTGCACCACCAATCTCTCTATTTTCGTTTGAAATTACTTTCAGATCGTATGATCGTTCGGCCATTATTTGTCAATACAATAATGTTGCATTTCCTCATACGCGTAAGCAGAATAGTTCCCTTGCAACTCGTAGTCACAAAACCTTATTAATCTAAGTGAATTCTTGTCAACGGATCGCTATCGTTTACAAGAACAGGAAACAAAACATCACCATATTGTGGAAGTAGGTCTTGCACTTCTTGCCCATTCACTTATGCTATGAAAATTTTGGAACACAACCGTTAAATCCAGTGTTTTACTCTTCGACGAAGATCCATCTAACGTTATCGATTTTTACCCCCTTGGAACGCTACTAGGACAAAAACCATGTCATTCCATCCTTCGAACTTTGAGGTGTGTGTGTTGACCAAGCATTCGACAATCTACAATGTCACGCTCTAAGTGTTGTGTTATTATTTTATTTGATTGGTCAGGGGAGGTGTTGCAGCAACCTAAAAGGTCACCCGAACAAACTACAACATGTATATCAAGTCCGGTATTTATTTATTTCTTTATTTATCCGGTATTTATTTATTTCTTTATTTATGGACACGACTGAAGAACTCATCTCATCTACTCCCTCTGTTTCAAAATATAATACCTTTTAGAGATTACATTAGAAGACTACATACGGAACAACATGAGTGAATCTACATTCTAAAATATGTCTATATACATCCGTACGTAATTCATAGTGCAATATCTAAAAGGTCTTATATTTAGAAACGGAGTGAATAACTGGTGACTACTCACCAACTCACCGTGACCTATGTCGCTGTTGAATTGGACCATATATATGTTATGGGCATGGGCTTTTAGCTGGGCCGACCGTCGCCATGGGCCTATCCGGCAGGGGATTTCCTCGTCATCATATATATATATATATATATATATATATATATATACCTAAAAACAAATATGTATTGCTTTAGCTGTGACATAATAGAGTGCACGAGAGGCATCCCAAACTAATCGGGTACTATCTTATGGCTACTTTGTTAGTGCTCCCTCCATCCCAAAAGTTATATGTCTTAACTTTAATATAACTTAGTATTAAAATTAATACAAAATTGAGACACTTATTTTGGGACGGAGGCAGTATTTTACAAGAGATTGTTTTTCGCAGAATATTTTTTGGGGCTTATTGCACGAACTAACTGCTCGATATATATTTCATGATGTATGCAATTAGACTGTGTAATTGCATGGTGCAAATGTCCAAACATATCCGAAAATTATCCGTTGTGTATCGCAAAGAGCAGTATGACCTGTCCCTTCGGGGACATCCGATAAAAAGGAGAGCAGTGTGACTTAACAGCAATTTATTAACTAAACAGCCGCAATTTCACCGCGGCACTTAAATATCAATTCCTCAGCTAGTGCTTCCGACCAGAATAAAGAAATTCGACCTCGCGGATGCATGAGGCTTTTTAAGACTACATGATGCATTTATAAAATGAGAGAAGAATAATTGGGGAAAGGAACAAATACCGCGGTGTAATTGCTAGACACTGACAGTGACAATTAAGTTAATAATTCTTTGACAGAAAGCAAATACTAGCTTTTTGGTTGATTGAACTTTGTCTAAAACTGAAGATAATATATATGTTTCCCGCAAAAAAAAAAAAAAAAAGATAATACACATATGTGGGTGTTAGAGTGCGTATGGTAAAGAGATTGAACAAAGTATGAAACGTGCTTTCTGCCAAACAAAAAAGAAACTAGTACTACGCAGTAAGAGTCGGAAAATGGATGGATGAAAGTGAGAGCTAGGCCCATGTTACTGAATGCATGTAAACGTGCCGAATATTACTATACGATGGCCTTTCGGCCCATGCTACATGTCGCTGACTCCCACTCAGGCGAGATTCCAATGGTGGGCCGAAATGTCACTCAAAAAAGAATAAATCCACGCTTCCATTTTATTATTTCGCCCCAGAAAGTATGTCTTTTCTTGGCGAATTCCTCAGAAAGTATGTTGGTTGCTAGGCTAATTAAAAAGCCAAAAAGAACTAGGGTAACTAAAAGATTAACCTAGTGGATGAGAAATCTGGATGATGAGGGTATTTGGTTCTGTCAAATATAATTTTGCACATAGGTAGTTATTTTATAGCACTATTTCTGATTGTATTTTCCCTTAATTATATAATTCCATCCATTTCTTTACTTAAAACTGTTTTATGCAACAAGAAGAAAAAAATTACGTGGCGGTATCATTACCCTTCTAAGAGATCAACTTTTACCCGGTGGAATTCCACATGATATCACAATCAAAAGATCGTGAGACCATGACTTAAATTACCTGATTAATTAATCTATGCACAAAGACGAGGAGGTGATGGGCCGATGAGTATAACATGATTGCTTAATTTAAATTTAAATTATGTCACCCTCACCATCTTCTGACATGAAAGTGAAACCATAGCACATTACTTGATCTTCAGTTAATTAATCGCCACTATTATACCTATGCTAAAGCACTTCGATACATATATATCGCACTCACATATATTTATCTATATAGAATGTCAATTTTTCAAAAAGGAGGAATACCCCGGCCCTCAAAGCATCCTCTGGCATGAAAGTGAAACCATAGCACATTACTTGATCTTCAGTTAATTAATCGCCACTATTATACCTATGCTAAAGCACTTCGATACATATATATCGCACTCACATATATTTATCTATATAGAATGTCAATTTTTCAAAAAGGAGGAATACCCCGGCCCTCAAAGCATCCTCTGGCATGAAAGCGAAACCATAGCACATTACTTAATCTTCAACTTAATCTTCAGTTAATTAATCGCCACTATTATACCTATGCTAAAGCACTTCGATACATATATATCGCACTCACATATATTTATCTATATAGAATGTCAATTTTTCAAAAAGGAGGAATACCCCGGCCCTCAAAGCATCCTCTGGCATGAAAGCGAAACCATAGCACATTACTTAATCTTCAACTTAATCTTCAGTTAATTAATCGCCACTATTATACCTATGCTAAAGCACTTCGATACATATATATCGCACTCACATATATTTATCTATATAGAATGTCAATTTTTCAAAAAGGAGGAATACCCCGGCCCTCAAAGCATCCTCTGGCATGAAAGTGAAACCATAGCACATTACTTAATCTTCAACTTAATCTTCAGTTAATTAATCGCCACTATTATACCTATGCTAAAGCACTTCGATACATATATATCGCACTCACATATATTTATCTATATAGAATGTCAATTTTTCAAAAAGGAGGAATACCCCGGCCCTCAAAGCATCCTCTGACATGAAAGTGAAACCATAGCACATTACTTAATCTTCAGTTAATTAATCGCCACTATTATACCTATGCTCAAGCACTTCGATACATATATATCGCACTCACATATATTTATCTATATAGAATGTCAATTTTTCAAAAAGGAGGAATACCCCGGCCCTCAAAGCATCCTCTGACATGAAAGTGAAACCATAGCACATTACTTAATCTTCAGTTAATTAATCGCCACTATTATACCTATGCTAAAGCACTTCGATACATATCACACTCTGATACATTTCTCTATATAGAATGTGAACTTTTCAAAACGGAGGAATACCACGGCCCTCAAAGCATCTACAACCGTCATGGGAAAATTCAACCACTCAAACGTCCGTGAACACAGTGACACATCAACCATCAAAAAATGCATTTTACAACCGAATATCTCAAAGTTGAAACCATAAATTCGTACTATTACATGCAATGTAGAAGCTCCCATCCTGATTCTCACGCACGTCTCCCTCCCTCCCTCCCTCCCTTCCAACCCTAGCCACCTCCCCCTCCCCCTCCCTTCCTCGCCGCCGCCTGAGGCAGTCGCCGGGCAAGCCCGGGGCGCCAAGGATGGTGGCTGCGGGGCCTAGGCTGCCCTGCCTCTGCATGCGGAGTCCCGGATCTGGAGCGGCGGCTCCATTGGCGAGGCACGGCAGGCTAGCAGTCGTGCGGGAGGTGGATCCGGCGTCTCGGTCGCGTTGGCGGCGGGATCCGGTGGTCGCTGGCGTCCGGCGGCGACTTTTGCGGTGGCCGGTGCGCGCGATCTAGCGATTCCCCTCCTTCCCTGTTTGGCGTCCGGGCCAGCCTGGTCGGGCCGCGCTTCCTTGGATTGCCTGTTTTTGTACATGAGGTGCTGCTGGTGGTGGGGATCTAGTTCGGGCAAAATCCCTGGTCGGCCATGGCCGGCAGCGTCGACGGCGACGCCTGAGGGCGCCGTACCCCTCCTTGGAGGCGTCGGTATGGATTGATCCCCTCACTTCCCCTTCCCCTAGGTCACCCGGGCGAAAGCCTTAACTTTGTTGGGCGGCGGCGGCGCTCACGGCGCCTTTCCCTTCTTGAAGGCGCCGATGTGGAACCTTGGGGTTGGGTGACGCTTGTGGGTGGTGGGCGACGGCGGAAAATCTGAAGATGGACCAGTGGAAGATGGCGGCGACGACACATGTGAGTGCGTCTGACCGGTTTGTGCCCCGGACCCGGTATGCGGCTCGGTCAGGGTCTCCGGCTTTAGATGTTAGGCTTAGGTGAGAGGTCTGGGTATTTGGTCCAGCTTGCACCCCTTCATCATATGGATAGGAGTAGCGGCAGATGTTGCCAAGATGGCGGATTCAGACATATTGTTGTACTGCTTTGTAAAGTCCTCGAGAATAATCAATAAAATGGCTGCATGCATCTCCCAGATGCAGAGGCCGGGGGTCATCCTCCTTTTCTAAAAAAACAAAAAAAAAACATGCAATGTAGAAATATTTAAGCGGGGCTCGTTCGGCTACACCGTGCCCATGTCCTGCAGCTGACTGCGCCCCTTGTAGTGTCGGTTTGGTCGTCGGCGAGGTAAAGTAGGACATAGGACACTAGCCGACTCACGGGAGTCGAGCTTCCGTCGTCGCACATGCCCTATTCTTCCTCGTAGGAGCCCATGACTCGGATGGTGCCCATGGAGGTAAGATTGATGACGGATCCATTCTAGATGGAGCCGACGTCCACCATGATGCAGTTACGGCGCCCACACGTGTTCATCATACGGGGCGCCGGAGAGTGCGACTCCACCTCCCCAATCTCCACCGCCGCGAGGGCTTCTGTTGCCTCTTGTGCCCACTGCCTTGCATGACTGGCACGCCGCGCCATGCCTGCGTCCGCGGATGACCATGGTGCATCCCGGACGCACCAACGGAGGGGTTGCGCGTCCGCCATCGCGTTCGAACGGAAGAAGGACCGTACCGCCTCCGATGAGGCAGCGACACCGGATCCATGCACCGGTTGTGTCAACGGAATGGATTCCCAACCAAACTTGTCGGAGTGTTTTTCCTACTTATTTATGAACATTATAGAAAGGACGCGTTCGCCACGCGAATTACTAACTAATATGTACAAATAATATCTCACCAGCCCATATCTCAACTCCCACGATGAATTTTTTTTATTTGTGGAGATAGACGTCGATGTCATCACATAATCGTTGATTAATGGGGGTATTGGGACTTAAGTCGGCCTCAAACTCCACGGCTCTTCGGCGTCATGTCCACTGTAAATTTAGGGCGGATATGGGGCAGACCTAACGTGTCCGTCACATCGGCTTGGCCCATTACAGACCACCCGTGCACCACATATATCCCCATCCTCGCGTTGTGCAGGAGGTCGCCCTCTGTAGCGCATTCAGGCAGTCGCGGCTCGACCAAGGCAGCACCCGCAGTAGCAACTCATCCTCAGTGCCCGCCACCCGTCGAAGCAACTCCCCACGACGTCGCGAGCATGTCCCGCAACTCTGGCGGTTCCGCTCCCAACGTCCTTCAAGTACACCATCACCACCACCAATGCAGGTTCCCTCTTGTCTGGAAGTGGTATCTGGGGCACCGTTTGGTCCTCGTGCCCACAGCGACGCCGACACGCACAAGGATGCTCGAGTCCCAGGCACGAACAAACCGCTGTGAGCGGCAGCGGGCGAGGGAGGTGCTGACTGTGCATCGGTGTATGCCAAGGTCACGCTCCTCACGCATGTCCTTTTTCGCTCTCACATGGCAGCGGAGACGGATGTGCGGCGCCTCCGCCGCAAGAATGCTAAGCCGGAGCGCGAGGCAGACCAGGATGGTCCGCCTGCCTGCTACGCATGCTCTCAGTCAAAAGGCGTAGCTCCAACTCCGACCTGACGAGCGGCTCCACCTCCAGCTCCGACGACGATGCAGCTCGACACGTCGATGCCTACATGGAGGAGGGGCACCGTTCGCCGTTGAACTCCGATAATCTATGCTCCTTTTGCCCGGTGATAAAATGTTAATCCGATGAAGCGTGTGTTGATCATGTTTTACATACTTTTGAGGTTTGGGATATAAAAAAACACGGGTGTGAAATCCAATATGAGACGTGTCCGGTCAATGCTCGCGGGCATTTAAGGGCTTGGATTTGGTATATATTGGTGTAGATGTTTTAACATATGAGGTGACCGTCCCAAATTACTTGTCGTGAAAATTGATAAAAATTGATGCATCTAGAAGTAAACATGTGTCTAGATACATTCATTTTCATGATAAGATAAGTAATTATAAACAGAGTGAGTAGATTATTTGAGAGTGCACCCGAGAAGGGAAGTGGAGGGGGCAGAGCAAGAGGGCGACCAGCGGTCCAGAAACCGCGGTTTTCTCATTCGATCCCATCCACGTGCGCACATCTTCATCCATCAACGGAACCAACCACTGTCACATTTCACACTTGACGCTTGCGTGGTGGAATTAATGGATGCAATCAAGTCAACACTTACTCCTATTACGCGTCAAATCATAAATCGCCCTTAGCTGCAGTGTGGCTGGTCCGTGCTCCTCTGGCTGTATATAAATAAGCTCTTCCCTTCCATACCCAACCAACTCTACCCTTCCATTCCACACCTCCATCTGCCTGCTCTTTGCGAAATACAGCAACTCATCTCACTTCGCAACACAAGAATGAAGAGCAGGAGGCAGGCCATGGTGGTGGTGCCGGACGGGGCCAAGATGGAGCGCAAGGACGTGGAGAAGAACCGGCGGCTGCACATGAAGGGCCTCTGCCTCAAGCTCTCATCCCTCATCCCCGCCGCATCCCCCCACCACCACCTCCGCCATTATTCTCCTTCCTCTTCCTCTTCCTCGCCGCCCTCCACCAACAAGGTAAACAATCTCTTCCTCGTCCATGGCGCACCAAAAGCCACATCTCATTTGCCAGATTAATTAGCTAGACGCACGCAGCTACAAGCAGCTGTTTGGTCTCAACTTATAAGTCCTAAGTCCCTAAAAATTTCCTACATGTTTGGTTCCTAAGACTTAACATGGACTAAAAGACCATATTACGACTATAAGTCCCTATAAGTCCCTTTTTAAGAGTCTTATTTCGTAACTTCCAAATGCCCACTTTTAAGTCCCTATAAATCCCCCTGTTTGATTTACATGAGACTTAAAGGACTTATAAGTTTTAAGTCCCAAATAAGTCCATGTGCTAACAAACACCCTTTAATAAACCACACTGTTACCGAGCAGTAATACTGTATGCACGTGAGAGCCTTTTCCAGAAGAAGAAAGAAAACATCAAGTGTGATGTGTGGTGGTGTCTCCACTGAATTATCTCATCCTCATTTTGGGCTAGAATTTGGGCACGTGCCAGATGCGGTGGCCATAGAAAGCGATCAGTCTAGTACGTATTACCACTCACTCATTCGCTCCCTGTCCATCCGATAAGGCAGCTACTACTTTCTGGTCAAGAAGAAATTAAAATGTTTGCTCCATCAATCCATCCCAAACCCCAATAATCCCGCTTTCAGCCACCAACCCAAGATTGCAGATCACTCATCTGATTGCATTCACGTGCCACAAAATCTTAATTAGTACAGTATGTTTCTTATTGCATGTGCAAGATGATGCCAATCAGGTGATCCTCTGCTTATTTTACTAGCCATTGATTGCCTCATCTGACGACGACGACTTGGTTGTGTGGTGTTTGCAGGACGCGGCGACGCAGCTGGACCAGCTGGACGGCGCGGCGGCCTACATCAACCAGCTCAGGGCCCGGATCGACGACCTCAAACGCCGCAAGCAGGCCGCCCTCTCCGGTGGCAACGCCGGTGCCTGCTCGTCCTCGGTCTCCGCCGGCGACTACAAGGGAGCTACTTCAACCTCTACAACGGCGCTGCCGGTGGTCGAGGTCCGGCACCGGGACGGAACCTTGGACGTGGCGCTGGCGAGCGAGGCCGGGCGTCCCTTCCGGCTGCACGAGGTGATCGCGGTGCTGGAGCAGGAGGGCGCCGAGGTGGTCAGCGCCAGCTTCTCCGTCGTCGGCGACAAGATCTTCTACACCGTCCATTCCCAGGCGCTCTGCCCCCGCATCGGCCTCGATGCCGCCCGCGTCGCCCACCGGCTCCGCCGCCTCGCCGCCGTCTCGGCGTACGTCGGTCCTCCTGCGGACAGGACATGATCTCTTTCTCGCTACCATGAGGCTTAGCTTAATTAGCTTCTCCCTTGGCTAACGAGCAGCCAGCTTATCCCGGTAATTACTTTTCAACTCTGCTACTGAGTGAGCTTCAGGTTTGTCTGAAATCTACTCCATATCTTGTCCTCTCTACTACACTAGAAGATGTATGTAAGATGATCGTGTGTTAACAGGTAGAAAGCTTAGACTTCCTAAACTAATGAGGCTCTGTATGAAACCGAAGAGACAATATGTGTGGATGTCAAGGGTGCATATGGTAGAAAGGTTGAGTACAGTATCAGTATGAACCATGCCTACCAAATGAATATAAAATTGATTGACTCAACAAGTATATATATTGATGTTCATGTTTCAAAAGGAACAGGAAAGTGACAGAAGACCCATGTCACATGATGCATGTAAACTCGTGCCAAATGAACAATATGCTATGGCCTTTGGACACATCGCTTTCTTCCTCTCCACATCGAAACCCAAATGGTGGCCCAAAAAAGGTCACCAGGAAGGAATCAATCTACAAGTCTATTTTTCCACACACCATTTTTTCAAAAGAAACTTATTTGGCACGTGGAAGTGACCGAAGTATTTTTTTTTTTCACATAAGTAATTCTTTTATTAGATCCTTTATAGTTTTGCACAACAATGACTCTGTTCAAGGTAAAAATCATCATTATGCAAAATAACATGTGAGTCAACTCTCATATCCCATATAAATGGAGAAATCTGCTGTCAGATAACGATGTTAACTTTTACCGAATGTCGATTTGACAAGATATCGTCACCAAAAGACCGTGATCTCAGACTTTAATATTTTCATGACGAGCGTGAAGGAGTGTAAACTCCACCAAAATGCCGCATGTGATTGCTTAACTTATTCGTTATTGTGTCACTCTCACACCATCTTCATTTCATTACCTCAGTCGAAACCATAAACACATTGCTAACCAACTAATTGTCACTAACCATACTAGGGGAATTGAAAACTCCTATACGCGTCACAGTCAGGTGTACGTTACTTTTTTTTAAACAAGGCAAAAGACTTGGCATTTTCATTAATTAAAGAAAAGGATTAGACAGGAGCAGCAAAGCTGCAAAAATAAAAGATTACTCTCGCGACATAAGTGCACTCAGATGTTTAGCTCCAGCCGGCGCCCATACGTGGGCCTCCTCTTTGATCTTAGCGAAAATAATGACGGTCGGCGAAGCCGTATTGCGAAAAACTCTCGCGTTTCTCTCCTTCCAAATTTCCTACATGACCAACATCAGAATCGAAACTAAAGCTTTCTTGAGGTGTCCTCCCGAGGTGATCGTCTTCATCCATCAATCTTACACCGTGTCTTCGTGTCGCCAAGCCAAAGGTGAGTGATCCTGAATGCCAAGCCGGGCGACCACCTTGTTCCATATGCGGGTAGCAAATCTGCACTGGAAGAGAAGATGGGCGGCGGATTCTTGGACTTAATTGCAAATGGGGGATTGACCGCAGTTTGACCATTCACACCAATGCAACCGATCCGCTGTCCACACCCGGTTTTGGATGATAAGCCAAGTGCAAACCTTGCATTTCAGGGGGCGGCTGAAGATGGGTTGTGAACGATCATAGATATAGGCATCACGTCCGAGACAAGTACACCGATACTTTCTGCATCTACTACTATTACTTCACACATCGACCGCTATCCAGCATGCAACTAGTGTATTGAGTTCATAACAAATAGAGTAATGCCTTAAGCAAGATGACATGATGTAGAGGGATAAATTCATGTAATAGCTATAAACCCCATCTTTTTACCCTTGATGGCAACAACACGATACGTACCTCGCTACCCCTTCTGTCACTGGGTGAGGTCACCGCACGTTATGAACCCAAAACCAAGCACTTCTCCCATTACAAGAACTATAGATCAAGTTGGCCAAACAAAACCCACAACTCGAAGAGAATTACAAGGATATGAAATCATGCATATAAGAGATCAGAAGAAACTCAAATAAGATTCATAGATAATTTGATCATAAATCCACAATTCATCGGATCTCGACAAACACACCGCAAAAGAAGATTACATCGGATAGATCTCCATGAAGATCATGGAGAACTTTGTATTGAAGATCCAAGAGAGAGAAGAAGCCATCTAGCTACTAGCTATGGACCCGAAGGTCTGTGGTGAACTGCTCACGCATCATCGGAGAGGCAATGGTGTTGATGAAGAAGCCCTCCGTGTCCGAATCCCCCCTCCGGCAGGGCACCAGAATGTGCCTCAGATGGGATCTTGCGGAGAGAGAAGCTTGCGGCGGCAAAAAAGTATTTTCGTGGCTCCCTCCCATGGTTTCAGATTTTTCGGGCATTTATAGACGGAAGAAGTAGGGCAAAGGATCCATGGAGGGCCCACAAGCCTGCTAGCCCCCCCCCCCCCCCGGCCGCGGCTAGGGGGCTTGTGGTCTCCCGTGGTGCCCTTTGCCTTGGTTCTAAAGCTCCCTGCGTATCTTTTATTCCGGAAAAAATCTTTTCGGAGGTTTTATTCCGTTTGGACTCCGTTTAGTATTCTCCTCTGAAAAAGGTCAAAAACACGGAAAAAACAGGAACTGGCACTTGACGCTGTGTTAATAGGTTAGTCCCAAAGAAGATATAAAAATGCATACAAAGCTTTAAAGTTGACAAGATAATAGCATGGAACCATTAAAATTTATTGATACGTTGGAGACGTATCAACTCCTCCTTCCCAAACCGAATTGGAGGAGGAGTCCTCCTCCCCCTTCGGCCGGCGCACCCTTGGGGCCCTTGTTCCCCAAGGCTAGCCCCTCCCCTCATCCTATATATATTGGTGGTTTAGTGTTTATTGAGACACAACTTTGCCACGTGCAACTCAAGCCTATTCCACATAGTTTTGCCTCTAGATCGGATTTCTGCGGAGCTCGGGCGGAACACTGCAGTAGTAGATCATCACCACCACTGGAGCGTCGTCACGCTACCGGAGAACTCATCTACTTCTCTATCTCTCTTGCTGGATCAAGAAGGCCGAGATCGTCATCGAGC
This sequence comes from Hordeum vulgare subsp. vulgare, assembly GCF_904849725.1. Taxonomy (NCBI): domain Eukaryota; kingdom Viridiplantae; phylum Streptophyta; class Magnoliopsida; order Poales; family Poaceae; genus Hordeum; species Hordeum vulgare. Next base: position 173,537 of record NC_058520.1, on the reverse strand, counting down.
TGTACGTGTGCTGAACGCGGAGGTGCCGTCCGTTCGGGGCTAGATCGGAACGGATCGTGGGACGACGGTGATTTGAATCAAAAGCTGTACCACTACATCAACCGTGTTTCTTAACGCTTCCCGCTTAGCGATCTACAAGGGTACGTAGATCTAATCTCCTCTCGTAGATGGACATCACCATGATAGGTTTTCGTGTGCGTAGGAATTTTTTTGTTTCCCATGCAACGTTCCCCAACAGATACCGCAAGGGGAAAGAGGTCCGGACTGCCGGGAAGGCCTGAAGGATGTCATCAAGGTTAATGTTGGCACAACGAGACCAGTTATGTCACCGAAGGCAGAGATCGTTGAGGCTAGAAATTGAATATCTTCCTTGATGGGAGCAACAAAGATGGTCGCATCGTCAGCATATAAGGAGGCCCGGATGGGGTTGCCACGGAGGGGGTGGAGGTTGCCGTGCGTGGTAGCCTTGGCCAGGATATGGTGCACTGGATCAATGTCAAGGACGAAGAGGAGAGGGAAGAGAGGACTCCCCTATCGAAGCCCACTTTCATTCTTGATTAGGTCGCCCCAACACCATTAAGAAGATATCTCGACAAGGCCGTGGAAAGGAGAGCAGATATCCAATCACAGAATCGACTCGGGAAGTTATGGTGTCATAGCAAGTCCATAAGGTAATCCCATCAAACAGAGTGAAAGGCTTTTCTGATGTCCACCTTGGGAGGCAGGGTTGGGGTTTTTGTACGGTGGAGTCGGCGGGCCAGGTTGCGGACATACATGAAGTTGTCGTGGATACTTCTCTTCTTAATGAAGGCATTTTGCGTGCTGGGACAAGCTTGGGCATGTAAGGGGCTAGCCGAGTAGCCATCATCTTATCCATGATCTTAGCAACATCATGGATGAGACTGATAGGCCGGAAGTCAGAGATGTCTTCCGCCCCATCTATTTAAGGGATAAGGGCAATATTAGCCGAGTTGAGCCAGTGAAGGTTGTTGATATGAAGCTTGGGGAAATTATTTACCACGAGCATAATATGCGGTTTGATGATGTCCCGGCAATCTTTGAAGAAAACTCCAGTGAATCCGTCTCGGCCTGATGCCTGATCTCCTGGAAGCTCATGTATCGCTGCACGGACCTCCTCCTCGGTGAATGGAGTCCCAAGGTTCGATAGATCACAGGAGGATAATTATACATACTTAGCAATGGATATTCAAGAATCAATGTTTGATTTTTTTATACATGCTAATTATTCTAGCTCGAGATAATTTACAAAAAAAAAATTACACGGTAAAAAAGAAAAGTTAATTGGACCAAGCATTTTTTAAGAGAAAAAGGGCCAAAGGCCCCTCATTTCATTACTAGCAAAACCAAGGCCATTATGTACTTCCTCTATAAAGAAATGGTGATATAAACGCTCTTATATATCTTTAAGGATAATGTATCTGTTGGGGAACGTCGCATGGGAAACGAAAATTTTCCTACGCGCATGACGACCTATCATGGTGATGTCCATCTACGAGAGGGGATGTGTGATCTACGTACCCTTGTAGACCGTACAGCAGAAGCGTTAGTGAACGCGGTTGATGTAGTGAAACATCCTCACGTCCCTCGATCCGCCCCGCGAACCGTCCCGCGATCAGTCCCACGATCTAGTGTCGAACGGACGGCACCTCCGCGTTCAGCACACGTACAGCTCGACGATGATCTCGGCCTTCTTGATCCAGCAAGAGAGACGGAGAGGTAGAAGAGTTCTCCGGCAGCATGACGGCGCTCCGGAGGTTGGTGATGATCTCGTCTCAGCAGGGCTCCGCCCGAGCTCCGCAGAAACGCGATCTAGAGGTAAAACCGTGGAGATATGTGGTCGGGCTGCCGTGGCAAAGTTGTCTCAAATCAGCCCTAAAACCCCACTATATATAGGAGAGGGAGGGGGGAGCCTTGCCTTGGGGTCCAAGAACCCTCAAGGGGTCGGCCGAGCCAAGGGGGGAACTTGATCTTCTTGTTACGATGATTTTCAACTTCACTCTGAAATTGCTTGAACTTTTCAAATGTTTCAGACTTGTGCTTCATTAATTAGACATAACCATATCTACTCAAATCGTCAGTGAAAGTGAGAAAATAACGATATCCGCCGCGTGCCTCTAAGCTCGTCGGGCCACACACATTGGTATGTATGATTTCCAATAAGTCACTTGCACACTCCATTGTTCCGGAGAACGGAGTTCTTGTCATCTTGCCCATGAGGCATGGTTCGCACGTGTCAAGTGAATCAAAGTCAAGTGACTCCAAAAGTCCATCGGCATGGAGTTTCTTCATGCGCTTTACACCAATATGACCTAAACGGCAGTGCCACAAAAATATGGCGCTATCATTGTTAACTCTAACTCTTTTGGTCTCAATGTTATGTATGTGTGTATTGCTATCAAGATTCAATATGAACAATCCTCTCACATTGGGTGCATGACCATAAAAGATGTTACTCATAGAAATAGAACAACCATTATTCTCTGATTTAAAAGAGTAACCGTCTCGCAATAAACAGGATCCAGATATAATGTTCATGCTCAATGCAGGCACTAAATAACAATATTCAAGTTCATAACTAATCCTGATGGTAACTGAAGTGAAACTGTGCCGACGGCGATTGCATCAACCTTGGAACCATTTCCCACGCGCATCGTCACTTCATCTTTTGCCAGCCTTCGTCTATTCCACAGTTCCTGTTTCGAGTTGCAAATATGAGCAACAGAATCGGTATCGAATACCGAGGCACTACTACGAGAGCCGGTTAAGTACACATTAATAACATGTATATCAAATATACCTGATTTTTCTTTGGCCGCCTTCTTATCTGCTAGATACTTGGGGCAATTGCGCTTCCAGTGACCCATACCCTTGCAATAGTAACACTCTGTTTCAGGCTTAGGTCCAGCTTTGGGTTTCTTCGTCGGATTGGAAACAGGCTTGCCGCTCTTCTTTGAATTTCCCTTCTTGCCTTTGCCGTTTCTCTTGAAACTAGTGGTCTTATTCACCATCAACACTTGATGCTCTTTACGGAGTTCAGACTCTGCGACTTTCAGCATCGCAAACAACTCGCCGGGAGACTTGTTCATCCCTTGCATGTTGTAGTTCAACACAAAGCCTTTATAGCTTGGCGGCAGTGATTGAAGGATTCTGTGAGTGATAGCCTCTTGCGGGAGTTCAATTCCCAGCTCAGCTAGACGGTTTGAGTACCTAGACATTTTGAGCACATGTTCACTGACAGACGAGTTCTCCTCCATCTTGCAAGCATAGAATTTATCGGAGGTCTCATACCTCTCGATCCGGGCGTTCTTCTAAAAGATAAACTTCAACTCCTGGAACATCTCAAATGCTCCATGACGCTCAAAGCGACGTTGAACTCCCGGTTCTAAGCCATACAAGACTGCACATTGAACTACTGAGTAGTCCTCCTTACGTGCTAACCAAGCGTTCTTAACATCCTGATCAGCCGTAGCGGGTGGTTCATCTCCTAGCGCAGCATTAAGGACATAATCCTTCTTCCCAGCTTGTAAGATTAGCTTAAGATTACGAGCCCAGTCTACAAAGTTTCTTCCATCATCTTTCAACTTAGCTTTCTCTAGGAACGTATTAAAATTCAGGGTGACTGTCGCGTGAGCCATGATCTACAACACAAATATATTCAAAGTGGACTTAGACTATGTTCAAGATTATTAGACTTTAACTTAATCAAATTTTTCGCTAAACTCCCACTCAAAAAGTACATCTCTCTAGTCATTTGAGTGGTTCAGATCCACCTACACTAGCTCAAGTCCGATCATCACGTGAGTTGAGTATAGTTTCAGTGGTAAGCATCCCAATGCTAATCATATCATCTATATGATTCATGATCGACCTTTCGGTCTCATGTGTTCCGAGGCCATGTCTGCACATGCTAGGCTCGTCAAGCTTAACCCGAGTGTTCCGCGTGCGCAACTGTTTTGCACCCGTTGTATGTGAATGTTGAGTCTATCACACCCGATCATCACGTGGTGTCTCGAAACGACGAACTGTAGCAACGGTGCACAGTCGGGGAGAACACAATTTCGTCTTGAAATTTTAGTGAGAGATCACCTCATAATGCTACCGTCGTTCTAAGAAAAATAAGGTGCATAAAAGGATTAACATCACATGCAATTCATAAGTGACATGATATGGCCATCATCACGTGCTTCTTGATCTCCATCACCAAAGCACCGGCACGATCTTCTTGTCACCGGCGCCACACCATGATCTCCATCAACGTGTCGCAATCGGGGTTGTCGTGCTACTCATGCTATTACTACTAAAGCTACATCCTAGCAAAATAGTAAACGTATCTGCAAGCACAAACGTTAGTTATAAAGACAACCCTATGACTCCTACCGGTTGTCGTACCATCGACGTGCAAGTCGATATTATCTATTACAACATGATCATCTCATACATCCAATATATCACATCACATCGTTTGGCCATATCACATCACAAGCATACCGTGCAAAAACAAGTTAGACGTCCTCTAATTTTGTTGTTTGCATGTTTTACATGGTGACCATGGGTATCTAGTAGGATCGCATCTTACTTACGCAAACACCACAATGGAGATATATGAGTTGCTATTTAACCTCATCCAAGGACCTCCTCGGTTAAATCCGATTCAACTAAAGTTGGAGAAACTGACACCCGCCAGTCATCTTTGAGCAACGGAGTTACTCGTAGCGATGAAACCAGTCTCTCGTAAGCGTAAGAGTAATGTCGGTCCGAGCCGCTTCGATCCAACAATACCGCGTAATCAAGAAAAGACTAAGGAGGGCAGCAAAACGCATATCACCACCCACAAAAACTTTTGTGTTCTACTCGAGAAGAAATCTACGCATGAACCTAGCTCATGATGCCACTGTTGGGGAACGTCGCATGGGAAACGAAAATTTTCCTACGCGCACGAAGACCTATCATGGTGATGTCCATCTACGAGAGGGGATGTGTTATCTACGTACCCTTGTAGACCGTACAGCAGAAGCGTTAGTGAACGCGGTTGATGTAGTGGAACATCCTCACGTCCCTCGATCCGCCCCGCGAACCGTCACGCGATCAGTCCCACGATCTAGTGCCGAACGGACGGCACCTCCGCGTTCAGCACACGTACAGCTCGACGATGATCTCGGCCTTCTTGATCCAGCAAGAGAGACGGAGAGGTAGAAGAGTTCTCCGGCAGCATGACGGCGCTCCGGAGGTTGGTGATGATCTCGTCTCAGCAGGGCTCCGCCCGAGCTCCGCAGAAACGCGATCTAGAGGTAAAACCGTGGAGATATGTGGTCGGGCTGTCGTGGCAAAGTTGTCTCAAATCAGCCCTAAAACCCCACTATATATAGGAGAGGGAGGGGGGAGCCTTGCCTTGGGGTCCAAGAACCCTCAAGGGGTCGGCCGAGCCAAGGGGGGAAGGATTCCCCTCCCAAACCGAGTCCTACTTGGTTTGGAAGGTGGAGTCCTTCTTCCCTTTCCCACCTCCTCCTTTTTTTTTCTTTCCTCTTTGATTTTCTTCCCAATGCACATAGGCCTCTCTTCGGCTGTCCCACCAGCCCACTAAGGGCTGGTGCGGCACTGCAAACACCTATGGGCTTCCCCGGGGTGGGTCCCCCCCCGGTGAACTCCCGGAACCCATTCGTCATTCCCGGTAACTCCGAAAAACCTTCCGGTAATCAAATGAGGTCATCCTATATATCAATCTTCGTTTCCGGACCATTCCGGAAACCCTCGTGACGTCCGTGATCTCATCCGGGACTCCGAACAACATTCGGTAACCAACCATATAACTCAAATACGCATAAAACAACGTCGAACCTTAAGTGTGCAGACCCTGCGGGTTCGAGAACTATGTAGACATGACCCGAGAGACTCCTCGGTCAATATCCAATAGCGGGACCTGGATGCCCATATTGGATCCTACATATTCTACGAAGAACTTATCGTTTGAACCTCAGTGTCAAGGATTCATATAATCCCGTATGTCATTCCCTTTGTCCTTCGGTATGTTACTTGCCCGAGATTCGATCGTCAGTATCCGCATACCTATTTCAATCTCGTTTACCGGCAAGTCTCTTTACTCGTTCCGTAATACAAGATCCCGCAACTTACACTAAGTCACATTGCTTGCAAGGCTTGTGTGTGATGTTGTATTACCGAGTGGGCCCCGAGATACCTCTCCGTCACACGGAGTGACAAATCCCAGTCTTGATCCATACTAACTCAAGAACACCTTCGGAGATACCTGTAGAGCATCTTTATAGTCAACCAGTTACGTTGCGACGTTTGATACACACAAAGTATTCCTCCGGTGTTAGTGAGTTATATGATCTCATGGTCATAGGAACAAATACTTGACACGCAGAAAACAGTAGCAACAAAATGACACGATCAACATGCTACATCTATTAGTTTGGGTCTAGTCCATCACGTGATTCTCCTAATGACGTGATCCAGTTGTCAAGCAACAACACCTTGTTCATAATCAGAAGACACTGACTATCTTTGATCAACTGGCTAGCCAACTAGAGGCTTGCTAGGGACAGTGTTTTGTCTATGTATCCACACATGTAAATGAGCCTTCATTCAATACAATTATAGCATGGATAATAAACGATTATCTTGATACAGGAATTATAATAATAACTATATTTATTATTTCCTCTAGGGCATAATTCCAACAGTATCATCTAGTAAAGCATTTGTAGCCGGACTTAACAAACCCGGCCTCCTAGACAGGCTTGGATAGCCCCTCATATTTAATGTTGGGCAGTCAAATCCATCAAATGTAAACATGCATATTTAAATTGCAGTAACTTATTCTGGACATGGCAAAATAAATCATAGTTCGACATTCTGGACACGATAATGCTAAAGATACGGACAGCTTCTAACAGGCTTCTACGGGAGGGCGACGTGGCCTAATCTAACTGCTCTCCCCCTGATTTCACCGGTAGGACCGTCCTCTTTAAGTAAATTCCAACTAATCACTCTTAACGAGCCTGTAAATCTTCCGTAGAACGCCCGTACGTGTAGCATTACTCTTCTCGACACATCAATCGTCAGACGGACCACTGGCCGGACGCCATCTGTTTCGCCTCCATTTGTGCCACCTGCTCCGTTGTTGCCATCCCCGTTCTCGCTGCCTCATACTTCCTACGTTCTTTGATCTCCTTCTTCCTCCGGTGAGCCATATCTTTCCTTGCTCATCCAAGAGACTTGCGTCAGCCAACATTATCCTCGAATCCTTCATATCTCGAGCAAGTTGCAACCTTTCCTTAATCGTAATTCATCCAAAAGGCTGGGCCTTGTCGATCTTCTAATTGAGACACGCCCTCTTTTATATTGAGCATTTCTTCACGACTTAACTTCGGGTCATCTTAATAATGTTTTTTACCGTGCCAAAAAATGGTGTCAACACATTCCCCCTCTATACTGACAGATTCAAGTGTGAACGTATAATGTATGCAACTAGTTATTTGTAAATTGTTTCACGGGGATCAATGAAAAATGTTATCACTCGGACTCAACCGTGCATGCACAAAGGCCAGAAATTATGTAGAAGTGATGGCTAGCTCATAGCATTCTTATGAACGCTTCTTTTTTTGGAAAAGAAGGCTAAACTCTGACCTCTGCATCAATCGATACATGCGATCATCTTTATTAGTTATTTTATAAAGATCTGATAAAGACATAAATCAATCCACCGACATCTGCAGCCGTGTACGTGGTTTGGACCTGGAGGGATGAGCAGGGTACATGGTCCAGACCGTGGAGTGGATGCACTTATTTAACATGCATGTCTCTTGTTCTGGGTCCACAACGTGGCCTGGGGCCTGGGCAAGGTACGGCCAGCCCAAAAACGTGTGGGTGTTTTGTTTTCCAGGAGTAACCACGTGTGGATCTCACCTACAATAGTAAGTTTATTGCGGTGAATAGCAACAATGGGTGGACGAGCAGGTACGGGAGTTGTTGCCAGGGATCATGAAGGAAGATTCATTGTGTGAAGGTTCTGCCCATATGCTGGTATTACTGACCCCTATGTTAGTGAAGCTTTGGGATGTAGAGATGCTATGTTACTCGCTAAGGAGAGACGGTGGCCGATCATTCAAATCTCATCAGACTGCAAGACAGTGGTAGAAGACTGGAATGGAGGCAGTGACCGTTTAAGTTGGGGTCCCATTTTTAGAGAGATGTCCTCATATTTCTCGTGTTTTCAGGGTTTCGAATTAAAATTCAGTGAAAGAGAAGCAAATGAAGTAGCTCATATGCTTGCAAAAAGAGGGCTCTTCACTGAGATGCAAAGTGTAACTATTGATGTTATCCCTGACTTTCTGAGTGCGGCTGTGCACTCAGATTATGTACGGTATTTGAATAAATAAAATGCCTTAGGGCCGTATCTCAAAAAAAAAAGCAACAATGCCTGAATAGGTACAGACACCCACTCCCACTTGCACCCAATCAATCATCCATGTCACCGGAACACACGGAGCTTTGCAATACGTTCGTACGCTGCCGCTAGCATCACAACAACAACAACTAAGGTGGTGTTTCTTTTGAAAGGACTGACTTTTTTTTTGTCTCAAAGACTAAAGAAAAAATCCCTCCAATAAAGTCTTTTTCTAACCCCTTAAGAAAAAGTCCCTCCTATTTCTTTACCTAGGGACTAAAAGAAACTTTTTAGTCTAGTCTCTGGGTAAAGAAACACCACATAATGCACAACTGCAACTTGCAAGCAAGCAAACCTCCGTTGAAATTTCTCCATCCCTCGTATTATGTATACCTTGTATATACTCTCTATGCATCTAAATAATTATAGATTGAAAGAATAAACTTGTTTTCTTCAACTATAATTATTTAGATACAGAGAAAAAAAGTATCGCATATGTCCACATATTTTTCGAAACAATATATATTTCTCATACTCCCATAGGCCTAGCATATATCTCAGGTCCCCGGCCGGCCGGCCAGCCTTTACCACGTACGCACTCGTTCTTCTTCCTACATCTCATCCATCCTAGCTAGAGCTGCCACCATGAAACTAGCTGCTGCCTGCGCCTCGGTATATATGTTTCTTCCCCATTACCTTTAAATTTCGATCTCTAGTTTTTAAGACCGCAGCCGCTGATCGACCTCTACCTGGTGACCTAGATCAAGGCGAAGGTGAAGCCGGCTAGGAGCGGAAAGAGGGCCAGGGGCGCCGCTGTGCCGATGGCGAAGAAGGAGTCCGAGAAAGAGAGGAGGCAGCGCATGAAGGCGCTCTGTGAGAAGCTCACGTCCCTCATCCCCAAACAACACTTCCCCCACGCTGTAATTAAGGACACACTTCTCTTCACATGCTATTTTCCTTTCATTATTACAAGAGTGTGATGGCTGGCTTGTTCTGTTTTTATATACTACGATTGTTTCTCTTCAATTCTCCGTATTTATGTCATGATCTCATCCTGTCCAGGAAGTAATGAGTTCATATATTGTGAATATTTAAGTGGAGAATGGTAGTTAAGAGTCTTTGTTGGGCATCCATTTGCACTTTAGGTGCTAATATTCTTGGAGCCCATGGCATGTCAATGTGTTCATATTATTGTGCCTTTAATGTGTATATAGGATACAATGACCCAGCTAGGCAGCCTGGATGTGGCGGCATCATACATCAACAAGCTCAAGGAACGGGTCGATGACCTACAACACAAGAAGACCTCTGCACAAGCCATGGCTACCTTACTTGGAGGTAGTGGCATCTCAACACCCACTATCACCGCTACTATGAGCAGCGGTGCGGGGTCACCAGAAGGAGGGGGAAAATTGGAGGCATCACCACTGGTAGTCGAGGTGCGGCAATCCGACGATGAAAGTATGGAGATGAGGATGATATGCAGTACGGAGAGGCCTATCAAGCTCCATGAGGTGATCACCATCCTTGAGGAAGAAGGGGCTGTCATCATCAACGCTAACCACTCTGTTACCGCCCACAAAATATTCTGCATTATACACTCCCGGGTACGTACATATGTTGCAAAACATGATGCACACATGGGTATTAGGGTTCAGGATTCGACCATAATTAATTATACCGACATAGTTTATGTGGCATGAAAATTGTATCATTAAAAGCATTATTTTCTGAGTAAAATGATGTTTGTGTCGAAATATCATTTGTCCTTTTTGGAACCTTGGGTCGATATAGCCTTATAAAGAAAATAAGTGTTCATATTTATCTGATGGGTAATGTTAGTATCTAATGTAACATTAAACTAAAATTTTCCGCAAAAAAAAACATTGAACGGAATTAATGACATGTATACAAGTAAAGGTCAGAAAATAAAACTTAAGAGTGTCGCTTTGTATGTGAAAGTGCGCAACTATTGATTCCTCTCCCATCATTTTCTTAGTCTATAGAACGATAGAAAGAAACAAAAGAAGGGGGGAATCTAGCCCAGAAGTTTGAAAACATCCTTGGATGTACACAACGTGACATACACGTCTTAATTGATTTCCTTCTGTTTTTGTCCCTCTCTTGTGGCTAAATTTAATTAGACGCGATTGGAAAAAAATTGCATTGTGTGATGGAGGATTGGTTTCCATCTAGATATCAAATTATAATGTTCTCTAGTTTGCATCAAATTAAGTAAACTAATTTCATAAAATTCTCTCTTGTTATTGTGCAGGCCTTCAGCACTAGAATTGGCATAGATGTTTCAAGAATTTCCAAACGGCTGGGGGCATTGGTATGATAGTAAGTCCGTTTATGTAAAAAGGAAAAACCCACTTAACTGTATAAATAAACATCCCACTAGTGATACAGGATGTTTGTTCATTAACCGACTACAATCAGGGATGGAAACACCTTAACTAACTACTCCCTCGGTTCCTAAATATAAGTCTTTTCTAAAGGTTTTACTAATGGACTACATACGGATGTATATAGACTTATTATAAAGTGTATATTCATTCATTTTGCTTCGTATGTAGACCCCTATTGAAATTTCTTAAAAGACTTATATTTAGAAACGTAGGGAGTAGTAAGTAAAAAGGAGCTAGTAAAGGTGTTGAACTCATCATGATCAATGGTTGAAAAAAAAATGTTGATCACTCTTCGATCTATAATCACCCTCAATAATCTACTAGCTGGATCCCGTGCGTTGCTACCGAACAACAAAAATGTATACAAAAATAAATGAAACTCATCTTGAGCACCATGTGGGAAGCGCGAGAGGATATGAGTAGGAAGGGGAACGAGAAGGGAGGGGCGATGGGCTACGGGGCGGACGAGGAACTGCTTCGCTGGCCCCTGCGATCGGGTGGGTCACTAGTGGAGAAAGGGGTATTAGAACCGGTTGGTAAGGGCCTTTGGACCCGGATACACATCCGGTGCTACGTATCCGAGACTAAAGCCCCCCCCCTTTAGCACCGGTCTCTTACAAACCGGTGCTAAACGCCTCCACGTGGGCGCCGAAGAGTGTGCGCAGGCGGAGGACCTTTAGAACCGGTTGGTAACACCAACCGGTCATAATGCTTTTTTTTTCTTTTTTTTCCTTTTCTTTTCAGGGTTTCCGATTCCGTATTTCGGTGTTTCGTATTTTTTTGTTCCGTATTTTCAGGGTTTCCGTTTACGTGTTTCCGGTTCCGTATTTCCGTTTACGTTTTTTCGATTCCGTGTGTCCGTGTTCCGTTTTTTACGAACACGGAATCGGAAACACGTAATCGGAAACACGTATCCGGAAACACCGATCCCGTGTTTGCGGTTAAGTGTTTCCGATTCCGTGTTTGCGGTTAAATGTTGATGCACCAAATAAAAGTACATATATGCATGTAACACGAAGTACTGGACCGATTATCATTACATAATTTGAAGTTCGTTTCCTATAGCTGTATACTTGCATAGAGAAGGGAGCTGGCTATTGGTTCATAGGATGGAAAAATTCTCCGCCTTCATCTATGACTTGCGTGAGGAGAAATCCTGCCAATTCCTCTGCAACTGCCTTGCAACGTTGGATTGGTCTGAGCATCGCCCGCTTTCTTGCAGCTTTAAAAGAAGTAGATGAAAACAATTAAGTTATGAACAAAACTAAACATAATTGATGGCAACATAAATAAAGTTGTGAAGATCCGGTTACGTACCTCTAGATTTCTGGAAGTACGGGATTTCTCATTGATAATCCTGTGAATGTACTCGCAAACGTAGTATCCACAATAATCAGTGCCCTGTGGTTGTTGCGGGACGCCCTATATACGAGAACATAATTCAGTCAAATTAATAATAATCAAGAGAACGGTAATGGTATTGAAACCAGGGTACGTAGTACTACTTACTTTGTTAATCTGAAAGTGGAGCTTGTCTGCCCATGTACCGGGTTCTTCCTTGATGAACATTTGCCAAACCCTGGCCGGCAAAGAAAAATGAATACAAGAGTTAATTATTACTTACTTGATATCAGGAAATGAACGAAAAAGAGGCCGATGAACGAAAGAGGCCGATATATATATACCTTTGAAGCATCTGACGCGCGCTCTTCCATTTGTCAGCGTCCCAGGTTAACGGGTCCCAGACTTCAACTTGTCCTTGATCGATTCTAATGATGAACAATATGAAGTGGGACCTGCGCACGTGTACACACGCAGTCATGCATACTCATCAATTACACTTAACATCAGGTAAGCAAAATGGAATGTGTACAAGACAGTAACACTCACTTGAATCCGTAGGACCAAAGTATTTCTTTTTTGGTACTTTGTCGCTTCAAAAACCTTAGCAAATCATCTGGTGTATCCTTGTTGAACTTTTCTATTGTCTCTTGATGAAACGAATACGGGTCAATGAACCCAAAGTCCCAGATTCCTGCCAGCCTGCATTCACGAATCTTCATTCTGCATAGTAGCGTACAAAAAGAATGTCTCGTGAGTGATAATTATACGGGCAATGAACGCGAGCTTAACTAAATAATTAAATTACACAAATAAATCACTTACAAACAGTAGCAGCTGACGATAGCTTTGTCGAGGGCACGTTGATTGTACATCTGGAAAAAATCATCGAACCCAACCTCCACACCGTACTCTCTGAAGTAGTGTTGATCCTGAACTGCCGCCATGATACAGTCTCTCTTTTGCCTTGCGGCCTCCAAGTACCAACCATGTAAATTCCATAGTTGGGTTGTTAGAGCACTAGGATTTTCGACCAGAGGGTGCTCGGGCTTATATTTATATACCACATCAGCAATAGCGTAACCTACGTCGCCCATGCGTGGACCAGACACTGAAGCCTGGTCAGATAACACCTTGAGCGGGGCAATTGACTGTGCTTCTTGTTGTCCGAGCTGGGGAACTTGTTTCCCGCATTTCGTCTGCTCCGCCTGCTTCATCTGCTCCGCCTGCTTCATCTGTGCGGTGTGCATCTTTTCAATGAACCGTTCATAGTCTGAAAGGGGAGGCGGTGGCGGCGGTTCAGGATAATATAAGTTGTCGATGGTGCGCTCAATTTTCCACTTTGGTACGTTCTTCAGAGTTTCCTTCCAGATGTCTGGAGGGGGCTTCAGGGGAAACCGTGCGAACCATGCTTTGTTTTTGGCTTTCAAGGCCTCGTCTAGTTTCTCCGGAGTCATCAGGCCTGGTAACTTCGGGGGAGTCTTGACTTTATTGGGTTTCCTTTCTCTCTTCTTGGGAGGAGTCCCGTTTCTTCTGAACTGCAGCTTCCGCTTTGCCGTACCCGTAGTGGGCGCATCCGTCGGCTCACTGGAGTGCACGGGCGATGGACTCTCGGCCTCGGGCTCCCTATCTTCGTTGTGGGTTGGACTTGGAGGTGCGTTGGGGGTGGACTTGGAGGTCGTGCATTCTCTGTATGAAAGTGAAAAAACTATTAAAAATAGGCTTACATGTGGTGCAACATTCAGTAATTGTTGGAGGTGGTGCATTTGTACCTGGAGGAGTCGGTGGCCTTGGCGCCGTGTTAGGAAACACGATGTGTTTCTTCTTCCACAAGATGATACCAAGCTCCATTTCTCCCAGTGTCTTCTCGCCTTCACCTCCAGGAATATCAAGCTCAATTGACTGGCATCCCGGCGTAATTGTTGACAACCCGACACGAGCATGGGATGCTGGAATCTGACCACCATGGTAGGTTGCTCCAGGTTGATTCGGTAAAGCATAGCCTGACGCCACCATGAAGGATATGTTCCCCATTGGCATATGTATCTCACAGTTTGTCTTCTCCGTGACATCATCCACGGGGTAGTGAGGCGCCGACGGTTCGACTGCAGGACCATCTTCTAGCTGCAGCTGCGTGGAACCCACGCTGCTTCTATGCTGAGATGGGACGGCATCTGCTACAGGATCGTCTTCTAATTGCTGCTGATCAGCGTCAGGTGCAGGATCTTCTTCCTCCTCTTCAGTGTCAGGTACAGGGTGTCCCCCTTTCTTTAAGAGAAACGCCACCTTTTCTTCTAATGTCGATATCCGTTCCAGCGCCTTCCTCTTGCTTCTACCACGGCTTCTGTAAGTGCCAAGGTCCGCCGGAAACCCTTGGTTCCACGGGGTAGTGGCTCCAAAGCCTCGTGTTCGTCCCCACTTTTCGGGGTTCCCGAGTGCCTTCGTCAACTCGTCGTTCTCTCTATCGGGAACAAAAGTTCCTTTTCGAACAGCTTCTATTGCCTTCTTTATATCTGATATGACTTGTCTTAGTTTTTCCGACCATGGTCCCTCCGCAACAATCATCCCAGTCTCAGCGTCCAACATTGCCCCATGCGCGAACAACCAGAACTTGGACCTATCGGGCCAGTCATGTGTCTGTGGAATGATATTTCTTTTCAGAAGCGCATCTTCATAGCGTCGCCACCTAGGCAGGGCAGTCATGTAGCCACTTGACCCCAAAATATGGTGATATTTCTTCTTCTTCGCATTCTCCGTATTTGTGGCTGATCGGGATGTAAAGACACCCGATTTCTTGTATGCCTTAAAATCAGGCCAAGCGTCTCTTATCTTCACTAGGTGCCCAGTGAAAACTGGATCTTCGTCCTTATATTTCTTCCACAAGTCTTTCTTCCACCTCTGGAATTGTGTGGCCATCTTCTTCAAAGCCCACTCCTCGACTTTCTTCTTCTTATCTTCCGCTACGGTGAAATTTAGCCAGACCGTGTCGCAAAGCACTCTTTTCAATCTGTCATCGACATAAGTAGCTCCAACATTGGCGCCGGTCTTCGGCTTATTCCATTCTATTAAGTTGATCGGGACCAGGTCTCTTACAACAACTCCGCACTGATTTACAAATTTGCGATAAGTTTCTGGGGGTTCCAGTGGTTTGCCATCAGCAGCAACTTTATCGATCGAGTACCTTGCAGTATCTTTCAACCTTGCGGCCGGGCCTCGTTTCGACTTTGTCTCAGTACTTGCGCTAGGTGTTCCGGAGGGCACCTAAACGGGAAAATAATGATTCGTTAGTAAGTGCAATACAAATTAATTGTTGCGTCAACAGTGACTTGAGATATACATTGGCAGAGTTTGTTCCGGAGGGCATTTCTGCATCTACTACATCTTCTATATTCTCAGCTCCGTCACCGGAGTCGTTCAAAAATTGATTGCTAAACGCATGTCCACCGTCGTCATCATGATATATGGCCGTTGCATCTTCAAAAATCATTTGGCACATGTATCTTTCCTTCTCCGCCTCACCCATTCCCGCGAGCTGATCGGCATGCTGATCATATGGTTCTTGGGGATCCATAGCTCAACACCTGCTAGTAACAAGAATTTAACTTAGCAAAATTATTTACGGAACCGGAAATTTTATGGAAAAGTTTTACGGAATCATAGGAAAGTTTTACGAAATCGTCGGAATCGTCGGTTTAGGGTTTTACGGAATCGTCGGAATCGTCGGAGTCACCTCACGTTGCACGAATGTTGACCGACTTCTTGGAGTAGGGGAGCGTCATAGGGGCCGAAAGTGAAAGCTCAAGGAATCGGTGTTGCAACCGTGCAAGTAAAGCAAGAAGAAACAGGTGGCCGGTGATGATGGTAGCCATCACCCATCCCTTTCACCGTCCAATCCATGCCAACTAATATCTCTCTCAATTTTTATGCTAAAATATCAGAGCTCTAGGCGATGTGAATCCTATTTTCTGATTATGTATGCCGCGACATTACAATTTGGAGCTTTGATGCCAAAGAAAGTTCAGGGGACCTTGATAGCGAGAAACACACGAAGTTCAGGGGACCTTGATAGCCAGAGCAACACGTATGGCGATTTTGACTGAAAAAGTGGGTCTACTAGAATCGTCTTCCTCGCTTTAGCGACATAAATGATGAAGGCGGCTTCAAATCGAGCCGTGAGAGCATCTCTAGCAGGTACGATTTGTACGTCGATAGAACAAATCCCATATAAACCAATTGAATTTACGACAAGGTCCAACAAAATAGCAGCCTCTCCCGTAGAAATGGCCGAGAATATGCATGATCACGTAACTTTTTTTTTTATAGGATGTCCTATTCGGGCCGGAAAAAAACTAATATCGACGGTTATTATACTGAAAAAAGCTTTCGTCCCGTTTTATATAAAAAGAAAACCACCAGTCCCGTTTTATATATAAACCAAACCACCAGACCGAAAGTACAAGCATAAGTACAAGCATACAACAATATGGATATACGAAAATATGGATATACCGTACGTGAAGAAGATGAAGCAGTGGGGCGGCGAGGAGGCGGCATGGGGCGGCGCGCGAGGAGGCGGCGAGGAGGCGTCGCGAGGAGGCGTCGAGGAGGCGACGGCGCGGCGAGGAGGCGACGAGGAGGCGACGGCGCGGCGAGGAGGCGGCGAGGATCGGCGAGGAGGCGGCGGCGCGGCGAGGAGGCGACGGCGCGGCGAGCAGGCGGCGAGGATCGTCGGCCGGCGAGGCGGTGCAAGGAGGCCGCGCGCGAGGAGGCGGCGCGCGAGGAGGCGGCGAGGAGGCGGCGAGGATCGGCGAGGAGGCGGCGAGGAGGCGACGGCGGCGAGGAGGCGGCGAGGAGGTCGAGTCGGCGAGGAGAGAAGGCGAGGAGAGACGCGCGGGAAGGCGAGAAGTTGGCGACCCCGGAGAGGTCTAGACCCTTTAGCACCGGTCTGTGTTAACACAGACCGGTGCTAAAGACCCTTTAGCACCGGTTGTTAACACAGACCGGTGCTAAAGGGTCCAAAAATTGGGCGCGAACCGAACCCACCTTTAGGACCGGTTGTTGTTACAGACCGGTCCTAACGGTTTTTTTCCTTTTTCTTTTTTCCTTTTTTCTGTTTCCTGTTTTCTTTTTCTTTTTGTTTCCTTTTTCTTTTTCCTGTTTCTTCTTTTATTTTTCTTTTTTCCTTTTTTCTGTTTCTTGTTTTCTTTTTCTTTTTGTTTCCTTTTTCTTTTTCCTGTTTCTTCTTTTATTTTTCTTTTTTGTTTCCCTTTTCTGTTTTCTTTTACATTTATTTACAAATTATCAAAATGTCATTTTAACAATTAAAAAATAAAAATGATATTTATCAAAATAGTCAAATTTAGTGGAAACTGGTCAAATTTTTAATATTTATCAAAATGGTCAACACAATTACATAAAAGGTTTAATACATTATTACACATCACCAACAACACCCCCTATCTATTTTTCTTCTTGCCTTTCTTCTGATTGCGCCGTATGTTGGAATTATGCCCTAGAGGCAATAATAAATGTATAGTTATTATTATAATTCCTGTATCAAGATAATAGTTTATTATCCATGCTATAATTGTATTGAATGAAGACTCATTTACATGTGTGGATACATAGACAAAACACCGTCCCTAGCATGACTCTAGTTGGCTAGCCAGTTGATCGATGATAGTCAGTGTCTTCTGATTATGAACAATGTGTTGTTGCTTGATAACTGGATCACGTCATTGGGAGAATCACGTGATGGACTAGACCCAAACTAATAGACGTAGCATGTTGATCGTGTCATTTTGTTGCTACTGTTTTCTCCGTGTCAAGTATTTATTCCTATGACCATGAGATCATATAACTCACTGACACCGGAGGAATGCTTTGTGTGTATCAAACGTTGCAACGTAACTGGGTGACTATAAAGATGCTCTACAGGTATCTCCGAAGGTGTTAGTTGAGTTAGTATGGATCAAGACTGGGATTTGTCACTCCGTATGACGGAGAGGTATCTCGGGGCCCACTCGGTAATACAACATCACACACAAGCCTTGCAAGCAATGTAACTTAGTGTAAGTTGCGGGATCTTGTATTACGGAACGAGTAAAGAGACTTGCCGGGAAACGAGATTGAAATACGTATGCGGATACTGACGATCGAATCTCGGGCAAGTAACATACCGAAGGACAAAGGGAATGACATACGAGATTATACGAATCCTTGGCACTGAGGTTCAAACGATAAGATCTTCGTAGAATATGTAGGATCCAATATGGGCATCCAGGTCCCGCTATTGGATATTGACCGAGGAGTCTCTCGGGTCATGTCTACATAGTTCTCGAACCCGCAGGGTCTGCACACTTAAGGTTCGACGTTGTTTTATGCGTATTTGAGTTATATGGTTGGTTACCGAATGTTGTTCGGAGTCCCGGATGAGATCACGGACGTCACGAGGGTTTCCGGAATGGTCCGGAAACGAAGATTGATATATAGGATGACCTCATTTGATTACCGGAAGGTTTTCAGAGTTACCGGGAATGTACCGGGAATGACGAATGGGTTCCGGGAGTTCACCGGGGGGGGGCAACCCACCCCGGGGAAGCCCATAGGCTTTGGGGAGACACACCAGCCCTTAGTGGGCTGGTGGGACAGCCCCAAGGGGGCCTATGCGCCAAGAATAAGAAATCAAAGGAAAAGAAAAAAAAGAGGGAGGAAGTGGGAAGGGAGGGGGACTCCTCCCACCAAACCAAGTCCAACTCGGTTTGGGGGGGGGGAGTCCTCCCCCCCTTGGCTCGGCCGACTCCTTGAGGGTCCCTTGGACCCCAAGGCAAGGCCCCCCTCCCTCCTCCTATATATATGGAGCAATTAGGGCTGATTTGAGACGACTTTCTCACGGCTGCCCGACCACATACCTCCATAGTTTTTCCTCTAGATCGCGTTTCTGCGGAGCTCGGACGGAGCCCTGCTGAGACAAGATCATCACCAACCTCCGGAGCGCCGTCACGCTGCCGGAGAACTCTTCTACCTCTCCGTCTCTCTTGCTGGATCAAGAAGGCCGAGATCATCGTCGAGCTGTACGTGTGCTGAACGCGGAGGTGCCGTCCGTTCGGTACTAGATCGTGGGACTGATCGCGGGATTGTTCGCGGGGCGGATCGAGGGACGTGAGGACGTTCCACTACATCAACCGCGTTCTCTAACGCTTCTGCTGTACGATCTACAAGGGTACGTAGATCACTCATCCCCTCTCGTAGATGGACATCACCATGATAGGTCTTCGTGCGCGTAGGAAATTTTTTGTTTCCCTTGCGACGTTCTCCAACAGTGGCATCATGAGCTAGGTTCATGCTTAGATGTCTTCTCGAGTAGAACACAAAAGTTTTTGTGGGCGGTGATGTGCGTTTTGCTGCCCTCCTTAGTATTTTCTTGATTCCGCGGTATTGTTGGATTGAAGCGGCTTGGACCGACATTACTCGTACGCTTACGAGAGACTGGTTTCATCGTTATGATTGTGATGTGATATGGCCAACAATGACTGGCAAGTGACGGTTTCTCCAACTTTAGTTGAATCGGATTTGACCGAGAAGGTCCTTGGATGAGGTTAAATAGCAAGTCATATATCTCCGTTGTGGTGTTTGCGTAAGTAAGATGCGATCCTACTAGATACCCTTGGTCACCACGTAAAACATGCAACAACAAAATTAGAGGACGTCTAACTTGTTTTTGCAGGGTATGATTGTGATGTGATATGGCCAACGATGTGATGTGATATATTGGATGTATGAGATGATCATGTTGTAATAGAAATATCGACTTGCACGTCGATGGTACGGCAACCGGCAGGAGCCATAAGGTTGTCTTTATACTAACGTTTGTGCTTGCAGATGCGTTTACTATTTTGCTAGGATGTAGCTTTAGTAGTAATAGCATAAGTAGCACGACAACCCCGATGGCAACACGTTGATGGATGATCATGGTGTGGCGCCGGTGACAAGAAGATCGTGCCGGTGTTTTGGTGATGGAGATCAAGAAGCACGTGATGATGGCCATATCATGTCACTTATGAATTGCATGTGATGTTAATCCTTTTATGCACCTTATTTTGCTTAGAACGACGGTAGCATTATGAGGTGATCTCTCACTAAAATTTCAAGACGAAATTGTGTTCTCCCCGACTGTGCACCGTTGCTATAGTTCGTCGTTTCGAGACACCACGTGATGATCGGGTGTGATAGACTCAACGTTCACATACAACGGGTGCAAAACAGTTGCGCACGCGGAACACTCGGGTTAAGCTTGACGAGCCTAGCATGTGCAGACATGGCCTCGGAACACATGAGACCGAAAGGTCGATCATGAATCATATAGTTGATATGATTAGCATAGGGATGCTTACCACTGAAACTATACTCAACTCACGTGATGATCGGACTTGGGATAGTGTAAGTGGATCATGAACCACTCAAATGACTAGAGAGATGTACTTTTTGAGTGGGAGTTTAGCATATAATTTGATTAAGTTGAACTCTAATTATCTTGAACATAGTCTAAGTCCACTTTGAATATATTTGTGTTGTAGATCATGGCTCACGCAAGTGTCATCCTGAATTTTAATACGTTCCTAGAGAAAGCTAAGTTGAAAGATGATGGAAGCAACTTTGTAGACTGGGCTCGTAATCTTAAGCTAATCTTACAAGCTGGGAAGAAGGATTATGTCCTTAATGCTGCGCTAGGAGATGAACCACCCGCTACGGCTGATCAGGATGTTAAGAACGCTTGGTTAGCACGTAAGGAGGACTACTCAATAGTTCAATGTGCAGTCTTGTATGGCTTAGAACCGGACTTCAACGTCGCTTTGAGCGTCATGGAGCATTTGATATGTTCCAGGAGTTGAAGTTTATCTTTCAGAAGAACGCCCGGATCGAGAGGTATGAGACTTCCGATAAATTCTATGCTTGCAAGATGGAGGAAAACTCGTCTGTCAGTGAACATGTGCTCAAAATGTCTGGGTACTCAAACCGTCCAGCTGAACTGGGGATTGAACTCCCGCAAGAGGCTATCACTGAAAGAATCCTTCAATCACTGCCGCCAAGCTATAAAGGCTTTGTGTTGAACTACAACATGCAAGGGATGAACAAGTCTCCCGGCGAGTTGTTTGCGATGCTGAAAGTCGCAGAGTCTGAACTCCGTAAAGAGCATCAAGTGTTGATGGTGAGCAAGACCACTAGTTTCAAGAGAAACGGCAAAGGCAAGAAGGGCAATTCGAAGAAGAGCGGCAAGCCTGTTGCCAATCCGCCGAAGAAACCCAAGGCTGGACCTAAGCCTGAAACAGAGTGCTTCTATTGCAAGGGTATGGGTCACTGGAAGCGCAATTGCCCCAAGTATCTAGCAGATAAGAAGGCGGGCAAAGAAAAATCAGGTATATTTGATATACATGTTATTGATGTGTACTTAACCGGCTCTCGTAGTAGTGCCTGGGTATTCGATACCGGTTCTGTTGCTCACATTTGCAACTCGAAACAGGAACTGCGGAATAGACGAAGGCTGGCGAAAGACGAAGTGACGATGCGCTTAGGAAATGGTTCCAAGGTTGATGCAATCGCCGTCGGCACAGTGTCACTTCAGCTACCATCGGGATTAGTGATGAACTTAAATCATTGTTATTTAGTGCCTGCGTTGAGCATGAACATTATATCTGGATCTTGTTTATTGCGAGACGGTTACTCTTTTAAGTCTGAGAATAATGGTTGTTCTATTTCTATGAGTAACATCTTTTATGGTCATGCACCGAATGTGAGAGGATTGTTCATATTGAATCTTGATAGCGATACGCATATACATAACATTGAGACCAAAAGAGTTAGAGTAAACAATGATAGCGCCATATTTTTGTGGCACTGCCGCTTGGGTCATATTGGTGTAAAGCGCATGAAGAAACTCCATGTTGATGGACTTTTGGAGTCACTTGACTTTGATTCACTTGACACGTGAGAACCATGCCTCATGGGCAAGATGACTAAAACTCCGTTCTCCGGAACAATGGAGCGTGCAAGTGACTTGTTGGAAATCATACATACCGATGTGTGTGGTCCAATGAGCGTAGAGGCACGCGGCGGATATCGTTATTTCCTCACCTTCACTGACGATTTAAGTAGATATGGTTATGTCTACTTGATGAAGCACAAGTCTGAAACATTTGAAAAGTTCAAGCAATTTCAGAGTGAAGTGGAAAATCATCGTAACAAGAAGATCAAGTTCCTACGGTCTGATCGTGGGGGTGAATATCTGAGTTTTGAGTTTGGTGCTCACTTAAGACAATGCGGAATTGTTTCGCAGTTAACCCCGCCTGGAACACCTCAGCGTAATGGTGTGTCCGAACGTCGTAATCGTACTTTGTTAGAGATGGTGCGATCTATGATGTCTCTTACTGATTTGCCGTTATCATTTTGGGGTTATGCATTAGAAACAGCTGCATTCACTTTAAATAGGGCACCATCAAAATCCGTTGAGACGACACCATACGAACTATGGTATGGCAAAAGGCCAAAGTTGTCGTTTCTTAAAGTTTGGGGATGTGATGCTTATGTCAAAAAGCTTGAGCCTGAAAAGCCGGAACCCAAAGCGGAAAAGTGCGTCTTCATAGGTTACCCAAAAGAGACAGTTGGGTACTCCTTCTATCTCAAAACCGAGGGCAAAGTGTTTGTTGCTAAGAACGGAACTTTTCTCGAGAAGGAGTTTCTCTCGAGAGAATTGAGTGGGAGGAAGATAGAACTTGACGAGGTTGTCGAACCTCTCATCCCTCTGGATGGTGGCGCAGGGCAAGGGGAAACCTCTGTCGTTGCGACGCCGGTTGAGGAGGAAGTTAATGATGATGATCATGAAACTCCAGTTCAAGTTTCTGTTGAACCACGCAGGTCGACGAGATCACGTGCTGCTCCAGAGTGGTACGGTAATCCCGTCTTATCAATCATGTTGTTGGACAACAATGAACCTGCAAATTATGAAGAAGCAATGGTGGGCCCAGATTCCAACAAATGGCTAGAAGCCATGAAATCCGAGATAGGATCCATGTATGAGAACAAAGTTTGGACTTTGGAGATACTGCCTGAGGGCCGCAAGGCTATTCAGAACAAATGGATCTTTAAGAAGAAGACGGACGCTGACGGTAATGTGACCGTTTATAAAGCTCGACTTGTGGCAAAGGGTTTTTCACAAGTTCCAGGAGTTGACTACGATGAGACTTTCTCACCCGTAGCGATGCTTAAGTCCGTCAGAATCATGTTAGCAATAGCTGCATTTTTCGATTATGAAATCTGGCAGATGGATGTCAAAACGGCGTTCCTTAACGGTTTCCTTAAGGAAGAGTTGTATATGATGCAACCCGAAGGTTTTGTCGATCCTAAAAATGCTGACAAGGTGTGCAAGCTCCAGCGATCCATTTATGGACTGGTGCAAGCATCTCGGAGTTGGAACAAACGCTTTGATGAGGTGATCAAAGCATTTGGGTTTATACAAGTGGTTGGAGAATCTTGTATTTACAAGAAAGTGAGTGGGAGCTCTGTGGCGTTTCTAATATTATATGTGGATGACATATTACTGATTGGAAACAACGTAGAGCTTTTGGAAAGCATAAAAGGTTACTTGAATAAAAGTTTCTCTATGAAGGACCTAGGAGAAGCTGCTTACATACTAGGCATTAAGATCTATAGGGATAGATCAAAACGCCTGATAGGACTTTCACAAAGCACATACCTTGATAAAGTTTTGAAAAGGTTCAAAATGGAACAGTCCAAGAAAGGGTTCTTGCCAGTTCTACAAGGTACGAGATTGAGTAAGACTCAGTGCCCAGCAACTGATGAAGATAGAGAGCATATGCGCTCCGTCCCCTATGCTTCAGCCATAGGTTCTATCATGTATGCGATGCTGTGCACTAGACCGGATGTTAGCCTGGCCATAAGTATAGCAGGTAGGTTCCAGAGTAATCCAGGAGTGGATCACTGGACAGCGGTCAACAATATCCTGAAATACCTGAAAAGGACTAAGGAGATGTTTCTCGTGTATGGAGGTGACGAAGAGCTCGCCGTAAAAGGTTACGTTGATGCAAGCTTTGACACAGATCCGGACGACTCTAAGTCGCAAACCGGATACGTATTTATTCTTAATGGGGGTGCAGTAAGCTGGTGCAGTTCCAAGCAAAGCATCGTAGCAGATTCTACATGTGAAGCAGAGTACATGGCTGCCTCGGAGGCGGCTAAGGAGGGTGTCTGGATGAAGCAGTTCATGACGGATCTTGGAGTGGTGCCAAGTGCACTGGATCCAATAACCTTATTCTGTAACAACACTGGTGCCATTGCCTTAGCAAAGGAACCAAGGTTTCACAAGAAGACCAGACACATCAAACGACGCTTCAACCTCATCCGCGACTACGTCAAGGAGGAGGACGTAAATATATGCAAAGTGCACACGGATCTGAATGTAGCAGACCCGCTGACTAAACCTCTTCCACGGCCAAAACATGATCGACACCAGAACTGTATGGGTGTTAGATTTATTACAATGTAATTCACATGGTGATGTGAAGGCTAGATTACTGACTCTAGTGCAAGTGGGAGACTGTTGGAATTATGCCCTAGAGGCAATAATAAATGTATAGTTATTATTATAATTCCTGTATCAAGATAATAGTTTATTATCCATGCTATAATTGTATTGAATGAAGACTCATTTACATGTGTGGATACATAGACAAAACACCGTCCCTAGCATGCCTCTAGTTGGCTAACCAGTTGATCGATGATAGTCAGTGTCTTCTGATTATGAACAAGGTGTTGTTGCTTGATAACTGGATCACGTCATTGGGAGAATCACGTGATGGACTAGACCCAAACTAATAGACGTAGCATGTTGAAAGTGTCATTTTGTTGCTACTGTTTTCTGCGTGTCAAGTATTTATTCCTATGACCATGAGATCATATAACTCACTGACACCGGAGGAATGCTTTGTGTGTATCAAACGTCGCAACGTAACTGGGTGACTATAAAGATGCTCTACAGGTATCTCCGAAGGTGTTAGTTGAGTTAGTATGGATCAAGACTGGGATTTGTCACTCCGTATGACGGAGAGGTATCTCGGGGCCCACTCGGTAATACAACATCACACACAAGCCTTGCAAGCAATGTAACTTAGTGTAAGTTGCGGGATCTTGTATTACGGAACGAGTAAAGAGACTAGCCGGTAAACGAGATTGAAATAGGTATGCGGATACTGACGATCGAATCTCGGGCAAGTAACATACCGAAGGACAAAGGGAATGACATACGGGATTATACGAATCCTTGGCACTGAGGTTCAAACGATAAGATCTTCGTAGAAGATGTAGGATCCAATATGGGCATCCAGGTCCCGCTATTGGATATTGACCGAGGAGTCTCTCGGGTCATGTCTACATAGTTCTCGAACCCGCAGGGTCTGCACACTTAAGGTTCGACGTTGTTTTATGCGTATTTGAGTTATATGGTTGGTTACCGAATGTTGTTCGGAGTCCCGGATGAGATCACGGACGTCACGAGGGTTTCCGGAATGGTCCGGAAACGAAGATTGATATATAGGATGACCTCATTTGATTATCGGAAGGTTTTCGGAGTTACCGGGAATGTACCGGGAATGACGAATGGGTTCCGGGAGTTCACCGGGGGGGCAACCCACCCCGGGGAAGCCCATAGGCTTTGGGGAGACACACCAGCCCTTAGTGGGCTGGTGGGACAGCCCCAAGGGGGCCTATGCGCCAAGAATAAGAAATCAAAGGAAAAGAAAAAAAAAGAGGGAGGAAGTGGGAAGGGAGGGGGACTCCTCCCACCAAACCAAGTCCAACTCGGTTTGGGGGGGGAGTCCTCCCCCCCTTGGCTCGGCCGACTCCTTGAGGGTCCCTTGGACCCCAAGGCAAGGCCCCCCTCCCTCCTCCTATATATATGGAGCAATTAGGGCTGATTTGAGACGACTTTCTCACGGCTGCCCGACCACATACCTCCATAGTTTTTCCTCTAGATCGCGTTTCTGCGGAGCTCGGACGGAGCCCTGCTGAGACAAGATCATCACCAACCTCCGGAGCGCCGTCACGCTGCCGGAGAACTCTTCTACCTCTCCGTCTCTCTTGCTGGATCAAGAAGGCCGAGATCATCGTCGAGCTGTACGTGTGCTGAACGCGGAGGTGTCGTCCGTTCGGTACTAGATCGTGGGACTGATCGCGGGATTGTTCGCGGGGTGGATCGAGGGACGTGAGGACGTTCCACTACATCAACCGCGTTCTCTAACGCTTCTGCTCTACGATCTACAAGGGTACGTAGATCACTCATCCCCTCTCGTAGATGGACATCACCATGATAGGTCTTCGTGCGCGTAGGAAAATTTTTGTTTCCCTTGCGACGTTCTCCAACACCGTAACCATGGACTATCTTCATCATTTAACGGGATGCTTGGATCATCTTTGACTTTGAAGGGAGGAATTTCATCAAATTTATTGTAATCTTCTGACATGTCTGTCTTGTCCTTGACTCCCATGATGTTTCTTTTCCCTGAAAGAACTATGTGGCGCCTTGGCTCATCGTCTGATGTATTCGCTTCCTTATCTTTTCTTTTCTCGGTCTGCTAGACATGTCCTTCACATAGAAAACCTGAGCCACATCATTGGCTAGGACGAATTGATCATTGCCGTACCCAAGATTCTTCTGATCCACTGTTGTCATTCCGTACTTCGGGTCTACCTTCACGCCTGACAGGTTGAACCATTTGCACCAGAACAAAGGGACCTTAAAGGAAGGTCCGTAGTCAAGTTCCCATATCTGCTCTATGTAACCATAGTATGTGACCCTTTGCCCGTTGTCGTCTTTTGCATCAAACCGGACGCCACTGTTTTGGTTGGTGCTCTTTTTATCTTGGTCTGCCGTGTAAAATGTGTTACCATTTATCTCGTACCCTTTAAAGGTCAATACAGTCGAAGATGGTTGCTTGACCAACAAGTATAGCTCATCTTCAACAATGTTGTCATTAATGAGACATCTTTGCAACCAACCGCCGAAAGTCTTCGCGTGTTCTTTAGCAATGAAATCTCCAGGTTGCTCCGGGTATTCCGAGCGTAAAATATCCTTGTGTTCCTGGATATATGGAGCCGCCAAGCTGGAATTAACTAGAACTGTGTAGTGTGCTTGAGTGAAAGATTGCTCGTCCATACATGTTGTTGATTTCTTTCCTAGCGTGCCTTTTCCACGCAGTCTCCCCTCATGGCGCGACTGAGGAACACCGATCGGGTTCAGGTCAGGAATAAAGTCAACACAAAACTCAATGACCTCCTCTATTCCATAGCCCTTGACCATGCTTCCTTCTGGCCTAGCACGGTTTTTAACATAATTCTTCAAGACTCCCGTGAACCTCTCAAAGGGGAACATATTGTGTAAGAATACAGGACCGAGAACGGAAATCTCTTGGACTAGGTGAACTATGAGGTGCGTCATAATATTGAAGAAGGTTGGTGGGAACACCAACTCGAAGCTGACAAGACATTGGACCACGTCCTTCTGTAAACTTGGTAGAGTTGCTGGATCGATTGCCTTCTGAGAAATTGCATTGACGAATGCACATAGCTTCACAATGGGTACTCGCACGTTTTCTGGCAGAAGCCCCCTCAATGCAATCGGAAGTAACTGGGTCATGATCACGTGGCAGTCATGAGACTTTAGGTTTTGGAACTTTTTCTCTTCCAGGTTTAGTATTCCTTTTATGTTCGACGAGTAGCCAAACGGGACCTTGATACTGCTCAGGACTTGGAAAAAGATCTCCTTCTCTTCCTTGGTAAGAGCGTAGCTGGCAGGACCTTTGAAATTCTCTGGATTCATCAGGTCGTCTCGTTCGTGCATACGTTGGTGGTGCAGCCGTGCTTTTGGTGTATCTCTCGACTTCTTCCCATGCACGCCCAATAAGTTTAGCAGGTTCACGCAAATATTTTTTGTGATCTTCTAACATGCGCTCCAACTTCAACCTCTCGTTTTCACTTCCGCAGTTTATCTGTTCTTCACGAATGACCTGACGAAGATCATCATCAGACTCATCAACAATGTCCTCAAGTTCAGGCTCGTCTTCCCCCATTTCAGTATCACCGTGTTCACCGAACATAGGATAGTTATCATTATCCTCTTCTTCTTCATTGTCTTCCATTACAACCCCTCTTTCTCCGTGCTTGGTCCAACAAAAATAACTGGGCATGAAGCCTTCTTGCAACAGGTGGGTGTGTATGGTTCTTGAGTTAGGGAAATTCCTCTTATTCTGGCATTTTTTACATGGACAAAAAATAAATCCATTCTGCCTGTTTTTCTCAGCCACATTGAGAAAACTATGTATGCCATTAAGGAATTCGGGACGACGTCGATCACTGTACATCCATTGCCGGTTCATCTGCATTATATAAATTTATCAAAAACCATTATGCTAAATCATCATGACTAAATTAATTAATTAATACAAAAAGTTCATCACACGTTAAAACCAAAGTAGCGTAGTGACCATACATATATAGTTCTCATAAAAACACACACTGAAACCAACCATAAAAACTCTCTCTAATTAATGCATTTAAAAACAACAACAAATGCGATCAAAATCGCAACAAAGGTAACAATTGACCCGACGGCATAATGATACCAAGCCTCTTTACTAATTGCATATTTTATAATCTTTCTAATCTTCAGACGCATTGCGTCCATCTCGCTCTTGTGACCATCGACGACACCGGCAAGAACCTTTTCCAAGGTCATCTTCTCTCTTTCAGTTTTTTCCAACCTTTCTTCAGTTTTTCTCAATCTTTCTTTCAGGCCAACATTTTCTTGTTCAACTAAGTGTAACTTCTCAACAATAGGGTTGATTGGCATTTCCGGTTCCACTATCTCCTAGATAAAAATATCTATGTCAAGTTGGTCGGCGTAATTAATTGTCATATAATCAGGAAATGAAAATATGTAGTTATAAAAGATAATATACCACATCCGAATCATAGACTGGACGAGGGCCAACGGGGACGGATATCAAAACCATGGCGCTATACATATAAAAAAAATCTTACACAATAAGAAAATTATATACAAGTAAATATGTAAATCATACAAATCAAAATTTGGTTTGGTAAATAAAAACAATAGGCTCACCAAGGTTGTGTCGGTGACGGGGCGATCGACGGCGGTGAGGAAGGGGACAAGGCGCGCGACACTAAAAAAAACCACAAATCATAATTAAATTTGAGCTCAAATTGCATATGTATACATAACAAATGATGAACTCTCTCTAGCTTAGGCATTTCATCAAACACCTAGCTAGCACAACAAAAATGAAATGAGCAAGAAAACGAGCAAAACTTGCAATGCCGGAAGAGGGAATGTTGATGCTAACCGTAGGACCGATGGGTGCCAACAATCTTGACAAATGGTGGAGAAAAATGGGGATGGATTAGAGCTCCCAAGAGGAAGGAGAGAGCAAAAATGGAGTTGAGCTCGAGCTAGAAAAAATGGAGCTGAGCTCGGGGTGGAATATAGGGGTGCTCGGGGAGGAAGGAGAGGAGGGCTTTAGGACCGGTTTGTGTTAAAAACCGGTGCTAAAGGGTCTGATAGCGGGGCCCCGCAGTTGCTGCAAAAATGAGAAAACCTTTAGCACCGGTTTGTGATACAAGCCGGTTCTAAAGGGTCTGTCCACTGGGCCCCCCTCCCTGCAGCAAACGGTCCAAAAACCTTTAGGACCGGTTTGTGTTACAAACCGGTCCTAAAGGCCTTGCGGCCATTTGCTGCAGGGAGGGGGCCCAGCGGACAGACCCTTTAGAACCGGTTTATATCCAATCCGGGTCCAATGTGGTTGGCTCAATGCCCTGTTTTCTACTAGTGGGTTGGGAGAGGAGAGATCGTGGGTGGGGGTCGCGAGGGTGAGGAAGCCAGGTGTCTTGGCCTTTTTTTCTCTTCGATGGAGTAATCGTGCGAGGGGAGGGGGAGGTCGAACCATCGTACGTGCAAAGGAGGGGTTGAACCATCACGACGGCAGATTCCCCTTTAATAGTAAAGATATTACGGAACAAGTTTGGGGCTATCATAACTTGTTTTAAATGTTAAAATGTAGAAATATAAATGTGGTGTACATTTATTGTGGCTCCTATAACAACAACACCGCAGCAAGCTACATTGATATTTCTCGATCGGTGCACACGCACCCTCTCCAACCAATAGCATATGCGTTAGTACTTCCTCTGTTGTTAAATATAAGTCTTTGTAAAGATTTTACTAGAAAGACTACATATGAAATAAAATGAATGAATCTATATACTTTAAAGTATGTTTATATACATTTATATATAGTCTTTTAGTAAAACTTCTAAAAAGACTTATTGGAATGCATTCCATGTACTAATTGCTCGATATCTGGATTCCATGTACTTATTGCTTGATATCTGGATTACGGTAAATGCTTGGCTGTGTAGTTGCAGGGTGAAGATGCCTGAACAAATCCGTGAGTTGTGCAATATGTATCCCGGTTATCGGCCACACGGCTGGGACCAAAAGAGCAGTGTGATTTAACTTAGCAGCTGCAATTTTGCCAGGACATTTAGATACTATAATTCCTTAGTTAGCTAGTGGTTCCGGCCAGATTAAAGACATTAGACCTCGTGGATGCATTAGTCCTTTTCCAGACTACATACATATATGTTGCACTTGCACGTTGAGAACAAATTAAATCTGGAAAGGAACAAATACCTTCAACATCAAGACTTTGGCCTGACATTGACAGTTAAGTTAATAGTTCTTTGACAAAAAGCAAATTCTGGTTCCCAAACTAATAAAACTTTATGTGACGCAGAAGAAAATACTCCCTCCGTCCCAAAATAAGTGTCTCAACTTTATACTAGCTCTAGTACAAAATTGTACTAAGCTTGAGACATTTATTTTAGGACGGAGGGAGTATATGTGAATGTCAGGATGCCTGTGGTAGAAAGATTAAGTGAAGTATGAATCGTGTTAGTACAACGTTAGAGAACTTTTTTTTTTGAAAATAAAATTTCAGAATGCATTCCATGTACTAATTGCTTGGTTATATCAAGTGTATCCTAGAGGCCCCTTCTCCTCCTCTGGCGTTCCCCAGGGAAGGAAACCTAGCCGCCGCGGGACCGCGACACTCCTCTTCCTTCCCTCCCTCACTGCAACAAGGGCGTGCCAGCAGGCGAAGCTATCCGGCATGGACAGCGACGGGGAGCTCTCTCCTTCTCGCGGGGCGGGATCGTCGTGGAGCGATCTACGCTAACCAGAACGCGGCGTGGTGTAGGGAGCGATGACGCTGGGCTGCCACGATGGCGGGCGTGGAGGGCTGCACGAGGAGAGTTGTGTGCTGGTGATGGCTATCGTGGTTGACGGCCGACCTGTCGGATCTGGACGGCACGAGGGGCGGTGGCACCTGGGCTAGGCGGAGTCGGGCGGGATCCCCTTGGGGCTGCTCGCTGGCTTGGTCTATCACGTGCGCTCGGCCTTGGATCGGCGCCGAGGCTAGTTGGGGAGGCATCCGCGGGGTGCTCGTGATGTGTCGTTGGTGGTTGTGCGTCGGGCACGGCTACTAACAGCGGTGGTGTCCGATGGCCCTTCTCGGCACGACGGCGGGCCTTGGCAGTGGTGGTCATCTCCTTAGTCGAAGATGATCTATCTGAGTCTAGAAGGTCGGATCTCCAGATGTGTCATGCAGTCCCGATTGCAAGTCGGCGAGACATAGTTGCCGGTGAAAACCGAGCCAACGGCGGGTGATGGTGGCGTTCTGTGTCGTTACCTTCATGAAGGCTTCGTCGAGTAATTACAACCGATCGACTTGTGCTGCTCTCGGGGAAACCCTAGGATCTTGCCTTCCAAATCGGACGATGGCGACATTGTGATGTCTTTTCTCTCTTGTGAGCATCGTTTGTGGAGCAGCGCTGGAAGATAGAGGTAGGAGGTGGAGCGGCTTTGTCTTACACGGAGCTTCGGTGAAGATGTCAAGTCATGTGTGGCCGACAGGTACTACGTTGTGTCATGTCTATTCAGCTTTAGGTTTGCTGCACTGGTTGTAGGTTTCGATACCTTATGTGAACGAATCGGCAACGACACCTTTTTTTAGTTATGAGAATTGATGATTTCATATTATCGAATTTATAGGTTTGAGTAATGGTTTCAGGTGATTTCATGTATTTTTTTTGTAGACATTTCTTGAATAACTAACAAACATCGTCATATACATCGATTGATGCAGAGACTAAGGGTTCTTAACCTCTTTTTTCAAAACAAGATGCACTAATTGCTCGATATCAAGATTACGGTAAAGGCTTGGCTGTGTAATTACATGGCAGAGATGCCTGAACAAATCCGTGCGTTGTGCAATATGTATCGGCCGCACTACTGGGATCAAAAGGGCGGTATTTAACTAAGCAGCCGCAATTTTACGAGGACATATAAATACAAATTCCTTAGTTAGCTAGTGTTTCCGGCCAGATTAAACAATTAGACCTCGTGGATGCATCAGTCCTTTTCCAGACTTCATATATATATGTTGCACTTGCACGTTGAGAACAAATTAGTTGGGGAAAGGAACAAATACCCTTCAACATCAAGGCTTTGGCCTGACATTGACAGTTAAGTTAATAGTTCTTTGACAAAAAGCAAATTCTGGTCTCCAAACTACTAAAACTTTACGCGACACAGAAGAAAACATATGTGAATGTCAGGATGCGGATCGTAGAAAGATTGAGTGAAGTATGAAACCTGCCTAACAAATGAATATATACTATGGGTATTGACTCAGCAAATATAATGATGCTGATGTTCCAAAAGAAGAAGAAAAGCGATGGATGATCATGAAACTATGAAAGGGAGAGCTATAGGCCGATTTTACATGCATGTAAACGTGCCGAATGTAGATTGTGTGATGGCGTTTGTGCCCATGCCCCGCTTCGCTTTCCTCCTCGTCACCAGAGGGTGATTTGGGCAAGGAATCAATCAATCTGTACATATTTTATTTGGCGCGTGGAAGTGATTGATGTATTGTTTTTCCCACATACGTAATTCTTTTGGATTGTGATTGTTTCTCACAACGATAGCTCTGTAAAAGGTTAAAAAAGTAACGTTATGCAAAACAACATGTGGATCAGCCCCAGTATAGATTTAGCTGGAGAAGTCTTGCACTTGGATGACAACGTTAACTTTTACAAAGTGTCCAATTCGACATGATTTATCTTTTGGAAAGGAGGTTAAACCCCAAGCCTACGCATCACCAAAATGCCGCATGTGATTGCTTAATTTAATTGTTGCTGTGTCACTCTTGCCATCTTATGAAGTATACGTCAGATGAAACCATAAACACATATTACACCTTTATCAAAGTTCAACTAACTGCCACAACTCAATCTTGAATTAATTAATTAATTAATTGCCACTAATCTTAATACTAAAGTTCTTAGGCTGTCCGTAATGGTAGTATCATAGGTAGTATCATGCATGCCAACTAGGCAATTTCGATGAGGTGGCATAGAATTAAATGAAGAAAGACAGGGTTGAGTATGATATCATGATACTGTATCATATTAAATGATGTGCTACTGATGTGTCTTGCATGGCAATAAATGAACTATCATATGATACTATGCATTACGATGTAGTATCATACACTAGTATCATATGCATGATACTAGTATATGATATTACCCATTACAACCAGCCTTAGAGGGTGCTTGGATACGTTTTAGTCCCATGACTAAAAGTAATGAGACTAAAACTTACTAGCCTCACCCATGCTTGGATCCAAATACTAAAGAGACTAAAATCAAGTTAATGGGCATTATCCTCCAAATCCTTCAATCCAGAACTTGCATGAGGAGTTAAATGAGAAGAGAGAGGACTAATGCACATTTTAGTACTTGGATCCAAGCATGGATGAGGCTAGCAAGTTTTAGTCTCATTACTTTTAGTCATGGGACTAAAACGTATTCAATCACCCTCTTAGATTGTCATGTGTACATTACATAGGGTGTGAATGCGAGTACGCATACGTATTTATTTTCTTGCGAAAGACGTGTGTATAATATTGTATAGCAACGTGGCGACCAAATGTCAAAACCATATATAATCTTCTAATCTGTCCAAGCCTCTGTTGAAACGCGCTAACATCGTTGGAGCATGTGTGCTCGATCTGTCTCATCATTAATTATGTAACTATATCAGCATCGATCGGCAGCTTAATTAGCAATGGAGATTCAAGGATTAAAATATTTGCCGGCCTCTTTGTCCTGGCTACTATACGCGCTGTGCACCTTAATCTATTATTCTAGCTTTACCTTTTGTCCTGGCTAGCTTACAGGAAGCAACTTTGCAGAGGAACAAAAACCTTACACTAATCTCTTGATAGAAAAAAGCTTACTTCGACTGGGCATGCATGCCATTTCAAGCTATTTCGTCGGTGGTTGGAGTATGCCGTTTTAGGGTACTGGCCCAACAGTGATGTGACCAAATTTTGTTCCCTTGATATGTGTTCCGTCTCCTAGAGGATTTACAACCGGACTCTTCAAATTCTTTTTAAATGTCTAAACAGGCCTTCCGATGACTGTCCGGTTATAAACTTTGACACAGACGGACCTCTCAAAACGTTTCTCAAACGCCCGGGTTGACCGGCACCCTTCATTTCCAGTTCAAATATGGGGCGGATATGGGCCGTCCGGGCACACCCTCTACGTCGGACCCTACAAGAAATTGCATCAAATTCATCCCGCAGAACTGTCGGATCCATTTCCTGTTTTCCTCTCTTCTTTCTCCGCGTGTCATCCGTCTCTCGCAACTCTGTCCTTGGTGAGATGGTCAGAATAAGGGAGAGCACATGCCTGAAAACTACTGTCATATTTTCCCATGATGTGGTGGAGGTCTTTGGGGTATAGTGTCTAAGAGAGTCAAATGCACATGACACAGAGAAGTTGTTGGCAATTGGAGAGGCCGGAGGGTTTTCCTGAATGTTCGGATTAATCGATTGCATGCATTGGCAATGAAAAAACTGCCCAAAGGTTTGCGACGAATGTATCAAGGTACACAAAAGAGGCCATCGTCATACTAGAGGCGATGGCATCACATGACTTGTGGATTTGGCATGCTTTTTTGGGATGTCAGGTTCTCACAACGAAATCAACATGCTTCAACGATCTCCGGTGTTTAGAAGGCTTTGTAATGGGGAATCACCTCCGTGCAACTACACCGTCAACGGCCGAGACTACAACATGAGATACTATCTTGCCGATGGAATATATCCTCAGTGGGCTGCGTTTCTGAAGACCACATCCGAACCACATGGCAGAAAACAAAAAACAAATCGCAATAATACAGGAATCAGCTAGGAAGGATGTGGAGAGGGCTTTTGGAGTGCTGCAAGTGTGTTGGGAAATTATTCCTCGGGCTGCAATGATGTGGGAACAAGAAACATTATGACAGTTGATGACATGTTGTGTTATTTTGCACAATACGAGTGTCGAGGATGAGGGTGATAGCGTAGGCCAAATCAACGATTTTAAAACACGTGGAGTACAAGTTGAAATCCCTGAAGATCCAGATGAAATGCAGCTCATGAATTTTTTGCAGATGCATCATAATCTCCGACATCATTATCTACACACGCAACTACTCAATGATCTGATGGACCATATGCGAACCCACAGTAAAAATTAAAGAACAGATGATTGATTGTGCACTTTAAATAAAATTGATGTAAAGCTTTTTTATGTTTGGTACCAACATATATTTTATGTGCGACGTTTATTATTGGATAATCTATGTACATAACTTTATATGAATTTAAAAATCCAGATATAAGATATGTGAATGCATATAATAAAATATGAAAGACTGTTCGAACGCATCCACGACACGGATGACGCCGGATTTGTTCAGTCCGGCTGTAGATGCTCTTAGCACCAACACCAGGAAGTGTTAAAATGAGCATAGTGAGGAAAAGAATAAATTAAACAAAAAAATAAGTATCGACGTAAGTCGAGGCAGAGCGTGTGTCACATCACCCCGGTGCGTCACGGAATACAGTAGGTACGTTGCTCTACCTTTGAACCCACAATTATTGCGTACATGCATATGATTATCCGGAGCTAATCAACATACTCCCTCCGTTCCGAAATATAAGTCTTTTAAGCAATTTTATTAGGTGGAGCAAAATGATTGAATCTACAATCTAAAGCATGTCTATATACATTCGTATGTAGTCTACTAGTGAAATCTCTAAAACGACTTATATTTAGGAACGGAGGGAGTATTATATAGTCGACTCACTGCCCTGTCAATGAGTCAATCAGTCTATATCTCAATTCCCATGGAGCTTGGTTTCGTGTGGAGACAGACGTCCAAATCACCACGTGATCATTAATTAACTGGGGCAATGCGAGTTCTGTGTGATCCACATAATTATGGTGGATAGGACACGTACGTGGATAGCGACTCACTTTTCTTTTCCTTTTTAAGATGATGATGTCTTTTTTTTACATATACACATGTACGTGTGTAACGGCCGCGTCAACAATACTGTTACCTCTCCAATCCATATTACTTCCTCTATACACAAATTTAAAAGTGTCCGCATCGCGTTAAAGTAGTGATCTAAGAACATCTACAACCGGACCCCTCATACCACCTAAAACGTCTGGACAGGCCGTCTGATCAGTGATGGGTTACGAAAATGCGATCCAACCGGACCTCTCAAACCTGGGTCATACGTCCGGGCTGACCGACACACCTCATATCCAGCCCAAATATAAGACGGATATGGGGTGACCGAGCATGCCCGTATGACAGGTTCGGCCCACCACCGACCCCACCACTGTACCCAAAAAAAACCACTCCGGTGCCTCGCTCCGAACCCTAATAGCTCACTCTCTTCCTCTGTCTCGTCCTTTCCCTTTCCGAGCCCGATCCCATCAAGTAGAATGTCGAGTGCCGGCAGCCGCTCCGACGACTTCAACGTCGACTCCGACGAGATGGCGCTCCGCATAGCCTTGGAGCAGTCCAAGGTGGAGACCGGCGGCAACTCCGAATCTGGATACGCCGCAACTCCCGACACGGTGGAGCGCGGATGCCGAAGCTGGACCCTCCCGGCCCGCGCGCAGCTCCGGCAGGGCTGCACAGTCCACATCGGTCCCGCATCGTGTCCTTCTCCCCCCCCCCCCGGGTCGCTGTTTCACGCGGGCAGCGCTGGGTCCTAGTGCCTGCGCCCGCATGTGCACTCCAGAATCGAGGCGCGCATCGCCCGCCATGAGAAGCAGCGGGCACTAGGATGAGGGGAAGCGGGGCAGTCCGCATGCCGCCACCGTGGGATGCCTGCGGAGCCCAATGAGGACGAATGTCTCCTCGCATGGGTGTACTGCTGGTCCCTCACGACGGCGGAGACGAACGCTCGGTGCCTACAGGGAAAAAATTGCGAAGGCGCTCCGGCGTGCTATTGAGCAGTCGGAGCGTGAAGCGAAGGAGGCGGCGGAGGAGAAAGCTCGAGTGGCACGGTTGAAGCGGGAGCAGGACATGGCAGTCCGGCAAATGAAGGGGCTCATCATCCTCTCCGGCGACGACTCCGACGACAACGGCAGCTCCTCCTATGACGACCAAGAGCCTTCGCCAGCCGCAGACGGCTACAGCTCCGCCAGCGATCCAAAGAGGAAAGGTCCGGTGAGGACGTGGTGATCTGCCGCCTCCCTCATACACATTGTTAACATAGTTTTTAGTTGTTTTTATGGAGGGAGTAATTGTCACGGGCGGAGTGATGGCGTGGCAAAGGAGCTTTTTTTAACACGGTATAAACGCAATCGCTCATATACACGCGCATACACTCACCCATATGAACACACATCCTACCCTTAAGAGCACCTCCGAAAAACTGAGCCGGCATGTCGTCTTGAGATTTACGAAGTCATCCAAGGCGCCTCGTCGGCGACAAAAACATTTTCTTCTACTGAAAACGTATCGCCGGAAATACTGAAACAAATTCAAAAATAATACAAAGTAAACCCTGATGAACTGAGCATACCATTATTTTTTTAATCATCCAATCACTCATTGGTTTACGCGTTGCAAAGGAGCAGAAATGGCGGAACTCCTGGGCTACCGTGGCAGCACCGGTGAGATGCAGTCTTGGGGCGGAGGAGGAATGTGAACTAGGACCAGGAAACGGATGGAAAGCAACATCCCTTGCCTTGGTACGCATGCAATGGAACAACAACGTGCGTGCATGCGCGCGCGTGGCCGGCTACCGTGTAAAAAAAATCGTCCACGCGACAACAAACTCGTTCAGACGGACACGATTCCTCTTTCATCACTCGGAACCGGGCGGAAGAGAAGAGGGGGTTGACTCTTGACCACCACCACTTGCTCCTCCCTCAACACATTCTTTCTACCATCTCCTCTCCTTTTTCATCACCCCTTTTTTTTTCATTTTTTTTAGTTAGACTAGAGTACAGTAGATGGCTGTTTGGTCCATTTTGCTCTGCCCCGAGCCCATCCATCTCTCTCTCTCTCTCTCCGGTGATCTTTCCACGCTCTTCGACGGTCCGGGCGAAGATCACCGCTAGAATCGAGGAGGAGATCTGGGAGAGGCACACTGCTAGAATCCCTGTCGGTCTGCTTTCGGACTCAACAAAGCCGTAGGAGGAGGCGCATGCGGAGGATGAGGAAGAGGAGGTGTAGCCCGCTCCGATGAAGGAGGAGGAAGAGGAGTCGGCAGCTCTGATGGAGGCGGAGCAGTCGAAGCAGGAGGTGACGTCGGCTCTGGGATTCAACATGGAGCACGCGGAGGCGGAGTTCGCCATTGCTCAAGCGGAAGAGATGACGGAGCAGCATGTCATCCTAGAGTCCATCCCAGATGAGTTCTATGTGAAGGCCAACCGACGATTGATCCGGTAGGAGCGGGCGGCGACCCACGCTCCTTTCGCCCAAATCGAGGCGGAGTCGGAGGAGTGAGTTTTAGATGCCGTCCATGTATCCAAAGCCGAGCACGAAGATGGTCGACGTCTACGACGAGGAGTAGATACCTACGTAGTTGTAGGTGCATGGTACCATAAATTTTTACGTTTGTGTGCTTTGGTAAAGATTTAAGATTTACTACGAGGATTGATTGGAGTACTAGCGTCGCATTTCACTCGCGTGGTGGAACTGGAATGCAACGGCGTGGGTGCGCGTGGCGGGACCCACACGCTCGGGTGGACCATGACCAGTAGGAGTTGACTTTTGACCGCCACTTGCTCCTCCGTCCATCCCTCACTCAATCAACTGATTCTTTTCTTTTCTTTCTTATTTTTTCTTTTTAGATGAGATGAGATGGCTGGTTGTTATTCATCGACTACTACTTAATTAATCATCAGTCGCTGCTCCTCGTGCTGCTGCTTCTGGTGTACAGTATAAATAAGCTCCTTTCCCACACCCCAACCACCATCGTCGACCTCCAGCCTTCTCCCACCTTCAATCAATCCCAATCCATTCCTACACCTTGTTCCTCCTTCTCCTTCTCCACTCACCACACCCAACTCATGAAGAGCAGGAGGCAGGCCGGCCGCGGAGGTGCCGTGGCGGCGGACGGGAACCACCACCACACCACAAGCAGCGGCGAGGACACCGGACGCTGCAACACCAAGATGGAGCGCAAGGACGTGGAGAAGAACCGGCGGCTGCACATGAAAGGACTCTGCCTCAAGCTCTCATCCCTCATCCCCGCCGCATCCCCCCACCACCACCTCCGCCATTATTCTCCTTCCTCTTCCTCGCCGCCCTCCACCAACAAGGTAAAAGGCAGATCTTGGCCGATTAGAGCCACTGTACATAAGCATACCGTTACCGAGCACCATCTGACAACGACGGATTCCTTCTCCTGTCCGTGCAGGACGCGGCGACGCAGCTGGACCAGCTGGACAGCGCGGCGGCGTACATCAACCAGCTCCGTGCCCGGATCGACGGCCTCAAGCGCCGCAAGCAGGCCGCCCTCTCCGGCGGCTGCTCGTCCTCCGTCTCCGCCGGCGACTACAAGCCACAGACGGCGGCAGCGCTGCCGGTGATCGAGGTCCGGCACCGGGACGGAACGCTGGACGTGGCGCTGGCGAGCGAGGCCGGGCGTCCCTTCCGGCTGCACGAGGTGATCGCGGTGATGGAGCAGGAGGGCGCCGAGGTGGTCAGCGCCAGCTTCTCCGTCGTCGGCGACAAGATCTTCTACACGGTGCACTCACAGGCGCTCTGCCCCCGCATCGGCCTCGATGCCGGCCGCGTCGCCCAGAGGCTCCGCGGCCTCGCCGCCGCCGCCGCCGCCGCCGTCTCGTCGTCAGTCCTCCTGACATGATCTTAGTATCCTTTTTTGCCATGGCGAACTGACCGACCGACTGACTGACCGGAGGCTAGCTGTTGCAAGGGGTGGTTGATTTGCGGGTTGTGCTGCAAATGAACAACTTTTTTTCATCAATCGGGGCAGCAAT
Source organism: Hordeum vulgare subsp. vulgare (assembly GCF_904849725.1). Lineage (NCBI taxonomy): Eukaryota > Viridiplantae > Streptophyta > Magnoliopsida > Poales > Poaceae > Hordeum > Hordeum vulgare. The sequence goes on along the minus strand of NC_058520.1, from coordinate 132,839 downwards.
GCTCTGTGCGGTGTTTGTTTCAGCTCTCGATTCCCCTCCTGTACAAGTGCTGTTCCTCTGCTTATCTGCTTCTGAGGTGGGCTTCAGGTTCGTCTGAAATCTTAGGTGTAATTGTTGAGATAATATTTGAGTTCTGAGACCCCTTGACAGACTAGGCGTGAGGCCGAATAATGTAAATATGAATGAATGATTCAGGAACATGTATGAATGCCTTGAAAAATGTTGTTGGTTGTGCCTTTGACCCTTAAGCGAGGTGTGTGAGGGGATCGATTCCATGAACGAACCCTGCCAAAGCATCTGTTCCAAGCTTTGCTATCTTGTTGCTTACCAGGCAAACAAATTTGGTAAGCAATCTCGTTGCTTCCACAAGGACAAGGAGATGCTCTACTTCTTTTTTTTCATACTGCTACTATGCTATGACAGAAGAAGGCTATTACTCTACTTGTGAAAACGGCTGTGCTATACTCCCTTCGTTTTCAAGTATAAGTCTTTTTAAATATTTTACTAAAAGACAACATACAAAATGAAATATATACACTCTATAATATATCTATATATACATCCGTATTTAATTCTTTAATAAAAAAATATATATATTGAAGAACGGGGGGAGTATGATAAACAAGCAAAGCAGAACGTTGGTGGTTTTGGTACGGGTGACAATGATGCATGAGAGAGAGAGAGCCGCGTCGCTTTCCAACACGTGATGGATCTGCTGCTGCTCACGAGTCACGAGCAGCAATTGATTATTCTTTCTTTTTATCAACGGATGATGATCTTGTTGTGTACAGACCACGAGGGAGTATACAATTATTGAAAGTATATATTTGCAGCTGCCGGGTGTGTGAGCTGCGTGCGCCAACAGGAGGCAAACTCAAAGAAAGCGTGAGGCCTCTGCATGCATGGTGCCTACTGACCGACCGTGTGTGAAAAATCTCTCGCTCTTGTACACCAAAAGAAGCAGAAATTGCGGCCGGCAACTAATCCAGTCATAATTTAGTATCAAACATTCTGCCACATGTTCAAAGTTCACCGGACTAGTCAAATAACCAACACAAACGATAAGTGCCACACGTGGAGTTCAAAACACAAAAACATCACATTTCAGACTTGTTTACGAAGTGGTCACTACCCCCCCTCCCCACACACCACACACACACACACACCCCGTTGTCCAACTCCCGTGGCACTCATGGGACCTCACCGCCGGGCGCCGGCGACCACCACTGCCCTGCCAGCATCTCCTTCCTCCTCCCTTTACTTTTCTTATCCTCGTATCTTTTTTTCTCTCCTAACTGAACCACCCTGCAGGTCAATTGCTGCCGCCGCCGCATCCAAGGAGCTCCGCCTACCGCCTCCACGGACCGGATCTAGGCATCCTCACCCGTCCACAATGTTCAACTATAAAAACAACTGAACATTTTCCGTACATCTTTTTTTTTTCTTTTTTTTAATAAAATCATGAAACATAAACAATTGAAGGACATTTGTAAAAATCAGTAAGCATATAGAAAATCTAGTGAGGTTTTTAAAGTGTACGGACAATTTTCAAATTTTATGACCATTTAAAAAAATCTTGAACAACCTCCCCTTAAATTTGTTACATTTTTTTATAATATGTTACAATCAAATAAAATCCTGACAAAAACAATCCAAGCACAACATCTATAATTGGCTGGCTCAATAATGATCATGATGAACATTGGCTGCTTTTGCTCAATAAAAAAAAAGAACATCCCTAGACAGCGATATGTATCGCTTGTAGACGGTTGGCCAACCAACCCAGCAAAGCAAGCAAAACATGCAGGGATTTCAAAATTTACACAAGTTCAAAAAATGATTATGAATTTAGCCATTCTTGACGAAACTTAAAACATATTAACCAATTAAAAAAGGTTCAGTAATTGCAACAAATCAATTAAAATATAAAATAATTTTTCCTAAATAAACTCATGAAATTTGCAATTTCACCAATTTTCAAACTACGCAAATTTAAAAAAAGTCCGTCTATTTAAAACACCATGATTTCCTAAATTTCATGTATTTAAAAAAGTAACTTGATTTCATTTTTGACAATATGTAAAAGCTATCTTCATATGTGCAAAATTTTCATGAAATAAACTAATATATCCTGAAATAAAATAATCCTTTTAAAAATGTTCATGAGCTTTTCTTGAAAAAAAAGAGAAGCAAAAAGTCAAAAACGAAAGGCAAAGAACCAAAGGATATTATAAGAATAAATAGAAAAAACAAGGAAACTAAAATATCGGAAAAGCAGCATTCCAAAACTTATAAACACATTGAACGCCGGGAAGAAATTAATTACTGCCAGCCGTAGGGCAGCCTCGCTTGGGCAAGCACAAGACATGGACGGCCTAGCACGAAGGAGGCCACATCCTCTTTTTTCTCTTCTTTTTTCACCTTCTTTCCCTTTTTTCATTATAATTCAAAAAACAAAATAAATAAATAATTATACTCAAAACACTTTACATAAAATATTTGAAAAATATAATATAAACTTGAAAATGTTAAATGTACAAATATATTTTCTTATGTGTATAGAATTACTTTTCAAAATGTTAATAATATATTTAGAAAATTTCAAATATGTATGAAATTTTTTGATGTGCAAAGGTTGTATACCGCGTGTGGAAAAAATTAGACCTAAAAAATTGCAAGTTTCCGAAATTGGTAATCACATATTAGGAAAATATTAAACATTTATATCAAAAATATATCTGATGTTTGTAAAAAGGCAAATAAAAATATGAAAAAATATACATAAATATATATATATTTACAAAATGTCAGTCTTGTATTTGGAAGATGTTCAACGTGTATAAAAATGGGTATTGGGTATATAAAAGAATGTACAGATTTGCTTAAAAAGTATATATCCAGAATATATGAGATAAAAAAGTCAAATCATGCATTTCAAAAATGTTAAACGCGTATGTAATTACTTTACCAAAATACAAAAATGTATAATGTGTATGTGAAAAGTTGATATGAAAGTGTTAATTATATTGTTGAGAAAAATATTCCCAATGCATACAAACAATATAGAAAGAATAACGTTGAAAGCCAATAAATGAAAAAAAGGAATAAATAAATAAATATGTAATTTAAAATCTTGTCAAAGCCTAGAAAAGAAAGAAAGTAAGGGAAAACTAGTTAGAGATGTGAAACAAATGGTAAAAACAGAAAAAAGCAAAAAAAATGCGACATAACAAAGAACCCGCGAAGGTTAAAAAACAAAGATAGAAAAAAAGAAAAATCATAGAAATAAAAGAAAATAAAAGCAGTAAAAAGTGAGAAAGGCAAAGTAAACAGAAAAACGAAAGAAATTCGTTGAAGAAACAAAGAAAACCAAAAGGAAAAAAGAAAAAAAAATCAACTCAAATGAAGCTACAACTAGCTATCAAACGCAGCCAGTGATGATAAAATATTGAAATATCCCACCTCTATAGTCCAGATGGTGCCTATACTCGATATAAGAGAGATATAGTGTTGACGAGGAAAAACCAACGGAACCCTCCTTGTAGCAACCGCCATTAGCCCCATAGTGCCAGTACGTGCGGCACATGATATTCTTGAAATCCCCTTCATCGAAAAAACAAATACCAAAAGAAAACAAAAAGAATTTAACCCATGGGGCCTGGATGTGTACCGTTCACCCCATGTTGTCTCTATCTCTCCTGCTCCCACCCCATTTATGTATCGTGAAAAGAAGATATAGCAATGCATCGTAGTTTATGTGTTCGTTCAAAAGCTTAGGGGCATGTATTTTATCTATAGTAAACACAGTTCAAGAACATTTTACATAAAGCACCACATAAAAGAAAACAAGTAATTATCCATATGCGAAGAGAAGATAAGAGGCATGCACCCTGTTGCTATCGAATGTTGGGTGAGGCCGAGAGAGTGTGCCCGAACGCAATTGAGGTTGCTCGCAGTTTAGCCAAGTTTTGTAGGGAGGCGGGTTACATCATCGACACACATATTAAAAGTGATCTCGTGACAATTGTACCAAATTTTCTACTACCATGCATCATCTAGAGATGACACGCCAACATGATATGGGTGCCGCTAGGTATTAAAAGAAACAAAAACAGAACGGATAACAAGCACACAAATATGCAAGAAAAAAGGAAGGGGGGGGGGACATCAACGTCATTTCGGCTATTCACAAAGGCCTCCCGCATTTATGACAGCATTATATTAACAAGCTTGGCGATCCAGACGAGAACACAACCAAAGACGAAAACAATTAAGAAAAATGAATAGAACAAGACAAAAAAAAAGTAAAGACTTTTGCTGGCAATGAACGAGAGGAGGCCTCCCGCATTTAAGAGCATAATATAAAAAAGGTTGGGGATCCAGACGAGAACACAATCAAAGACAGAAACAATTAAAAGACATGGATAGAACGAGACAAAAAAAATGTGAAAACTTGTGCTTGGCGATCCAGACGAGAACACAAGCGGAGACGAAAGCAGTTAAGAGAATCGGATATAACGAGACAAAAAATGCGAAGTCTCGTGCTGGCGGTGAACGAGAAGCGAGAGAGGGAGGGGGGGAGGGGCAAAGTTGTCAATTCGCCCACGAGCATATATTTTTTCCAATTCAAGGGAGGATATTGCAAGGTACCAAATTGTTGCATTTCTTACCTCCTAAAATTGAAAATTGATGCATTTTTTTTACTAAAAAGCCAATAGGACGACTAGGTGAGGTGACAGGTGGCAGGGGCAGCATCGTCATTTCGCCCCTCAGCTCGGACTCGACCGTTGGGCAACGTTCCAATTTGGTTTCCCCTTCTTCCCTTGCCGTCGCCATCCGCCGCCCTCCTCCTCTCTTTACCGTTGCTCCCCCGTCCAGCTGCATCCCGCCTCCCTCTCCAGCTCCCCCGTCGACGCCACCGCCTTCTCCCTCCCTCCCTCGTCGCCGCCGCCTGGGGATCCCGTCGTCGCCGCAAAGCTCCCCGTCAAGCCTTCCCCTCTTCTTCCTCCAGCGGCCGGCCGGGAAATAAAGCTCCCGTCTTCTCCACCAGGTACTGACCAGTCCATCGCCCTGTTCTTTCCTGGTCCATTGCCGTCCCCTGCCCGCTCGACGCCGCCATGACCGATTCATTTCCTTTGCGCCAAGATTTCTCATCCGCCCTCTTCTTGATATGCCAACAACTCAAGGTTTCCCCGAATTAGCCCAGGTTTCCTCGGATCCCCCCCCCCCCCCCCCCCCGCTTGGGGTGCAAGATCGGGCTCGGATTGACCCCGGTTTCCTCGAATTCAACTCGATTTGATCGAATTCGCCGTTTCCTCGAATTTTTCCGACTTGATTTGACCAGCAAGATCGAGAAATCGACGCCAAAGAACAGAGCGTTCCTTGCCTAAGGCTGACCCGAATCCCGTCTCCCCAGATCGGATCGCCATGGCGACGCTGTCGGCGGGGGTGCTCCTGAAGCTCCTCGACGGGATGAAGACGGGGGCCGCCAAGCCCGTCGGCGAGCACCGGACGGCGGTGCTGCAGGTGACGGACATCGTGCCGGCGGAGATGGACGAGGTGGACCTGTTCCCCAAGCACGGCCGCTTCTACGTCAAGGTCTCCGACTCCTCCCACTCCATCTACGCCACGCTACCGCCGGCGCAGGCCGACCTCGTCCTCGCCAACAAGCTCAGCCTCGGCCAGTTCGTCCACGTCGACCGCCTCGACCCCGGATCCCCCGTCCCCGTCGTCGTCGGCGCCAGGCCCATCCCGGGGCGCCACCCGCTCGTTGTCGGCACCCCCGAGCCCGCCAGGAAGCCCGCCGCGCCGCGGAGGGGCTCCTGGGGCCCCGAGAATCATGGCGGCGCTGGGGTGCTCGCGGCGTCGCCCAAGGTCGTCAGGCCCATCGCGCTCAGCTTCGAGGACCGGACGCCCGTCAAGGAGCGGCCCTCGCCGGCCCGCAGCTCCGCGTCCGTCAGGAAGAGCACCAGCGTCATGCCGAGGCTGGTGACCCGCAGCCGGAGCTTCGTCGCCGACCGTGGCGACCCTCCTCCGCCGCCCAACAAGATCCCCAAGAGCCCATTCCCACCGGTATGTTCTCTATCTGCACGCCTGAACTCAACATTTTTTTCATGGCTTCTGAAGCTGAACTGTGAACTGAAGCTGAAACTGTTTGTGTGTGGGTGGGTGCAGGAGAAGAGCTCGATGAGCTGCACGGCCGTGCGGACGATGAGCAGGAGGGCCAGGGATGAGGAGCCCTCCTCGCCGGTCTCCGACGACGACGCCGGCAGCACCGCCACCTCCTCCAAGCGGCGGCCCTCCTCGTCGGCCGCCCGCGTGCCGGTACCAGGGAAGCTCAGCTCCCTCGGCAAGGTGTGTGATCATCTGTCTGTCAGCTGTTTTATCTGAATGAACTCTGAACTGAATCGATGCTGGAAAATTTGTCATTTCAGGAGGCCATGGAGCAGAGGGAGCAGGCGCAGAAGGTGGCGCTGGAGGCGCTGCGCAACGCCTCGGCGACGGAGAACGTCGTCAGAATCTACAAGTGAGTCAATCAATGGTGGTTCTTGATCGATCTTCATTGCCATCTTAACACTGTCTGTTTGCTGTGACATGAGCTCACCGAAATGTGTTGGATCGCTTTCTTGTCAGGATGTTCGCCGAGGTGAGCAAGGCGGCGAGGCCGGACGCGCCCGCGGCATGCTTCGACGGCTTCCTGAGCTTCCACCAGGAGGCGGCGCAGGCCGTGGCCGACATCGAGTCGATCCAGGCGGCAACCTCGATGGCCGCCGCGGCCGCCACGAACGACGTGCTCGTCGAGGCGACGCCCGCGCCGAACGTGCTGCAGGAGATCGCGCAGAACAGGGCCGCCACGCCGGCAAGGCGGCGGGGCCTGCTCGGGTTCGGGGGCATGTCCAAGTCGGTGTCCTTCGCGCCGGGCACGCTCCAGGACCCTTCGTCGCGGCCCGACGGCGGTGGGGCCCGGAGCTCGAGCGCCAGCAGGAAGTGCCTCGGCGGCATGCCGGACAAGGCGCCCGTGGACGGCGACGACAAGAACAAGAGGTCGTCGGCTCCTGCAGCGGTGGCGGTGGGCAACTCGCCTCTTGGGTCGTCGCTGAGGATGGCGAGGCAGATGCAGGCGGAGGCCGGGGGCTGGTTCATGGAGTTCCTGGAGGCCGCGCTGGAGGCCGGGCTGAAGAAGAAGCGGAGCAGCACTGGCACTGGCAAGCCGTCGGCGGCGCAGAACTGCCCGCAGTCGCTGGTGCTGAGGGTGATCAACTGGGTGGAGATGGAGCAGAGCGGCGGCGAAAGCCGGAAGTCGGCCGGGCACCCGAGGGCGGCGGCCATCGCGAGGAAGCTCAGAATCAAGGCCAAGAACCCCTGATCAATTGAGGAAGCTCAGGATCAAGGCCAAGAACCCCTGATCAAATTGCTCCATCGGTGCTTTGTGAATTGTGAATTGTTAGACGATGAGGATTACTGCTCTGCTCGTGTGCACTGAAGAACACTGAAGCTCTTCTTCGGTTCAAATTAAAATTCGTTATTCTTTCCACATGATGATCTCTGTTCGTTTTTGTGCATTGTGTTTTTGTTGTACTATGTTTGAATCAGAACTGGGCGAGCTTTCTTGGGTTGATTCTAAAGACACGGGATTCAGAACTCAAACACACAAACTTCAGTTTTAAATGAAACGGTCTGGTGTTCCCAAGGACACATGACTCAGAAACCCACAACAGCTGATTCATTTGGTTTCAGCAAAACAGACCAAAATCGACTAAGGCCCACCTAAGTTAGGGTTCCCCCCTCTTTTTCTTTCCCCTGCGCCATGGGCTGAGTGGGGAGGCGCACCAGCCCAACTAGGGGCTGGTTCCCACCCCCACTTAGCCCATCTTACCTCTTGGGGTCGCAGCCCCCCTTCGGTGGTCCCCCGGGACCACCTCCGGTGGTCCCGGTGGTCCCGGTATGTTACCGGTGATGCCTGAAACACTTCCGGTGTCCGAAACCATCCGTCCTATATATCAATCTTTACCTCCGGACCATTCCGGAGCTCCTCGTGACGTCCGGGATCTCATCCGGGACTCCGAACAACTTTCGGTAATCTCGTATAACAATTCCCTATAACCCTAGCGTCATCGAACCTTAAGTGTGTAGACCCTACGGGTTCGGGAGACAGGCAGACATGACCGAGACACCTCTCTGGCCAATAACCATCAGCGGGGTCTGGATACCCATGGTGGCTCCCACTAGCTCCATGATGATCTCATCGGATGAACCACGATGTCAAGGATTCAATCAATCCCGTATACGATTCCCTTTGTCTGTCGGTATAGAACTTGCCCGAGATTCGATCGTCGGTATACCTATACCTTGTTCAATCTCGTTGCCGGTAAGTCTCTTTACTCGTTCCGTAGCACGTCATCGTGTGACTGACTCCTTAGTCACATTGAGCTCATGATGATGTTCTACCGAGTGGGCCCAGAGATACCTCTCCGTCACACGGAGTGACAAATCCCGATCTCGATTCGTGCCAACCCAACAGACACTTTCGGAGGTACCCGTAGTGCACCTTTATAGTCACCCAGTTACGTTGTGACGTTTGATACACCCAAAGCACTCCTACGGTATCCGGGAGTTGTGCAATCTCACGGTCGAAGGAAAAGATACTTGACATTAGAAAAGCATTAGCATACGAACAATACGATCTAGTGCTAGGCTTAGGATTGGGTCTTGTCGACCACATCATTCTCCCAATGATGTGATCCCGTTATCAATGACATCCAATGTCCATGATCAGGAAACCATGATCATCTATTGACTAACGAGCTAGCTAACTAGAGGCTTGCTAGGGACACATTGTGCTCTATTCATTCACACATGCATTACTGTTTCCTGTTAATACAATTATAGCATGAACGATAGACGATTATCATGAACAAGGAAATATGATAATAACCATTTTATTATTGCCTCTAGGGCATATTTCCAACAGCTGCGGCGGTCGCGGCGGCCACTGGAAGTGCCGCCGCCGCCAGTGTGGTCGGTGTCGGGGCTGACGGTGCGGATGGGTCGGATGAAGACGAAGATGGGTTCGAGTTCGAGATTGGGACTCTGGGGAGATTTATGAAGCCTCAGGTACCAATGTTGGATTCCCATCTCAAATCATACTGTGTTTTCTGCTGGTGATAGATAATCCTCCAAAGTGGGATGATGTATCTTATACATAAGGAAGCTTAGCTTATGCATGGATCATTTTGTTGTAGAATGATGGCCATTTGCTTGTTGTTGTAATTGGTTGTGCTCATTGTTGGAAACAATCAAGTCGTGTCCCGCTACGAATGATGTTTGTCAAGTCGGATTGTGCCGGATTTGTGTGTTCATTGTTGGTATAATCAATACTTAGCTATGTCCTGCTAGGAGCTGTGTTTGTCGAATCTGATCGTGGCATGTCGAGTCCTACCTTGCTATGTCCTAATTGACGTGTACGGAAGGCGAGTCCATGTACGAGAGTGGTTGTGTAGCTTCATTGTGCATACATACACATGCAGGTTGCAATGTTGTGTGCTGTTTTGAGAAAGAAACAAGGGGGAAAAACAGAGGCACCCGAGCTGTCTTTGCTGAAATATGCCTATCTTGTGTATGCGTGATTGTTTGGCTGATTGATTCTGCCATACGAAGTATTACTTAGGGCGAGATTGTTGGAATAATAGTCGTGTCTGGTTTGGTCCTACCTAGCTATGTGTTAGTTGACATGTATGACTTGGACAAGGTGATTATGTGGAGTGTGTACGAGTGTGAGTCATCTAGCTTGATTGTGTACATATACACATGCAGGTTATAATCTTGTGTAAGATTCGCAAGAAGGAAACATAAAAAAAAGAGGTACATGAGATGAATTGGCAAAACATCCCAATTGTGTGTATCTGATATTTGTTGGTCTGATTGACTGCTTGGGCTAAAAGCTAACACTCCTCTTAAATTTCAATATGATATACTGTTTGTGGCTATATGTTTGTCATTTAGTAGTACATGTACTTCAGATATCCTTTTCGTATACCAAAGGTTATACCCTTCTTTTTTTCTGCAGATTTATGATGGGTTTTTGTACGGGTTTAGAGTGTAATTGTACTGGGTCGCCGGTGCTGAAACACATTCAATATGCTCAAGTACACATCATAACACCTGTAATGATGATGATGTAGGGGACTGTAAATGTCTCGGCAATGTACAATACAAGGCACCACACTGTTGATAGTTCAGTTGTTGCACGTGGAAATTTTTGGAGGTTAGAATCATCACGAGGTGGTTCAACTAATGGAAATGACAATGCACCTGGTTTCCTTATTCAGTTGGGTCCCTTACTTTTTGTGCGAGACTCTACAACACTTCTTTTGCCTATTAATCTGTCAAAGCAACACCTCATTTGGTATGCTTATGATCACAAGGTACTTCTCTTATTCTTGATATATGAATCTACGCATGTTCATTAGTTTTTATTTATTTTATCCTTCAGATAACTTTCTAGAACAATTTTTTTTGCCTTTTCTTATGAATGGTAATCTCTAAAGCTATATATACATTGCATTGTATATTGGTAAAATGCGAAATATACTACAAGAGTGCAAATATTATGCATAGGCGCATAGCATCTGCTTGAAACTGAAACGAGGTGGGTGAGATTGTGAGGTTTTTTTTAGGGAATTGTGAGGTTATTTTTTATAACGAGAGTGGGTGAGGTCTTTTTTTTTATAACGGGAGTATGTTCTTAATTTTCTTTTTTTACCTTTTCTGTGTCTACCATGTTTATTTGTACATTATGGAATATTTGATTATATTTTGACTACTTCCTCCATTCCTAATTATAAATCTTTTTAAATTTTTGAATATAAATCACATATGGATCAAAATGTCTATATGCATCCGTATGTAGTGCATAAAAGACATATATTTAGGCACGGAGGGAGTATACAGACAATAAATATCTCATATGTTCTTTACGGAGAAATTCACCATGTTGATTGCCTTGGATGTGTGATTTTTGCTAATTATGAGCAGGGAATTTTCGGTGTACGGTTATTCGTGTGTTGCACGTGCATGCTTACTAGTGTGAACAAAAAGGTAGAATGTGTGTCTGAACAAAAAGGTACTGTGTTATATTTAGGAATGTAGGGATAATTAAGTAAAAGTTAAAAATGCATAAAAATACATCCCTTTTTAAATTAAAATTCTCGTGTGCAATGAAGAACACTGAAGCTCTTCTTCGGGTAAATTAAAATTCGTTATTCTTTCCACAACTTCTGTGTTCGTTTTGTGCATTATGTTTTTCTTCTATGTCTGAATCGAAACCCGACGGGTGTTTCTAAGGACATGGGATTTAGAACTCAAGCACACAAACTTCAGTGTCAAATCAAACGGTTTTTGGTGTTTGTAAGGATATATGATTCAGAGACCAAAAACTGATTGATTTGTTTCAGCGAAAGAGACCAAAAACGACTTAATTTAGAGTGATTTTCTCAGACATGTTTTGTCTACTCACGGATAAAGTTATGAATTGACTGGCATTCGGAACGAATAAAAACAAAACGGATAAAAGTATATTACGCTCACTCTTCACATAGTTTGTGTACTTGCGATTATATCTTTTTTGTCAATAATACCACATAAGTAATTTTGTCGTGAAAGACAAATGCGAAATAATACACTTGAAAATGCTTGTTCCACAAAGTTTCATATTCTTTTGTTTATATTTATAAAATATTATAAATGCATATATTTCAATATTGTTTTGTAATTACAATATGAAACATGTTCACTTAGTATAAATTATTTGGAAGAGTAATATAAAACTATACAGGCAGCACTAAAAAACATATTTGTGACACTTACAAATATCTAACACATATTAAAACATGTTAATAGCTTTAAAAACATATTTGTGACATTTATAAATATGTAAGACATATTAAAAAAATTATTAACACATATTCACTTAAATGTTCATAAACATCTGTTTGAAAAACATGTCAGTCATGTATTTAAAAAATGTTAAACATGTGTAAAAACTGGTCTTCATGTATTAAAAATGTACAGAATGTATGAAGAAAAATAGACATAACAAATATATACTAAATTTTTTAATTATGTATTTGATTTTTTTAACCATGTATAAAATAATGTTACATATGTGAACAGAAATAGTTAAAAAGTTATGTATTACGCTTACTCCTCACATTTTTTGTGTACTTGAAAATTTATCATTTTTCTCTAAGTACACAACAAAAGCCATTTCCGAAAAAGTTTCAAATTTTTTTACTACTTCTTTTCTGCCTAAACAGGTTCGCCTAGTCCCAAGTTCCAAAAATCTGCACCGGACTTTTCCAATCCTGTGAACTACACTGAAGAAGTGTTGGCAATTAGAACGTACTGGACTAAATGCAGCGGAAATAAAATAATCTTAGCACCGCTCATGTACTGACTCCAGTGATTATGCTGATATAATTACTTTTTTCTTCATTTATTCTTTGAATATATTCTAAAACATATATTTCAGATTATTTTCAAAAAATCACAAATTAAAAAAGTTAAGGCCGTGTAAGTTTTTTGGTAGCGCATGAAAAATATTGGTACCATTAAAAACATAGTTGTAACACTTACAAATATTGAATAAATTGAAAAACATTTGTTAGCATTAAAAAAACATTTGTGTCATTTACAAATGTATGCAAATATTTAACACATATTCAACAAAATGTTTTTAAACATCTATTTCAAAAAAATTGTCAATCATATATTTATAAAATATGTAACATGTGTAACAACTTTACCTGGTGTATCAACAAAATGAACGTATGAAGAAAAGTAATCATAAAAATATATATTAAAAATGTTTGACTATGTTGAAAATGTTAACCATGTAAAAAAATAACCACAATCTTAATCATGTATTTGAAAACTGAGAATGTGCTTCAGACGTATATCAAAAGTTTACAATGTACATGAACACAAGTATACATGGAAAACATATATTTGCTAAAATATGTAAATAATTAATTTCAAAGATGTATGAGATATACAAAAATTCTTTTATATTCACCCGAAAAATTTCAATTTGGCCCCATGTCTTTCTTACACAAACGGAGTAATTAGGGATCTAGCTGGAGTCGCGAAGCTTTAGCGACGAAGGGTGCCCACCGATATATACTATCAAGGTGGAAAGGACAAGAACAGCTGCAGCCAGAAGATCATTGGCGCACGGTTCTACAGCACATGAGTTTCTGACGATGTCCTCAAGACGGTCTGCAATATAATTTTCTTCTTTCTTTGGAATTAGTAGATATCTAATTTCCACTGAAGTCAGACTCTCCTGAAGGCCTGAACATCAGTAGACTATTATTTTTTTAACATTATTGGTTGATTTTTTGGAAAAGAACATTACTGGTTGATATCTAAATTTTATAATGAATTAAATGTTTCACTATATATAGTGAACAAAATATGTGCCTATATTAAGCGAAATACGCTGTCTCAAGTGAGGTAAACATTTGAACACGGTGAATAATATTTGTGACAATGTAACAAAAGGACAAGCATAATGACTCTATCCGAATTTAATTACACTGAACCAGTGTGTTTATTTATTGAACAAAAACATGTGTCCGCATCGATCATAGATTCATGGTGATGGCAGGATCAAAAAGTCGAGACATGTAGTAGTGGTTTGACATAAGTACAGAAATAGCTTCGAACATCAATCCGCTTCATCACGGCATGCTAGCCCACCGCCTTGCGAATGTGAGGGGAGCGACTCCAGCATCTTCATTGGCCCGTAATGTGGAGAGGGCATTCTCATTAGCTCCCGGAGGTAATGTAGTTGCTTGTTGAAAACTAATCAAGGATTGCTTTATGACTCCCATATTTGGACGCTCTTTACGATTCTGGTGGACACACATGAGTCCCAACTCCAATACAGTTTTCATCTCCTGGTCAAACGGACCCCTCAATCGCATGTCAGCTGCCTCAAGAATGTTATTGGCATCACGAAACCGCTCAACTTTCATGATAAGGCTGTTTTCGACATCATCCACGATTGTTGGTTTTTCTCCGCAGACCATCTCGAGCAACAACACCCCCAAGCTATACACATCAGACTCCCAACATGCCTTGCCGGTCTCAGAATATACTGGATCAATGTAATCTTTACTGCCACAGACGTGCAACGTGTAGTATGAGGTTGCGGTATGGTTGACTTGTGTCACCAGGCCAAAGTCAACCAACTTGGCATTGAAGTCTTTGTCCAGCATTACATTAGCTGGCTTAATATCCCTGTGCAATGTGACTTTGTTGGCTTCATGATGGAGGTAGTTAAGACCCGAGGTTATTCCAATTAGAATGTCGCGCCTGAAATATGCATGCGTACATACCTTATCTATATGGTGTCCCTGTCAAATAAGTTACTTTGAAGGTAACCAACAGATCTCAGAGTTGTGTCGTGCATACCTTTTTGGCCAACTTAGCTGGTATGATATACGCTCGTGCCGCGCACCGTAAACTCGTGCACCTAAGGCACCAACCTTAGGGTAAAGATGGTCCTCAAGGCTCCCGTTGTTCATTATTTCATAGACAAGCAGTAAGTTATTGCCTTCTTCGCACCAGCCTACAAGATGTAGAATGTTCCTATGGTGCAGCGGGCTGATAATTTTAATCTCCTTTTCGAATTCCCTTCTTTGTCGAGGTGATGGAATATCTTCTATACATTTTTTTATTGCTACCTCCTCATTCATGCCCAAAATTTTTCCTTTGTAAACAACACCGAAACCGCCCCTTCCAAGCATATTTATCTGTGCAAAGTCATTTGTTGCTTGGGCCAATTGCGCATAAGTGAATTTCCTTGCACTATTCACTGAAATGAGTAATGCAATGTGACTTGTAAATGTTTAAGCTAAGCTGTATCTTGTATACTGACAATGTGGTTTAGAAATGGTGCAAGTTTTTCCGTGAAAATAGATAAGCAAAGGTACCTTCTGTCCTGGGCTCCCGACTCCGTTGCCTATCCATGAACTCTAGTTGCTGCGCTTGCGCCACTAGAACACATATATACCACAAAAAGATATTTTGTTCAGATTTGGTTTGGTCAGCTTGTAGTTTAACATTTTTGAAAAGAGAACTTGTAGTTTAACACATACAATACCTCTTGTCCTACGTCGGCACCATAACCAAATGAAAAATCCTACCAAAGCCAACACAGCGACAAGGACGCATGTTATCGTCACCACGGCAATTGTAGGACGACCTGCTGAATGGACACCTGTTGCCAAAAACATATTACAGGTTCAACCAATGAACTTGTATGTAAAATGCTGACCTGATTTATAGATACGGGCTGTTCATCATAGCGGGGCCGTCTTACTTGTGCATCCTTTGTCAAGGTACGGGCTGCCCTGGTAGCCTTTGGTGCAGCTGCAGACATACCCGGGGCCGTTGCTGGAGTCGATGCACTCGCTCTTGTCGCTGACGCAGGCGTATCCGGAAATGCTGGGCGCCTCATCGCAAGACGGGGAGCTGCCGTTGCTGCCACGGATTGCCCAGTCCAGCAGCATCGGCATGCCGGTCCGGTCGACATCCATACGAAGGTCGGCCGCCCGGAATGTGTAGTTCCCCTTCTCCACGATGAAGGCGTAGTCGCACGGGCAGAATTCCTGGTTGGCATGTGACCAATCGTCATCATTGGTGAACCGCATCTTGTTGTCTGTCAGCCCCGCCGGAATGTCAACGTGGCAGCAGCCGACTCCATCGCAGGCGCCATCCTTGGCGCTCCCGGAGTTGTCGGCATAAGCGATGCACCCGGTGTAGTAGGTGTAGCCGTAGCGGCCGCGCAGCCCGCTGTTGGTGTAGGCAAAAGTGTTGCAGCCAAGGACGAAGAGTTGGTTCGCCGTGTTGGAGATGCGGTACATGCCGTCCCGGTTCAAGTCAACCCAGCCGGAATTCCACCTGATAGGGTCGCCGGTGGAGTTGTAGCACTGGTACGCCACCGGCAGCATCACCCGGACCTCCGGGCGAGGGGTAACCGACAGGCTCAGGACCTGTATAGCATCGCTGGTGTTGGCTAGAATGGGCATGCTGTTGACGCAGGTGATCTCAAAGCCCGGGCGGAAGCATCCGTGGCCTATGCCGAACGGGTAAGGGATGTCGACGCCGCCACAGCTCTCCTGGCACCCTGGTTTTGAGGTGAGTCGACTATCCGCGTTGCTCGCAAGGAGCAGCAAGGATGTCGTAGCCATAATTGCTGCTTTGTTTCTCAACAAGCTACTAGCTTCCACGGCTGCAAACAAACATTTAATTTGTAACTTGGTTAGGTTAGGTTAGGTGACCAGAAAGGAGAAGGACGTGTTATAATGGAGAAAATGATAATACTGATATATGAAAACAGGAAAAGGTGACTCTGAGAATTATTATTACTTCTTAGGTAATAACTCTGAGTAGATTGTAACTTTGTAAGATGCTTCCGAGTTATATTGGGATGTTCAAGTCATTCCATCGAGGACCAAGGTGTTCTTAATTTCAATTCGATCCAGTTCCTTTTCATTTAAGTAACATATTGGTACTTGCACCGTGGAACTTGCTACATACTGATGAATGAATATACTAATTAAACATAAACTCATTTTGCAACGTTAATTGACATGTAAGCTCAGCAATATTTGGCTAGACCCAGTTCAAACCACATGCGCGATACTAGTTATAACGGTTAACTAATTGAAACGTTGCTTGCTTATCTGTAGGGTAATGATTACATGCTTGATTGTTTAGATACATTAAACAATAGAATTTCTACTTACTGCACTATTCTGCAATCACTATTTCATGTAACCCCTGTCATAAAATACATCCATTTTTAGGTTTGTTCTGAGTTAAACTATTTTAAGTTTAACCAAGTTCATAGGGAAGACTACCACCATCCAAGACCAAAATTAGAATCATTATTATTAGGTCCAATTGAAAATATGTTTTTCTAGAGTGTGCTTATTTGTGACTTTGATCGTACTATTCCCTATAAACTTGGTCAACCTATATATGAGGCCTGATCTATGAAATTATGTACCAAACCTAGCTATGAGACCTCATCGATATGGTTTGAAGCCATAAACACCACTTGCAATCTGAATTCCGAACTTATAATCACACCATCTTCTCTAGTCTGTCATTACATGTATGTTATGACACTGGGTGTGCCTATGTTTCTATGTGTTGTACAGCTGTAATCTTTCTTCATCATTACTACCATCTTTTTCCAGGCTTAGATTTCACAATCTAGTGTTAGGCATTTACTCTGTTTAATATAAAGTGTTAGAAAGGTTAGTTAAGAATGTTCTAAGATATGGATGATGCATATAACTGTAAGAACATTTTTCTGCAAGATGATGCTTATGACGGACTTATATAAGAAATCCAACTATTAAGAGCTTATAATGAATTTTCTTACACTACAAGCAAAAAACATTTATTTGCCATGTTCAGCAAAAACCATAGCAATTTTGTTATAGCTATGTAAAATTCATCTATACTTACTATTTTCACTGTGTTGTCAAAAGTGAAATATGGTGGAGATCAAGCCAAGGCATTGCTGGCACATAGAAAAACAGGTCAGCGTGATCAAAATAATCGTACATTGTCGTTAGAACTCTAGTTGTGTCTTCTGTTTTACTACACCTACCAATGCTGGCAAAGCAACGGACCAGCAGCAGCAGAGGGTATCATGTGGAATTAAGCCTCAAGAATTAATTCATTTGGCTGTTGTTCTAGTTGTTGTATCATCTTATCGGCTATTGTGGTTGTTACAATCCAGTAACTGGAACATAGCCAAAACATGGCATTGTGAGGAAGATTGTAACAGGTCATTGTTGAGGATGCCAAAACAACTGGAGCAACTATGCAACTAAGCATGGTTTTCGACTTCATACTCTACCTTTTAGCATTTGAGACACATATTTTGATCCTATAGATACATAGGGATATATTAGAAGTGTGAGCTATATTATTGTTGTTTTTGTCGAAACTTTGTGTTGTTTTCATTGTTGCTCCTCTATTTATTAGTATACGATGGGTAACAGAAAATGTTACGTCAGTTATCGACTGAACACCATATGAAACAATATGTCATGAGGTTCAGTTCCCTTTTATGAACTTACGTCCACCTTAATCATATAACTATGCAACTGGAGCAACTATGCATTTCATTTTTCATATAAGGAACTTTCAACAAATATAGCAAGCTATATAAGATAGATGCCCATGCAAATGTGGGAGGAAGTGTTGCTAATTATTTCTAAAGAAAATATCCCTTTCTTAATGATAAGATTTTAGTTCTAATCCGAACCATTTATATCATTTATAAGTGGTTGTGCTAAAGCAGACCCTACATGGTGCATGCAACTTTCGCAAGAAATTATCTTGATCTTGTCCAAAAAATTAGCTTGGCCTTTAAATATTTTCTATTACGACATTTTCTTTTGTGCTCGAATGTGTACCTTTATGAACACCACTAATGACACTTCCTCCAATCCGTTTTTCATCCGCAAATTCACTTGCTTTATGCACCAATTCTGGATAAGTCATTGATATCTTGGCATACACTGGAAATAAAAAAACATGGTAAGTTGTAACATTTAAGACTAAGCCTAGTTCACCTTATATTTTTACACTGCAATGGCCATACGATACCTTGTTTGTATATCTGGAGCTGTAACCAATGCAATAAACCTACTAACAAAGCCACCACACATAGTACGGCAGGGATTGACCCGATCACCACCATAGTTGCGCTAGAACCTGCAAAGAGTAGACATGTTGCCGCGAACAAATGCCAGAGAGAGGTTAATGGATGAATTTTCTGGCTAACTACTTAAAAACTTGTCTACTATCTTAATATATTTTTTAAAGTTTGTTCATGGAAACCAGCTTTCTATTTATTTTGATTGATCAGATGAGAGGCAAAGTAAGATATAATTTTGAGTTAATTAATCAGAGAGGGTGGTTTTCAGTATCTAGGAGCTGTATATATAAGATCCTCTACTGTGTTTGGCAAGAAAATTCTTCATATGTTTCATCTAAAACAAACAAACAAAATTCTCTTAATAATGGTGACAGAAACAAAAAATGTTTAAAAGATTTCACAGCATGTTAATTAGAAAATGAATGAGCAAGCATGTCCGTGTAGCATCAGTCCAACGTCATAAGTTATACAATATAAAACAACTTCTAGCCAATTTTCTTTGTTCATGCGTCCTTAACGAACACACTCAGCTTTATTGAACTTCATATGCACAATGTGTTCTAATTTATTTGATCTTGTAGTTGGAGTGAATAATTTAGTTCTTATACCTCAAAAAAATAATTGTAACTGCAGTTTTAATTCTTCACGCAAACTGCCGTGCATAGTGCCAATTGTTGCCCTGTATTTAACTCGAAGCTCACAACTCAACTGTACAAAAGGTCCAACAAATTAACCCTAATTACACTTTCAATGTGATGGAAGCGTATCACCATTGAGCTTGAGAATGCATGTCGATCTGTATGTGAAGTCAAGAACATCACTATTAAGCCTATTTGACTCGTAGAATTGTCAAAACAGGGAATATTAAAAGAAAGTATTAGAGGTTTATGTCCGGTTGAATCTGCCTCCATTTCTAAAAAAATGTCCGGTTGAATCCTATAGGATTGAAAGACTAATTAATTTGCATCAAATAAGTGTTTGACATCACATAAAAAGCAAAGGTATTTTAACAAGTGGTTTGAGTGGATTGATTGTTCTTTTACCCAAACATAGTGAAATGCAATCCTTACGAAAAATTCTTACATATCCCAATCCTACAAATCAAGCGGTGACATAGGAATTTTCTAAAGGACCCAAACCAACTAAAAATATTATGATTTCTCCTTTGAACCGAAGGAGCCCTAATATGTGAACTGTGCATATGTATAATCCCAAGCTCTTGATGTGAACCTCAAGCTTTTTGTAAAGCAGGGCCAATCCTCTTTCATTGCTTTACCATGGAAGAAATATATTGATCCAGCATAAGGATCGAGGGGGCGGGAAAAGTTCATGCACTATTAGGACATCCACTGTGCACATACACAATCAGCACATCTTGGAAAAGCAGATAGCACAACAAAACGAACCTACCAAAAGCGAAAACAAGTTCGGAGCTCTCAGACAGATGAGAGACAACCAAACAAAATAGCAGGACCATGGCTTCGTGAAGACAATAGAATCATTGACCCACAAAATAAATAAATAAATAAATAACAAGACAATAGAGCCACTAAAATCCAAAGCTAGATATGATGCATAGAGATCAGTTATGGCCTGTTGGAACTCGTCCACGGGATTGATCACGTCAAATCACGACGAACACGCGCAGACAAAAAACTCTTGCCAAGGGTACGTCTCATACCCTCTAAATTTCTCTCTTTATTGCATTTCTATTTTCATGACACCGATACTACATGATTACAATAGTTACGCATATACTCTGTATACATATAGCATCAAGACCTACCAGGTAACCGACTCGATCTATACTTACCTAACACAATATGAACGCACACACCTAAGAAACCTACCAGAAGTCCAGAACACGGACTAGTACGTACTCCTGCCTGATCTAATCACTTCAGGTCCTAACCTATAGCAAGGACCAACTCCTAACGTGACCTGAACCACACGTATACATCCAAGAGACCAAGACACCTCCTAGCCCGACTAATTAACTTGGCGAGGAACTAATTAATCTTTTATTAGACAAGATTACTGCTAACATGGCCATTCCAGCAACAAGGCTTGATGAACTAATCAATCCGCAAGTACCATAATTGGGGTAGGTGATGTCGGTGTAGTAGGTATGCGCGTAGAGGCCGCTGTTGGTGAAGGCGACTGTGTTGAAGCCTACAAAATCGATGTTCAAAGTTTTGTGCACTGTTTGAGCATTGATTTTGTTTTTTTAGTTTGAGCTCCTCGGAAGTTATTTTTGGCTGAAATTTTGCAAGTAGCCCGGTAATGTTTGGTGTCTCCAAATTTCAGATTTTTTGGATTTGATTTCATCATGTTTTTCCAGCTTTTCCCAAACTCGGATGTAGTCACCCGAGAGTAGTGGCTACTTTCGGATCGAGGAAGCGGGAAAAGTTCATGCACTATTAGGACACCCACCGTGCACACACACAATCAACACATGTTGGAGAACCAGATATAGCATAACAAAAACGAGCCTACCAAAAGCGAAAACAAGTTCGGAGCTCTCAGACAGATGAGAAACAACCAAACAAAACAGCAGGACCATGGCTCCGTGAAGAAAATAGAATCGCTGACCCGCAAAATAAATAAATACTCCCTCTGTCCCAAAATAAGTGACACATATTTTGTACTAAAGCAGCGACACATATATTTTGAGACGGAGGGAGTAAATAAGAAGACGATAGAATCACTGAAATCCCAAGCTAGATATGATGCATAGAGAACAGTTATGGCCATTCTAGCAATAAGGCTTGAAGAACTAATCAATCATCAAGTACCGTAGTTGGCGTAGTAGGTGTTGGCGTAGCGGCCGCTGTTGGTGAAGGCGACCGTGCTGAAGCCTACAGATCCGTAGCTGTAGCTGCCGGGGCCGCCGGCGGAGCCTACAGATCCGTAGCTGTAGCTGCCGGCGTCGCCCATGGAATTGTAGCACCGCAACGCCACCGGAAGCACGGCCGGAGCCACCACGCGAGGGATCACGATCAGGTTTAGGACTGCAAGGAGCAGCACACGCAGCGACGATGCTGCCGACATCACTGCTTTGCTTTGTTTCTGAAAAGAAAGAGAGGAAATAACAATCCAGTCAAAGCTTTGTGTTCATCGATCACGAACATCGCGAGTCAGTATCTACTCCCTGCAACAACAGATCTAGAGAGTACCAGGGCAAAGGAGTGAGTAGGTCTCTAGTCTCTACTCGATCCCCACATGAACAGATCCAGAAGGCAAGGAGAACAGTACTAACCTGGAGGAGATGTATGGATGAGAGAGCGACGGAACTCACAGGGTCAAATTTGAAGGTGCTTACCTAAGCGCGTAGACCAACAAGACGTAGTACCTTTTGACGGGTTTACCCACCAACAGCTACCTCCCACGAAATTTTCTACAAGGAATTGATAAACAAATACAAGCTGGTGTGGTCTCAAAATATATTTGACGAAATTTTCTACAAGGAATTGATAAACAAATGCATGCGACCATACAAACAACCATAGATAAGAGGGGGGGGGGGGGGGGGGGGGCGCCCCGGGCCCCCGGAAAGAAGGGGGGAGGGGGGGCGCCCAGCCATGTGTAAGCAGCTCTCTACAAGGATCGGCAACCGCGCTGGATCCTCGAGTACGTAGTCATTAACGATCTAGAACCTGCTCGGTGGTCTCATCAAGAAGAACGAGGCTGAAACGTTATTTCTTTAGTACTGGGCCTTGGGCTGTTCTGGTGGGTCACAGTAGGCTGGGACACCACTGGTTCAGCATAATTGGTCCTAAAAAAACTGGTTAAATATAATTAGTGATCCTTTTTCTGGAAGAAGGAATTAAATACTCGGGAATAGAACACTCGCGTTGCTCTTCTTTCCTGTAAATGTTTTATATTATTTTATAAGAAGTTCATGATTTCATGTTATAAATTGACAGCTGATTGTTTTCATTAACTTTATTTAGATTTTTTTATGTATTCAACTTTGACCTTAATATGTTCGTATAGTCCCGATGTAATTCTTGTATGGTTGAATATGCATTATAAGTCATAGAAATATCATCACTACCGATTTACCATACCAAAAATTTAGTTCTTTCTAAACCATCATGGGTGTAATTTGGTCCACATTGAGAGGAGACCGCACTATGCCCACCAGTCACAATGAACTTTAGCATCTCAGGATGTTAGATTTTTTTATAATATTTTATAAATTACCTGACATGATATTGCTTTTTATGTGTTTATTAAATCTTTATTGATAAAATTTTATTTTATTGACATACATTAACTTTTTGTATGCTTATATTGAAGGGGTCGTGTTTTATTTTTGCCCCGGGCCCCCAAAATCCCAGGACTGGCCCTGGATAGGTATTGATGTTTTGAATGACGAAAAATAGACCACGTCGGAAGCTAGTGCATATTTTCGACAAAAGGGCGTCTTTACTCCCTCATGATGGCGCATCAAAGTGATACAACCATGATGAACATACACCCGGTGTCTGGCTCTCCGCATAACTAGGATGCATACAACCAATACAAACTCACATGCACAATAAAAATATGCTAGCAAAAGGGCAAAGTTATACAAGACTGAAATTATGCCTAAGTGGAGAGGAAGTTAGTGCATATACCGGTAAATAATCTGCAACGAAGAGGATCATTTTCTTTTGTCAATTGTATCATTTCTATATAACTAGAACAACCAAATCAAAGCCACGGGATGTTAAATTCCATATGATGGGTTATTTTTATTAGATGATACTATCTATGATACTCTCCCTGTGACCAATCTTAGATTGTAATATTTCTGCGTTGAGACTTGTTTTATTTATCATTTTTTCATATGTTAAATTCCATAGGATGGGTTATTTTTATTAGATGATACTATCTATGATACTCTCACTGTGACCAACCTTAGATAGCAAGGCTGTGTCTTTTTTTAATTAATTATCCTTTAGTTTTCTTCTCTATCTAGAAATTAAGCCAAAAGGCAAGTTCATGGATTCTTCCAACCCGTAATATACTCCTGCCTGGCCCCTCACCAAACAGAAATAAGTATGAATGCATGATATGTAAAGCCCCCTTTAGATCTTATTATATACATCATTTCCTTATTATACAAGCATTTGGCACTGCAAAAAGATAACCGAACAGAACCGCTGAACCGACCCGAATCGAAATGCAAAAAAAAAAAAAAATTCCCACCCCCACACCTTCTCATTTGCACAACCTCGGCCACTCTCCCTCCTTCCCACGCTGACGCATACCACGCAACCTCGTGCCATCTATCATGCTAGACACGAGCTCTATCCACACCGGGCACCCCTTCTCCAACCTAGCTAGCAGTGTCGCTACTCGATTCAACGCGATCATAAACCAGGGAGGCCCCTGTTCCATACTTCTTGGCACATCCAGGCATCTCTCATGTTGGGCCACCCGCCCTCTTATCAAATCAACAAATCACCACCTAGATACTTGATCATGTAGCGGAAGCAAACTTGCATTGACAAAATGGATGCTCAATTGTTTCTTCTTTGTGATAGAAACAAAATTACCTACTTCCGGGCAAGTGAGTTAAATTCAGGAGATTGTCTTCAGTGAGAATCATTCTCTATGACCAGAGTTTTCCAAAGGAGAAAGTTTTCTCAGGTCTGCCGGCCGGTCACCCACTGGCCTTAGGGATATGAGTTTCTAGCATGGGTGAGAGAGGGCGAAGATTATTGTTGCGACATGGTAGATGCAATGTGGAAGAGTTTGGCTATGGTACAATGTTAAACAATGGTGAAAGCATTTGCTGTGTATCGGGAGTAAGGACGTGTGCATGTTATTTAGAGGCACAAGATTCAGTCTTATAGGCATGATTCGGTTTGATGTAGAATTGATTCTCACGATAACTATACTTGCAAGAGGGGAAATCAAACTTATGCTAAGGTTATAACAACCTTGACTCCTAAGTCCTAACAGCAGGAGCTCTGGCTAATAATTATACTAGGAAGAAAACAAAGCATGAAAAAAAGGGGCAAAAAGAAAGAAAGACAAAACCGTAGAAAAAAGATAGGCCAATAGTCACAATAATTAAATACTTCAACAGACACACGTTTGTGTCGTGTTGGGCGGAGTAGTGTCACATTTGTGATGTTATATAAGTACTGAACATAAATTAACAGAAAAAATAAGCAAGTCTTAGCTACGAAAATAACACTAGTTGCCAAGAAGGATAGAAGTTTCTGTACCAAGAAGCAAAAAAGCTTGAACTATATATCAGACAAACATATATAGTAGAACTGGGTAGCATCTATATGGAACTCAATCCGGGTGAAGATCTAGAAGAATATGGGGCCTCCGTTGTGTATGATTCTAATGAAAGCGACGTAAAGAATGCTTACGAGGGGGCGGCGCGAAAAACGGGAAAAGTGAACCATCGTAACGCGCTGGGGGAGTGGGCAGGGGTATTTGGTTGGTGAACTAGAGGACATATATACTCTTAAATAATTTGAGAGTGAAATGTGTCATTAGCTGGTCACTAACTCAAATTGACTGCATGCTCTAGGCCAACAACTCAACAATTGATCGATTTAGGCTATAATCTCGTTAATTTGATTATTTAAGACCAAAGCTGATTTGTAAGTGCATGTCAGTCTACTTTTGATCGCTTGCTAATTGACTACAGTTTTTATAAGGGCCTTTCTGTAACAGGTCATGCATGCATGACTTGCTGTAAAAAAGGGGCAACAGTTTTTATAAGGGCCGGCCTTTCTGTAACAGATCATACTTGACGCCTTCAAAGTAGAAAAGTGTTGCAAGCTGGAGCAGGTTCACGTGAAACAGTCTCCTTGGACTAACCATCAGCACTTGTAACTGCATTAGCCAAAAACTTGATTTTTCAGTTGTGCAACTCGACCGACTCGCTGCCGGAACGCCGTCCACCCAGGGCCGGCCTTCAAGGCTTCAACAAGCAGGTCAGTACATGTGTAGCTTCAAGCTTCTCACCGTTTGTTCATGAAACACGATCGATCAAACTCAAGTTGCTAACTACTACTGCTACGAGAGTAGTAAACTGACAATAACATACCTGCATATGGTTGTGGTGAACCATCCATGAAGAAGATTGTTCCACCATCATGAATGCATGGATGTCGATAGATGTGCATCGTTAATCGAATAGGGTTGGAATCTTAATGATCACTCTCGCTGGCCCATCAATCACTCTCCAATTCAACCACCTCTAGCTGCCCAAGTCAACTGATTGTAGCTTAGATATTTATATCCCGGATAATGCTACACCTAAGTACAAAGTTACTACAAAGTGAAGTCACTTATTTTGAGACGGAGGGAGTACTACTTACTTGTTTTACGATAACATGCAACATGGACAAATAGAATTAGAGACGCATGGATGAAGCAACCCACACTTCTGAATATCAAAGGGGGGTGGGGAAGTTAATTAATTTGGAAAATGCCTTTAACCTTTGTAGGCCCTTCGTAGATGTAGGGTTATCGTTATATCCCTTCTGATGGGATCAATAATGCTACATCGACAGAATATTACCTGGGGGTGGTCTAAGAAGTGATACTGATTAATTTGGAAAATTACATTAGCATTCGTAGGCCCTTCATAGACGTAGAATTATCGTTATATCCGTTGTGGTGGGATCAACAATGCTACATCGACGGAATATTACCGTGGTGTGTGTGTGGGGGGGGGGGGGGTCTAAGAAGTGGTAGTGACTCGGCATGTTGTTGTTTGATTAAGGGAAAGGAAGGGGCCTCACCCACCAGTAATTCAGGGAATGGAGAGAATTTAGTGGATGGCCCATAACACTTCCATAAGAAGCCTGTTGGTTTAAAAAAATTGGTGGTGGGATCAGTTCATCCAGATTTAAGTCCTTTGGATAAATATATATGAATCCACAATTCATTTAGAGTTACTTATTAGCCTATTTCTTACACCATATTTCTATTCCATGAAATTCTCGAGTCCAAAGATGGAAGTATATGTTGTGTTTCATTTTTTATTAAATAATTTCAATTAAGTGGTATATCAGTTTCGTAAATAGCAAATATCAATAAAAAAATAAAAAAATGTATATTTTCAATAGAAGAAGCATTTCTTCTATCGAAAATAAAGAAATGCACCCTTCTACCAAAATCCAGTTTGCAAGGATCAAATAAACCCGAATTTCAGTAGCCAATGAATAATTATTTCCGGTCTTGTTTATCTTTAAATATATCAACATTATAACTCTTCAAGAGCTTCTACATGTCTCTTCTCGACGAGGGTTAGATTCATTTTACCTCGGTCGCTCCATACACATTGATTTGTCGATCGAGACCCATGACATGCATGTCATGACAAAAAAACTATACAAAAAAGATACTCCCTATGTTTCATAATACGGTGTCAATAGATTTTTTTTGGAAATCAAACATCATCAACTTTGACCAAGTTTGTAGAGAAATATCTACATAAATAGTATCAAATTAATATCACTGAATAAAACACATGATATACTTTCATATATTTATTTTGTATTATTTGTATTGGTATTTATCTTAAAAACCTTGGTCAAACTTTGTGATGTTAGTTTTTATGATAAATAATATGCACTACATCATGGAATGGAAGAGGTATGATATATCTACATCAAATGGATTGTATATCTAAATGGCATAGGTAGACCCTAATAGTTGTTGACAAATCGATCGTGTCGACCTATATTTTATAAGTCTTTCAGAATCTCACTTGCTTGACTCGTATTCACCGGACTATCTGGTAAGTGGCTTAGCTAGAGGGTGGAAAGCTTGTATATATTGTAGTAGAAAAATTCCTAGAAGCAGCAGTATTGTAGTAAGACCGCCTACGCACATATCTTCTACCAACTGGGTATGTTGACGATCAAGTCGCCACTATTGGTACAGTACAATAACCTCATGAGACGCATGTACGCTCACATCACACATGTAGCATCTCATATCTATTTACATAAACTTTCAAAGATCCATAACCTTCACCTAGTGAAAAAGTCTCTTGGTCATTATAAGCATATAATTGACGTGGGGTGCACCGTGTGGGCACCTTGATGCTCATGCTCATTTATTTTGTTGTCAAAGAAAAATACAAGTAATTTAGATGAAGAAAAGTCGGACCTTTCGAACATTAATAACGTTTGGTTGAAAACAAAGTCTGAACTAAAAGATCAAAGTTCAATCTGGACAAATTCAACTAAAGCAACATTTCTATACAACACGACGTCTACCATAAATATGAGCCATCAATATATAGAAGCGATGAGACCCATCACAGTGCGCTGAGAACCAATATCAGAAACAATGGGTTTCTCTTCTTCCTCGCGGCGCTTATGCGTACCTTCGGTGCTACTGGTTTGCCTTTCCATGATTTTATGCAGAGCACAAGGAGGATCATCTCGCAAGGTAATTTATGCTTCTGTAGTTTTATAAATTATTTAACGGTTTTTGGTGCTTCATACAAGCTAACCCTCTACATGCGTGTATCCATGCGTCTGTTGTGTTTAGCTCTACATAGTTTACCTTGGTGACGTGAAACATGATCACCCCGATCACGTCGTGGCCTCGCACCATGACATGCTCGCCGGTCTTCTCGGAAGCAAGGAAGAATCTGTTGCATCTGTGGTGTACAACTACAAGCATGGCTTCTCCGGCTTTGCTGCCATGCTTACACCAGAACAAGCAAAGCAACTTGCAGGTAGGAAGCCGTCGTCGTCATGGACAACTAATGAATTAGCTCTCATTTATGCTTGCATATTAAGCTCGGTAGTTGAGCAATTATCATGT
This sequence comes from Hordeum vulgare subsp. vulgare, assembly GCF_904849725.1. Taxonomy (NCBI): domain Eukaryota; kingdom Viridiplantae; phylum Streptophyta; class Magnoliopsida; order Poales; family Poaceae; genus Hordeum; species Hordeum vulgare. The sequence goes on along the minus strand of NC_058520.1, from coordinate 104,287 downwards.
GATGTGATGCGTGCAGAGTTTCCGGACGTCATCAGCGTCGAGCGGAGCAAAACACACACCACAACCACCACAAGGAGTTGGGACTTTCTTGGCGTCAACTATCAGACGCCGGCTAGTGAGCTGCTCCATGGAACCAACTACGGGGAGGATTGTGTTCAAAATAACTATGGGGACGATGTAATCATCGGGGTGGTGGATACTGGTAAGTTATCAACCACTGTTTGAACCCGTACAGTGATTGTATTGTCTCAGATCTATGTATGCATCCGTGTGTTTCATTTCAGTTTTGGTATTTTTTCTCAAGAGGACTGAGAGATAACTATTCACTCTTACTTACTACATTGATCAGGACCATCTGATCATTGCAAAAGAAATAAGATGAACCCTAATGTGACGGCTATTAGTAGTTCGACTAAGAATTTTAATTTGGCCCCGTTTCTTTCTTATATAAACCGACTAATCAGGGATATGGCCGGAGTCAAGAAGCTTCAGTGACAAAGGGTACGGGCCAATACCATCAAGGTGGAAAGGAAAGTGCCAAGTCGGGCCAGACTGGGGCATCAATAATTGCAGCCGCAAGATCATCGGCGCAAGGTTCTATAGCGCCGGAATCTCCGATGAAATACTCAAGACGAACTCGCTCTCGCCACGGGACAACCATGGCCACGGCACGCACTGTGCATCAACTGCGGCGGGCTCAGCCGTGGAGGCAGCAAGCTTTCATGGCCTCGCCAAGGGGGTTGCACGGGGAGGTGCGCCGCGCGCTCGCATAGCGGTATACAAAACCCTGTGGGAAACTCCTCGTGGTCCGCAAGGAGGTACAGCAGGCGTGCTAGCCGCCATCGACGATGCGATCTATGATGGAGTAGACGTCTTGTCTCTCTCCCTCGGTGTCCCGGGCGAGAACTCTTTTGGTGCTCTGCACGCCGTTCAAAAGGGGATCACCGTCGTGTACACGGCCGGCAACAATGGCCCCATACCACAGACGGTTGGGAACACTTCGCCGTGGGTCATCACGGTGGCAGCAACCAAGGTTGATCGGTCGTTTCCCACGGTGATCACGCTAGGAAACAGGCAACAAATAGTGGTAAGTACCTAAATCATTATTATTTTTTAAGAAGGAGGAAACGAGCCTCCGGCCTCTGCATCAATCGATGCATGCAGCCATAAGTAGCTAAATCATAGATGGTGAAAAATGAACATATCGAAAGAGCCAGAAGGGAGTGTGTATATTAACTCTTGAACAAACTAAGTGGCCGTTTTATTTTGCAGGGACAATCTCTCTATTACCAAGCCAAGAACTCGTCTGGGAGCAGTTTCAGAGATCTTATCTTAGCCGAGTAAGTAAATTATACTGTAATAAGCTACCTCACGGGTTTTGAATTTGTCTCGCAATCCTAAGCCCAACTTCACTCGCATCTGTAGGTTATGTACCACGGATGAACTTAATGGGACCGACGTGAGCGGGATGATCCTTGTCTGCGTACCGTCGCGAAGGGATGAAAGTGTGCTAACACCACTGGTAACTTTCCCACAAGCATCACAATATGTCCGGAATGGCGGAGGATCTGGTCTCATTTTTGCCCAATATACTAACGACCTTTTAAGTGAGACGGCAAAACTTTGCAACGGGATTGCCTGTGTTTTCGTGGACCCTGACACTGGGGAGAGGATCCGCAAATACTACTTCTTGGACGCCACCAGGTACCTTTTCATCTAGTAGTGTTTTTCAATGTGTTTGTTTGATCAAGTGGCCTTCTCATCAACGGACAAAACTTTTTTTTATTTTTTTACTATGAGCAGCTCTCCAGTTGCGAAGATCGAACCAGCAAGAACCGTTACAGGGAAAGAGATACTGGGGCCAAAAGTGGCATCATTCTCCTCAAGAGGTCCATCGCGTGATTACCCCGATGTTATCAAGCCTGACATAGCAGCACCTGGAGCCAACATCTTGGCAGCTGTGGAAGATTCCTACAAGTTCATGTCTGGGACGTCTATGGCAGCCCCGCATGTATCAGGCATCGTTGCGCTACTCAAGGCTCAACACCCACACTGGTCTCCTGCCGCGATAAAATCAGCCATCATCACCACAGGTAAAAAACACGAACCATCTGCCAGCAATAACTTTGTTTCTCGCAAAACAGAAAAAAGCCATAACTTTGTAAAGGAGGAGCATCCGAAGATTCCCAGTTCATCTGTTTTTTCATGCATGGTTGTGAAGCCCATATAACGGACGAGCGTGGCATGCCGATACTGGCGGAAGGGCTGAGTCGGAAGACCGCCGACCCGTTCGACTATGGTGGCGGCAACATCAACCCCGGAGGCGCGGCCGATCCCGGCCTTGTCTACGACATTGATCCCCGTGAGTACAACAAATTCTTTGGGTGCACCATCATCAGGAGGACGACCGTGAGTTGCGACGAGACGACCCTACCAGCATACCACCTGAACCTGCCGTCCATTGCGGTGCCTGAGCTGAGGCGTCCGATCACACTGTGGAGGACAGTGACAAACGTCGGTAAGGTTGATTCTGTGTATCATGCACAAGTCCAGAGTCCTACTGGAGTCAGGATGGAGGTTGAACCAATAGTGCTCGTGTTCGACGCCATGAACAAAGTTCATACATTTAAGGTGAAGTTGTCACCAATGTGGAAGCTGCAAGGGGACTACACCTTTGGCAGCATTACTTGGCGCAAGGAGCACAAGACAGTGAGGATTCCTGTTGCGACTCGAATGACGATCCATGATTTTTATGCAGATGTAGCGTAATTAAGTAGCCGGGGTGGAACATATGTATAGGAAATTGTGCTCTTATTATATATATATATACCACTTCCTTCGTCTGGGTTTATTGTGCCTCCTCATATTTTGGGGCAGAGCTTTGATCATCTATATCAGTAAGAAAAATTAAAATATATATTAGGAAATATACAATTGGATTGTACATTTCTGAAAGGAGGTTAACCATAAGCGTATGCATCGAACATTGCACACATATTGTTAATGATACAAAATCCAGCAGTTAAACAATATCGATCTAGAAATAAAGCAAAAGAAACCCCGAGAATGCATGCCTCACGACAGTAACTTCATCAGATAGCCACTAACCCAATCATACAGGAAAAAATTAAAATGAAAAATACACAACTTGTAGGCTACACCCTGAAGAAGAAATCGCCACACGTGCGTCGATGATGATGACTCCAACCCAAGGTTAAACTCTAGATTCTCATCCCCAAACCAAAGTTTCAATCCACCATCTTCAGTAAGAACAAAATGCAAGCTTGCGTTGACATATCTTGATTATAGATCTTGTGTTTTCACCGGAGAGGATAACTCATCATAAATCAGTCTCTACCATCATCCCTTACCGGCTACTGATTTCTTGATAAACATATACATCTGGAGAAAACACCGGAAGACAAAGACGTCCTATACCATCTGTCTCTTGCCACTGTCGCACCACCTTTTTTCTTGAAACAGAGGCATAAGATTTGCCTCGTCTATTAAAGAAGGATAGAATAGAGTTTGAGAGTTTTACAAGAATCCCATGAACACGACATGCCAATTACTCACGCCTAATGATATTCCCTAGCTGTTTAGCACCCGCACCACCTTCAATCTAGCAGCAACATGCTAAACATCACGAATTACACCTTTGCTTGCTTCTTATTGAAAAAAGAATGATGAGACGATACACATATTCACTGGACAAGTACGTGCCTAAACATGTAGGTTCCCATCGTCTGTTGAGGAATCACGATCAATCAAGCTCCAATTGCTAAATATTACTGCTACTACTAGTACACTGACCATAACATACTTTTATACGGTTGTGGTGAACCATCCAGGAAGTGACGAAGAAGATTGTTCCATTATCATGAGGTCGATCGAATTTGGTTGTAATCTTAATGATCAGCTTCGTTGCTGGTCCATCAATCAATCACCAATCCAACCGCCCCTGGCTAGCCAAGTCAACTGAGCGTAGCTTAGATATTTAGATCCCTTGTGGTGGGGTCTGTTTATCTGGACTTAAGTCCTGAATTTCACATAGGTTCTTGCGTTTTTTAGAGGATATAATTGAGATAGGTACCCACACATCTTCTACCAACTGGATATGTTGATGATCAACTACTTTTTTTTGGGAACCCCAAGTACACTTGCATCTCATGTCTATTAACATGACCACGTGCTTTGCTCACCTTTTAAAGATCCATAACTTTTACCAGCAAAAAAACTAGAGAAAAAGTAGGTTGGTCATTATGACCATAATTGACGTATGGTGCACCGTCTGGCACCTTGATGCCCATGCTCATTTATTTTGTTCTCAAAAGAAACTGCAAATAATTCATATGAAGAAAAGTCGAACCTTTCGGACATGCATAACTTTATGTTGGAGAAAAGTCTGACCTGAAAGAACAAAGTTCAATCTGGACAAATTCAACTAAAGCAACATTTCTACACACCGCGGCGTCTACTTAAGTACGAGCCCTCAATAGCAGTGATGAGACCATCACAATGAACCTAAGAACCGATAGCTGAAACAATGGGTTTCTCTTCTTCCTCGCGGCCCTTATGTGTAGCTTGTTGCCTCTCGACTCTCTGAAACACAGCACGCACGAGAGATTTTGCGCAGCGAGCTTTCAGCTGCTTTTCTGCTTTCTTCTCCTTTTATTCCTTAACTGAAATGAACGTGCCGCGGTTCCAGCGCTCCGACTGGATCGTGTCATCCCACGATCGAGCACTTGGTCCACGGCGAGCTAAAACTCCTCCCAGATCGCACGAACGCGTCTTGCGGGAGGGACTAACTAACCTGACGAAAAGGAAATGCTAACTGAATCTATCTGCTAACTGAAGACTAAACTGAACCTGCTAGCTAACCTAGCTTATTGTGCAACAAACTCCCCCTAAGCTAGATTTGCTTGCATCTGATGACTCCCACTCGATCACGCATCTCCTGGAAATGGGTCCGTCCGAGCGCCTTGGTGAAAATGTCCGCAAGCTGATCGCCGGTCCGCACATACTGAACATTGATGCTGCCGTCCTCGACGCACTGACGGATGAAATGGTAGCGCAGCTCAATGTGTTTGCTCCTGTCGTGGAAGACAGGGTTTTTGCTCAGCGCGATCGCTGACTTGTTGTCGATGCAGAGCCTGATGGCGCCGTCGTCACGCCCAAGTAATTCTCCGATCAGCCGCCTGAGCCAGATGCCCTGACAGGCAGCTCCAGCCGCGGCGACGTACTCCGCTTCGCACGAGGAGAGTGCGACGATCTTCTGCTTGGCTGACTGCCACGACACCGGACTGCCTCCGAGGAAGAAGATGGTGCCGCTCGTGCTCTTGCGGTCATCCAAGTCTCTCCCGAGGTCCGAGTCGCAGTAGCCGACGAGCTCCGCGCCGCGCTCCTGCCAGGCATAGCAACACCCTAGTTGCCGTGTGCCGGCGACGTACCTGAGAAGCTGCTTCACAGCGGCCCAGTGTTCGCTTGTCGGTGCCTCCATGAACCTGCTGACATACCCGACAGCGTAGGTGATGTCAGGTCGCGTATGGGTGAGGTAGCGTAGGCTTCCCACCACGCTCATGTAGTATGTGGCGTCCACGAGTTCGCCGGCCCCCTCCCGCCTGAGCTTGAGGCGCGGCTGCATCGGCGTGGCCACGGGGTGACAGTCGGCCATGTCGGCCTTCTCTAACAGCTTGCCGGCGTACGAGGACTGCGCGATGACGATCCGGCCCGGCCTTTGGTCCACCTCGATGCCGAGGTAATAGCTCAGTAGTCCCAGATCGCTCATCTTAAAGAGCCCCATCATCTCCTTCTTGAACTCAACGATCGCCGCCGTGGACGCTCCGGTGATGATCAAGTCGTTCACGTACACGCCCACCAGGAGCCGTCCGCCGTGGCCAGCGCGCGTGTACACTGCGTGCTCGGATGGGCATTTCTGGAAGCCGAGAGCATTGAGGCTGCTGTCGAGCTTCGCGTACCACGCCCTTGGTGCCTGACGCAGCCCATAGAGCGCTTTGTGCAGCCGGAGCACCTTGCTCGTCGCGCCAGCGTGCTCGAATCCGGGAGGCTGCACCACATACACCTCCTCCTCAAGTTCGTCGTTGAGGAAGGCCGATTTGACATCCAGGTGGTGCACCTCCCACCCTTCCTGTGCGGCTGCGGCGAGCAACACACGCACGGAGTCGAGACGGGCCACCGGGGCGAAGACTTCTTCAAAGTCGATGACGGCGCGCTGCACAAAGCCCTTCGCCACCAGACTGGCCTTGTGTTTGATCACCTCGCCGGCGGCGTTCCTCTTCTCCTTAAAGACCCACTTCAGGCCGATGGGTCGGTGACCTGCGGGCAGATCGCAGAGGGACCAAGTCTCGTTGGACTCAATGCACCCCATCTCTTCGATCATCGCTGCCCGCCACGCCGCATGAGGCTTCGCTTCTGCGAACGTCGCCGGCTCTCCCTCAGGTAGTAGGAGGAGATGCTCTGTCCTCCCGCCTTGCGCCGCGCCAAGGTTGACCAGATCATCCAGGCGGCGAAAGCGGTGCACGGCGTCGGGATCGTCTGCGTCGTCGAACATGTCCGCGTCATGAGGCGGCGGGGTTGCGAACTGCACATCCTGCCAGACAGGAGTGGCAGCGGACGCGCCGCCTGCTGCTGGCGAGTTCTCTGTCCCGGCAGCGGAGACGGGGCGTGGCGATGTAGGCGTGCTCAATCCAGCTCCCCCGGTGGCAGGTTCGGGTGACGGCGGAGCAGAAGTTCTTGCCGGCGTGACCACATCTTCAAGGGGTCCTCCATATGCCGAGAAGTCGACGACGAAGGAGCCGCCTGCGCCCGCCGTCTCATTGCTCCAATCCCAGCTCGCGCTCTCGTCAAACACGACGTCGCGGGACACGTGCACCCGACGCGTCGCCGGGTCGTACACCCTGTACGCCTTGGAGCCGGGCTCATACCCGATGTGTACCATGGGAGTGCTCCGGTCGTCCAGCTTCTTGAGAAGGGGGCGCGCGCTCTTGACATGTGCCACGCACCCGAAAACGCGCAGGTGGCTCACCTCCGGCTTCCTGCCGTGCCAGGCCTCGTACGGAGTCGCCCCGTCCACGCTGCGCATGAACGCCCGGTTCAGGAGGTAGATGGCCGTGGTCACCGCCTCTCCCCAGAAGTAGTCCGGCATGCCCTTGGCTTTCATCATGCTCCTTGCCATGCCCACCACCGTCTGGTTGCGCCTCTCGACCACGCCGTTCTGCTGCGGTGAGTAAGGCGTGGTCAGATGGCGCTGGACTCCGGTGGACGCAAAGTGCTTTGCCAGCGCCGTGGATGTGAACTCTCCACCGCGGTCCGTCCGCAGTGTCCCCAGCTTACGCCGTGCTTCTGTCTCAACACGCGCCTGGAATTCCTTGATCGCTGCCGCGGCCTCGTCCTTGCTTGTCAGCAGGTTGAGCCACATGTAGCGGCTGTGATCGTCCACGAGAAGGAGGAAGTAGCGCCGTCCTCCTGGTGTCGCTGGCGTGATCGCTCCACAGAGGTCCGCGTGGATGAGGTCGAGCGGCGCCTCCGCTCTGTACTTGGCCGTCTGGGGAAACGGCGCCCGACGTTGCTTGCCGGCAAGGCACGCCTGGCAGAGCTCTCCGGAATGCTCAATGCCTGGCAGACCTCGCACCATTCCTCCCCGCGCCATCCTCTGCAGAGCGTCGATGTGCAGGTGGCCGAAGCGGGCGTGCCAGCGCCATGACACGCTGTCCGTGCGCGCACCGAGACAGACCGGGCGCACTGGGTGAATGTGCAATTTGTACAGACGATTTGGAGATCGCTTTACCTTGACAATTAGGGCACCGCGGCGGTCGTGGACGGAGAGGATGCCGTGGTGGACGTTGATGTCGCAGCCGTTCTCGTCGAGTTGTCCGAGGCTCACCACGCTGCTCTTGAGCCTGGGGATGTAGTACACGTCCATCAGGGCGCATTGCGCTCCCCCGTCGGTGGCGAACGCGACGGTGCCGCGCCCTTCGATCTGGACCACCGAGCCATCCCCGAACCGCACGGATCCGGTGATCGCGTTGTCGAGCTTGGTGAATGCCGCGCGGTCGCCGGTCATGTGGTTGGACGCGCCAGTGTCCAGGTACCACACTGGGTCCGGGGCGGCGTCCCCTGTGGCTGGAGCGACGCTGGAGTGCTCCTCGTTGAGGAAGACAGCGGCCTGGGGTGGATCGCGACGATCATCGGCCGGCGACACCGTCTGGATCGGGTGCACGAGCTCGACCACCTCGGCGAACAGCATCTGAGGATCGGCTTCCTCATCGGCCTGGGCGAGAAGGGCCTCCTCCTCCCTCTTCTTCTTTCTGCATTCGCGAGCCCAGTGGCCCTTGATGCCGCAGTATCGGCACTTCTCCTTGTCACCGCCGCTCTTGTCGGGGTAGTCCGCGCCGCGCGCGGCGCCACGTCCGCCACCGCGGCCCCTTCCTCGGCCACGGCCGCCGCCCTTGCGGCGGTTGTTGTTGCCACCCGAGGCATGCGGCTGCAGTTCGCTGGCCTGCCACTCCTCCCGAGTGAGAAGCAGCCGCCCACCTTGGCTGCTGCTGCCGCCTTGTGCGTCGTCGAGGCGGTCCTGCACGACGCGTAGTCTGCCGGTGACCTCGTCCAGAGAGAGTGTGCTGATGTCCAGCAGCGTCTCGATCGCGATCGCCACCTGCGCGAACTGGGGTGGAACCACGCGCAAAAACTTGGCCACTACCTTTGATTCTTCCATGGTGTCGCCAAGGGCGCGCAGGCCGGTGACGATCCCTGACAGGCGGAGCGAGAAGTCGTCGATTGTCTCACCGTCGCGGAAAGTGATGCCTTCGAAGTCACGCCGGAGTTTCTGCGCGTTGGCCTCGCGCACACGCGTGGCACCGAGGCGCTGCAGGGCGATGGCGTCCCACGCCTCCTTGGCGGTCTCCTTCTCTCCCACCGCGAGCAGCACATCCGAAGGGAGGCCACGCAAGATGGTGATCATCGCGTTGCGCTCGTGGTGGAAGGAGACGTCGCCATGGGATACCGCCCCCCACCAGCCATGGGCCTGAAGGTAGACCTTCATGAGCAGAGCCCACTCGGCGTAGTTGGTGCGCGTCAGCATCGGGAGCGCGCCCGAAGAGGGCGCCGGCTGCACCATCGGCTGCATAGGCATGTCGCCGCGGCGGCGAGTTCGTCCCCGATCCTGGGACGGTGCACGGAGGCGTGGAGGGGTCTGCGAATGCCCTGAGCCGCCCGCGAACGTCCTTGCCGCGGTCGGCGGCGTCCTTGACATGGCTCTGATACCACTTGTTGCCTCTCGACTCTCTGAAACACAGCACGCACGAGAGATTTTGCGCAGCGAGCTTTCAGCTGCTTTTCTGCTTTCTTCTCCTTTTATTCCTTAACTGAAACGAACGTGCCGCGGTTCCAGCGCTCCGACTGGATTGTGCCATCCCACGATCGAGCACTTGGTCGAGGGCGAGCTAAAACTCCTCCCAGATCGCACGAACGCGTCTTGCGGGAGGGACTAACTAACCTGACGAAAAGGAAATGCTAACTGAATCTATCTGCTAACTGAACTAACTTGAAGACTAAACTGAACCTGCTAGCTAACCTAGCTTATTGTGCAACATAGCTTCGGTGCTACTGGTCTGCCTTTGCATGTTGTTATGCAGAGTACACGGAGGGTCATCTCGTGTGGTAAATTGACTTACTTCTTCTTCTTCTTTTGCGAAGGTGGTTGAGCCCCCAATCTCTGCATGAATGATGCATACAATCATTTTTATTTGTTAGTAGATCAATGGAGGCGTGCGTTGCTGCGTCCGTCTATTTATACACTAAATATATATGGGTTCTTGTAAATACATGGGCAGATGAAACATATTGTATTTATGCAAACATAACCTTATATTAGTCAATAATCAACAAAATCCTATATATACTCTCGAAAAAGCAAGGTTTACATATACGAATTTGCTTGCTATGACAACATACACAAGAATGTATGTACGAAACACAACCAATCAATCAGCCAAGACAAGCAACATACAAAATAAACATATAACATGAGACATAATTGGTCATTATAGATTGTATAGATGGTGCATTAATGAAATCTTAGAAGGTCTCTCTATTCAAAGGGCCACCATGTTCAGCAACAAATAATAATCACGCAAGCCCGTTGCACCTAGGCGTTTCTTGTGGAGTGCTTCGCATTCATGGAGAAGAGTGCTAACAAGAATTTCAATTAGTTAGAAAATCAAATAAATGATGTACTCCCTCCGTCCGGAAATACTTGTCCTAGAAATGAATAAAATGGATGTATCTATAACTAAAATAAGTCTAAATACATACATCTCTAGGACAAGTATTTTCGGACGGAGGGAGTACTAAATACTGTAGACTATCTTTGATGGATTTCAGTAGAGTAATAAGAATAGCTTTAAATAAGCGTATAAGTATTTCATTTCTATTTTCACTGGAGCAGTTAATTTCTACTACTTCATTTAACATACTCAAATCAGATACTGATCATTTACATGCTGTCTTTCTTCTATATTTCTTAGATAATCCTAGTGTTCCGATCGCTGCAGCCAGGCGACGCCTATGCAGACAACACCTCTCCCTAGGCCTCTGACATAACCACCTATATTACAGCTGCAAGATGTGCTTTCATCCTGATTCCAAAAGCATAGTTCCTTTTCCATAGGAGAAAGAGGACAAGAGAATCAGCGAGCCAATGTAGAATATGAGCCACCTTGGCCGCCCCCTTCCTTCATGATAATTCTACAACATAATCAGTATGTTCGATGGTAAATGGAGCCACACTTGGTCATACATTACAAACTTAATTATATGAAAGAAATGCAATGACTAATTATTCTTACAACGGCATCCGCTACTGAACCAATGGAAATTTTAGTTATTTCAGTGGATGCATAGCAATCGTCATCGAGCTTTCACTAAATTCGATGAAAAAAAACACAAAGTGGGCACTAAACCAATGATGGAGTATAAACAGTATATTATGACATGACTTTTACATGCATGCTGACAGCATTACACTACATTAGGTTCCTAAGAACAAAAACATATTGGCGATTCTAAGAAAAGCATTACCACTACAGTAAAACACCTTTTTTATGCTCAACACTTTTTATAGTGTTTCTGAAATCGTTGGGTTCAACCTCGCCATGTTTCTAACAGGAGTTCTATCAACACTCTTAACACAAGTCGAATGTGTTATGTATGACGATATTACCTGGAGAAAAGGCAGGCATTCAAAAATATATAGAGAAGTATTTTGTTCTGCTACATGATTTAAGTTAAAGGCATACTGTAACTTCTTCTGTTTCTTCCTTTGACTGCCAGATATTTCTGAAGTTCCATTTCTTTGTATCTTGTACCATACATGTGATTTCCTCTCTACTCTCCATATATCTCCTCTAGTGCCTCTTGCATCTGGTCACCTCTTGCCTGATGTCCTTGTGACTACCACAATAATTTACTAAATCATCATTAGGCCTTCCATTCATTCAAAGCTATGAAAAACACTTAAGACCTAGACGGGTCTCATGCCCAAGAGGATTGTGAAGATAGAAAGCCACTGACAAATAGATCACCACAGATCGATCCAAGCAAGAGTGTACGGATCACGCTCCCTTGTTCATAATCCCTTCCATTATCCAGCCATTACCTATGCTCTCTTGACATCCCGTGGATCAACAACCGTAGTGATAGACTGGACAAAAAATATTAGAGTTTCGTAATTCAGTTACGTCATACTCCCTTCATTCGTAAATATAAGTCTTTTAAGAGGTTTCACTAAAAGGACTACATACGGATGTATATATACATAATTTAGAGTATAGATTCATTCATTTTGCTCCGTATGTAGCCCTCTAGTAAAATCTTTAAAAAGACTTATATTTAGGAACGGAGGGAGTACTTTGCAAGCAGGGGAGGTCCCTTCTCAAAATCATAGGAGAGTACAAGCACGACACCTAGAAATCACAACTGAGAGAAACAAGGAGGCATCGGGTGAGGAGTAGAGGAGGCATACCACGGACTTGCGAAGTCGTCGGGGAACTAGAGTAGTGGGGGAACGGTGGTGGCGGATTCATCCCAATCGCCCCCGCCGCTGCAGGAAAAGGCTCTTCGCTTCCTATTCGCGCTCACCTGCAAGCCAAAAAAACAGAAGGCTTATAGAATTGGGCTGAATCCATGGGGAAATTGGATTAGCAGCAGGGGAGAGGTAGAGTGGTGGATCCAGTGGCGGCATCCTTCCCCGTCGCTGGTGGCGTCCTGGAGCAAAATGATTTGTGCACGATGGAGAGAATGGAAATGAGAGAAGACGTGTACTCGTGCTTGGCGGGGATGCCTTCTTCAATCGTGCGAGAGAGGGACGTTGTGGCTCGAGTTTGGCGTCGACAGTGGCGGCGGCGGCGATGACGACGAAAGAGGGGACTCGGGCAGAGAGAGACGAAAGGACAGTTGGATGTGCGTCGCGTCCAATGGATCCCTTTAGCGAGGCCTAGTGCACCCCCTTCGCTGGAATGGGCTAGCGGCTTGCCGACGACCCAATGCACTAGAGGCCTTCGTTTTGGCCTCTGGAGTAGCAACCGCATACGACAGTTGGGCCAATATTAGAAACATGCGGGACAGGTGCTTTTAAACACGAGATCTGACAGCCAAAAATGTCCAGATCGCAAAAATGGACAGTCAGAAACGCAAATCGCTGTGAGGCCAGGGATTAGGTGCGGCTTTACTGTCCTTAACTAGATCAATGATCGCGTGTGTTGCTGCGCCCATCAATTTATTCCGTAGATAATAGGAATTAAATATCTAATCGAGCTGTTAGGAAATTAAGAAAAATAAGAAACTTAACTTTCTAGATAAGAAAACAAAGCATCAATATTTGCAATTCGTAGGATCGTGCCATGAAACATAAATCTGTGATTATAAGAGCATCCAATTCACACGTTTCTATGTTATCCATAATGACAAAACGATGACACAAATACCTGTGAAGATCCATAGGTACAAGTATTTGATATTTTTTGAAAATAGTATTATGATAGAAGCATGGCCCATCATATATAAACTGGGAACATGCAACTGATAATGACTTAAAAAAGAAAAAAGGTGTACAGCAAGCAAATACATTCCTCAATATATGTGGAGAGCATATCATAACTAAGAAAACAAACCATAAATAGCTGATGAGGCGCCCTAGGTGCAGGGCGTCGTTGCCGTGTAAGACAACGGAGAATCAAATGGTTTTGTATCTTCAGTTGCATCAACTATCATCCCGTACATATTGAAAGTATAATTGTATCTAGATAAGCGAGGTGGAAAATAATAGAAAGGTCGCCAAGGTCAAAATAAAATGCACTTGAGTAGACCCGTCTCACATGCAACGTCTCCCACCTATGAGTGTTGTCAATGACTATACAAGTAGAAGCCTCACAAGAACCAACTCACTACCCCAGTTATCTAAATACTTTATATGACATTCAAGTTCGAAGTTAAAAGGTACTTGGATGAAATAAAATGGCCATATGTAGCTTCACCTCAATTACCTACAATTCTTAAAATGGTCTGCAAGTATAATCTAAATATGAATCAGGACTTCTTTTAATTACAGAATCTCATAGAAATTTATCACCGTTTCATCACCCAAGTAGGTCCAGACTTCGGTCATATTTGCATGTCGCATTCAATTTCAATGAAGATCAAATTAATGGAGTACAATTCCACATTTCTACATGTGAATTAGGCTTGCATAGTAAGTAAACTGCAGTTTCAAATAATATTTTTTGCTACTGTAGCTCATAGCTATAGCCTCTTTCAGTTAGAGAATCTGTAGAAACACTCAGAAAGTGACATGCAATTTAACAAAAAACTTCAGATTTGATAAGTGCCCTGTAGAAACACTCAGAAAGTGACATGCAATTTAACAAAAAACTTCAGATTTGATAAGTGCCCCCTGTCCTCCAAGTCATAAGTCAAATCAAGGTTGACGCAGTAACTGAATTAAGTCACTTGTATGATTTCTGGATCAGCCTGTAAAGTAGTGTTGAAGCTGGTTTATTTTGATCAGCATGTCCTCCAAATTTTGACCACTGCCTGAAATTTGTAGTGTGGCAAATATGTGTTCCAAAACAGTTTTGTTTCGAACAATTTCTAAATGGAATTAACTATATAATTATCGTGGGTAGACACGGAGTACAAGTACAACCACTGTTCGAAACAATCGTGGGTTCTCCGAAAACAGCCACTGAGGCAAATGGGAATGTCCCGGTTTTGTAAAGCCGGGATGCCAAGCAAAGTTTCATGTTAAAATCCATGGATGCACATAAAAAAAAGGAAAAAAGGAAACACAAGAGTAGATCGCACTTCAAAAGCCATGTATTTGCCGTACCATGGTAGTCTAAGGATCTGGTCTTCGGGAGTTTCAGTGGAAAAAGAAGGAACATTATTCTGAAAATGGGTTTAAGAAGATATAAATGCATGGTTTTAAGAGTTGATCACGTGTTTTACTATTGGTTTGATGTGGGTTTAGGAATCTTGGCAGAAACAGAATGATTCGTAAGAGATGAGAGTTAGGTATTAGGGTTGAAGCAGTAAAACTTATGATTACTATCAAAGTTCAGGTAAGGTGTAAAAAATCAATTGTTTATGTCAAAGTTCAGGTATAGGTGTTGAGAAAATTTTGTTAGTGAATTACCGTTCATTTTGTCTTTTGTAAATGTATTAGTGGTTCTTGCTTAGGTTCATTGTGCATATACAATCTCATGTTGAACCTCGTCCTTTTGGATGCGCCAATCGGCGGTAGAGGCATGCTATGAGGCAAAATGGTGGAAAACAATTTGGATGCAGGTGGGGGATATTAGAAGAAGAAAGGGAAGGATAAGATGGATGACCGGAGTGCCATCATCGTCGTTGGTGAACCACAACCCTGTAGCCGCGTGACATCGCCAACTACCTTTGGGAGTGAAATGAGACGCCAATAAAGGAAAAACTTCTACGAGTTTAAAAAAAAGGAATGTTTGCTCTCTTAACTCTTCTCGCGCCTAAAAAGTGCCAACACTAGTGTAGAAATTAGAAAATCAAAAGGGAGGCCATTTCTCCTCGACTTGAACATTTCAGAGAAGTATGAGCAAATAAACAATAATACTCCCCTTCTTTCTCACACTATGAGTAACAAGCATAGTGTGTACAATGGTTGCATTGTCAAGAATCTAACCTGCTAAGGACCCGTTCGGTAATCCACCAGCTTCTTAAAATTTAAGAATCTACGGAGCATCTATGCACTGATACGTCTCCAACGTATCTATAATTTTTGATGGTTCCATGCTATTATCTTGTCAACTTTGGATGTTTTATATGCATGAATATGCTATTTTAAATCTTTTTTGGGACTAACCTATTAACTCAGTGCCAAGTGCCAGTTTCTTTTTTTCCCGTGTTTTTGACCCTTTTTCAAACGGAGTCCAAATGGAATGAAACTTTACGATGATTTTTTTGGACCAAAAGAGACCCCCGAAGCTTTGGAAGAAGACCAGGCGAGCCACGAGGGAGTCACAAGCCCATGGGATGCGACCTACCCCCCTGGACGCACCGTGCGGGCTTGTGACCTCCTCGTGGGCCCAACTGACGCAATTCCACCGCCATAAATTCCTATAAATTCATAAACCCCCAGAAAGAAACCTAGATCGGGAGTTCCGCCACCGCAAGTCTCTGTAGCCACCAAAAACCAATCTGGAGCCTGTTCCGGCACCCTGCCGGGAGGGGAATCCATCTCCGGTGGCCATCTTCATCATCCCGGCGATCTCCATGACGAGGAGGGAGTAGTTCACCCTCGGGGCTGAGGGTATGTACCAGTAGCTATGTGTTTGATCTCTCTCTCTCGTGTTCTTGAGATGTCTTGATCTCGATGTACCGTGGGCTTTGCTACTATAGTTGGATCTTATGATGTTCTTCCCCCTCTCCCTTCTTGTAATGAATTGAGTTTCCCCTTTAAAGTTATCTTATCGGATTGAGTCTTTGAGAACACTTGATGTATGTCTTGCACGTGTCTATCTCCTGTGATCAACTTGCAGGTTTGTGACAATTGGGAACCTATGCATATGGGTTGGCACACGTGGATTCATGTGAGTACTCGATGTATGTTTTGGTGATCAACTTGCGGGTTCGTGACATTGGGAACCTATGCATAGGGCTTGGCACACGTTTTGACTCTCCGGTAGAAACTTCGGGGAACTCTTTGAAGTCCTATGTGTTGGTTGAATAGATGATTCTGAGATTGTGTGATGCATATCGTATAATCATGCCCATGGACACTTGAGGTGACAATGGAGTATCTAGGTGACATTAGGGTCTTGGTTGATATGTATCTTAAGGTGTTATTCTAGTACGAACTCTTGAATAGATCGATCAGAAAGAATAACTTTATGGTGGTTTTGTACCCGACAATAATACCTTCGTTTGTTCTCCGCTATTAGTGACTTTCGAGTGACTCTTTGTTGCATGTTGAGGGCTAGTTATATGATCCAATTATGTTATCATTGTTGAGAGAACTTCACTAGTGAAAGTATGAACCCTAGGCCTTGTTTCCACGCATTGCAATACCGTTCGTGCTCACTTTTACCATTTGTTACCTTGCTGTTTTTGTAATTTCAGATTACAAAAACCTATATCCACCACCCATATTGCACTTGTTTCACCATCTCTTCGCCGAACTAGTGCACCTATACAACTTACCATTGTATTGGGTGTGTTGGGGACACAAGAGACTCTTTGTTATTTGGTTGCAGGGTTGCTTGAGAGAGACCATCTTCATCCTACGCCTCCCGCGGATTGATAAACCTTAGGTCACCCACTTGAGGGAAAATTGCTATTATTCTACAACCCTCTGCACTTGGAGGCCCAACAACGTCTACAATGAGAAGGTTGCGTAGTAGACATCATGCACGTGCTTCACAAATTTGAACTACAACTCCGTCCGCTCCGGGAGCGGAGGGACTGGCCCTAACCACACACATAATTGGCCAGAATACCAGAACAGACAAAAATATATTCTTATTCGCTTTCCCAAGAGAGAACAAAAGTACAAACAACAACAACAACAAAGCCTTTAGTCCCAAACAAGTTGGGGTAGGCTAGAGGTGAAAACCATAAGATCTCGCGACCGACTCATGGTTCTCGCACATGGATAGCAAGCTTCCACGCACCTCTATCCATGGCTAGTTCTTTGATGATGCTCCTGTTGGAATTATGCCCTAGAGGCAATGATAAATGTATAGTTATTATTATAATTCTTGTATCAAGATAATAGTTTATTATCCATGCTATAATTGTATTGAATGAAGACTCATTTACATGTGTGGATACATAGACAAAACACCGTCCCTAGCATGCCTCTAGTTGGCTAGCCAGTTGATCGATGATAGTCAGTGTCTTCTGATTATGAACAAGGTGTTGTTGCTTGATAACTGGATCACGTCATTGGGAGAATCACGTGATGGACTAGACCCAAACTAATAGACGTAGCATGTTGATCGTGTCATTTTGTTGCTACTGTTTTCTGCGTGTCAAGTATTTATTCCTATGACTATGAGATCATATAACTCACTGACACCGGAGGAATGCTTTGTGTGTATCAAACGTCGCAACGTAACTGGGTGACTATAAAGATGCTCTACAGGTATCTCCGAAGGTGTTAGTTGATTTAGTATGGATCAAGACTGGGATTTGTCACTCCGTGTGACGGAGAGGTATCTCGGGGCCCACTCGGTAATACAACATCACACACAAGCCTTGCAAGCAATGTAACTTAGTGTAAGTTGCGGGATCTTGTATTACGGAACGAGTAAAGAGACTTGCCGGTAAACGAGATTGAAATAGGTATGCGGATACTGACGATCGAATCTCGGGCAAGTAACATACCAAAGGACAAAGGGAATGACATACGGGATTATACGAATCCTTGGCACTGAGGTTCAAACGATAAGATCTTCGTAGAATATGTAGGATCCAATATGGGCATCCAGGTCCCGCTATTGGATATTGACCGAGGAGTCTCTCGGGTCATGTCTACATAGTTCTCGAACCCGCAGGGTCTGCACACTTAAGGTTCGACGTTGTTTTATGCGTATTTGAGTTATATGGTTGGTTACCGAATGTTGTTCGGAGTCCCGGATGAGATCACGGACGTCACGAGGGTTTCCGGAATGGTCCGGAAACGAAGATTGATATATAGGATGACCTCATTTGATTACCGGAAGGTTTTCGGAGTTACCGGGAATGTACCGGGAATGACGAATGGGTTCCGGGAGTTCACCGGGGGGGGCAACCCACCCCGGGGAAGCCCATAGGCTTTGGGGAGACACACCAGCCCTTAGTGGGCTGGTGGGACAGCCCCAAGGGGGACTATGCGCCAAGAGAAGAAAATCAAAGGAAAAGAAAAAAAAAGAGGGAGGAAGTGGGAAGGGAGGGGGACTCGTCCCACCAAACCAAGTCCAACTCGGTTTGGAGGGGGGAGTCCTCCCCCCTTGGCTCGGCTGACCCCTTGAGGGTCCCTTGGACCCCAAGGCAAGGTCCCCCTCCCTCCTCCTATATATATGGGGCTTTTAGGGCAGATTTGAGACGACTTTCTCACGGCTGCCCGACCACATACCTCCATAGTTTTTCCTCTAGATCGCGTTTCTGCGGAGCCGTGCTGAGACGAGATTATCACCAACCTCCGGAGCGCCGTCACGCTGCCGGAGAACTATTCTACCTCTCCGTCTCTCTTGCTGGATCAAGAAGGCCGAGATCATCGTCGAGCTGTACGTGTGCTGAACGCGGAGGTGCCGTCCGTTCGGTACTAGATCGTGGGACTGATCGCGGGATTGTTCGCGGGGCGGATCGAGGGACGTGAGGACGTTCCACTACATCAACCGCGTTCTCTAATGCTTCTGCTGTACGATCTACAAGGGTACGTAGATCACTCATCCCCTCTCGTAGATGGACATCACCATGATAGGTCTTCGTGCACGTAGGAAAATTTTTGTTTCCCATGCGACGTTTCCCAACAGTGGCATCATGAGCTAGGTTTATGCGTAGATGTCTTCTCGAGTAGAACACAAAAGTTTTTGTGGGCGGTGATGTGCGTTTTGCTGCCCTCCTTAGTCTTTTCTTGATTCCGCGGTATTGTTGGATTGAAGCGCCTTGGACCGACATTACTCGTACGCTTACGAGAGACTGGTTTCATCGTTACGAGTAACCCCCTTTGCTCAAAGATGACTGGCAAGTGACGGTTTCTCCAATATTAGTTGAATCGGATTTGACCGAGGAGGTCCTTGGATGAGGTTAAATAGCAACTCATATATCTCCGTTGTGGTGTTTGCGTAAGTAAGATGCGATCCTACTAGATACCCTTGGTCACCACGTAAAACATGCAACAACAAAATTAGAGGACGTCTAACTTGTTTTTGCAGGGTATGATTGTGATGTGATATGGACAACGATGTGATGTGATATATTGGATGTATGAGATGATCATGTTGTAATAGAAATATCGACTTGCATGTCGATGGTACGGCAACCGGCAGGAGCCATAGGGTTGTCTTTATACTAACGTTTGTGCTTGCAGATGCGTTTACTATTTTGCTAGGATGTAGCTTTAGTAGTAATAACATAAGTAGCACGACAACCCCGATGGCAACACGTTGATGGATGATCATGATGTGGCGCCGGTGACAAGAAGATCGTGCCGGTGCTTTGGTGATGGAGATCAAGAAGCACGTGATGATGGCCATATCATGTCACTTATGAATTGCATGTGATGTTAATCCTTTTATGCACCTTATTTTGCTTAGAACGACGGTAGCATTATGAGGTGATCTCTCACTAAAATTTCAAGACGAAATTGTATTCTCCCCGACTGTGCACCGTTGCTACAGTTCGTCGTTTCGAGACACCACGTGATGATCGGGTGTGATAGACTCAACGTTCACATACAACGGGTGCAAAACAGTTGCGCACGCGGAACACTCGGGTTAAGCTTTACGAGCCTAGCATGTGCAGACATGGCCTCGGAACACATGAGACCGAAAGGTCGATCATGAATCATATAGTTGATATGATTAGCATAGGGATGCTTACCACTGAAACTACTCTCGACTCACGTGATGATCGGACTTGGGATAGTGTAAGTGGATCATGAACCACTCAAATGACTAGAGAGATGTACTTTTTGAGTGGGAGTTTAGCATATAATTTGATTAAGTTGAACTCTAATTATCTTGAACATAGTCTAAGTCCACTTTGAATATATTTGTGTTGTAGATCATGGCTCACGCAAGTGTCATCCTGAATTTTAATACGTTCCTAGAGAAAGCTAAGTTGAAAGATGATGGAAGCAACTTTGTAGACTGGGCTCGTAATCTTAAGCTAATCTTACAAGCTGGAAAGAAGGATTATGTCCTTAATGCTGCGCTAGGAGATGAACCACCCGCTACGGCTGATCAGGATGTTAAGAACGCTTGGTTAGCACGTAAAGAGGACTACTCAATAGTTCAATGTGCAGTCTTGTATGGCTTAGAACCGGGACTTCAACGTCGCTTTGAGCGTCATGGAGCATTTGAGATGTTCCAGGAGTTGAAGTTTATCTTTCAGAAGAACGCCCGGATCGAGAGGTATGAGACCTCCGATAAATTCTATGCTTGCAAGATGGAGGAAAACTCGTCTGTCAGTGAACATGTGCTCAAAATGTCTGGATACTCAAACCGTCTAGCTGAACTGGGGAAGTAACTCCCGCAAGAAGCTATCACTGACAGAATCCTTCAATCACTGCCGCCAAGCTATAAAGGCTTTGTGTTGAACTACAACATGCAAGGGATGAACAAGTCTCCCGGCGAGTTGTTTGCGATGCTGAAAGTCGCAGAGTCTGAACTCCGTAAAGAGCATCAAGTGTTGATGGTGAGCAAGACCACTAGTTTCAAGAGAAACGGCAAAGGCAAGAAGGGCAATTCGAAGAAGAGCGGCAAGCCTGTTGCCAATCCGCCGAAGAAACCCAAGGCTGGACCTAAGCCTGAAACAGAGTGCTTCTATTGCAAGGGTATGGGTCACTGGAAGCGCAATTGCCCCAAGTATCTGGCAGATAAGAAGGCGGGCAAAGAAAAATCAGGTATATTTGATATACATGTTATTGATGTGTACTTAACCGGCTCTCGTAGTAGTGTCTGTGTATTCGATACCGGTTCTGTTGCTCACATTTGCAACTCGAAGCAGGAACTGCGGAATAGACGAAGGCTGGCGAAAGACGAAGTGACGATGCGCGTAGGAAACGGTTCCAAGGTTGATGCAATCGCCGTCGGCACAGTGTCACTTCAACTACCATCGGGATTAGTGATGAACTTAAATCATTGTTATTTAGTGCCTGCGTTGAGCATGAACATTATATCTGGATCTTGTTTATTGCGAGACGGTTACTCTTTTAAGTCTGAGAATAATGGTTGTTCTATTTCTATGAGTAACATCTTTTATGGTCATGCACCGAATGTGAGAGGATTGTTCATATTGAATCTCGATAGCGATACGCATATACATAACATTGAGACCAAAAGAGTTAGAGTAAACAATGATAGCGCCATATTTTTGTGGCACTGCCGCTTGGGTCATATTGGTGTAAAGCGCATGAAGAAACTCCATGCTGATGGACTTTTGGAGTCACTTGACTTTGATTCACTTGACACGTGCGAACCATGCCTCATGGGCAAGATAACTAAGACTCCGTTCTCCGGAACAATGGAGCGTGCAAGTGACTTGTTGGAAATCATACATACCGATGTGTGTGGTCCAATGAGCGTGGAGGCACGCGGCGGATATCATTATTTTCTCACCTTCACTGACGATTTAAGTAGATATGGTTATGTCTACTTGATGAAGCACAAGTCTGAAACATTTGAAAAGTTCAAGCAATTTCAGAGTGAAGTGGAAAATCATCGTAACAAGAAGATCAAGTTCCTACGGTCTGATTGTGGGGGTGAATATCTGAGTTTCGAGTTTGGTACTCACTTAAGACAATGTGGAATTGTTTCGCAGTTAACACCGCCTGGAACACCACAGCGTAATGGTGTGTCCGAACGTCGTAATCGTACTTTGTTAGAGATGGTGCGATCTATGATGTCTCTTACTGATTTGCCGTTATCGTTTTGGGGTTATGCATTAGAAACAGCTGCATTCACTTTAAATAGGGCACCATCAAAATCCGTTGAGACGACACCATACGAACTGTGGTATGGCAAAAGACCAAAGTTGTCGTTTCTTAAAGTTTGGGGATGTGATGCTTATGTCAAAAAGCTTCAGCCTGAAAAGCTGGAACCCAAAGCGGAAAAGTGCGTCTTCATAGGTTACCCAAAAGAGACAGTTGGGTACACCTTCTATCTCAAATCCGAGGGCAAAGTGTTTGTTGCTAAGAACGGAACTTTTCTCGAGAAGGAGTTTCTCTCGAGAGAATTGAGTGGGAGGAAGATAGAACTTGACGAGGTTGTCGAACCTCTCATCCCTCTGGATGGTGGCGCAGGGCAAGGGGAAACCTCTGTCATTGCAACGCCGGTTGAGGAGGAAGTTAATGATGATGATCATGAAACTCCAGTTCAAGTTTCTGTTGAACCACGCAGGTCGACGAGATCACGCGCTGCTCCAGAGTGGTACGGTAATCCCGTCTTATCAATCATGTTGTTAGACAACAATGAACCTGCAAATTATGAAGAAGCAATGGTGGGCCCAGATTCCAACAAATGGCTAGAATCCATGAAATCCGAGATAGGATCCATGTATGAGAACAAAGTGTGGACTTTGGAGATACTACCTGAGGGCCGCAAGGCTATTCAGAACAAATGGATCTTTAAGAAGAAGACGGACGCTGACGGTAATGTAACCGTTTATAAAGCTCGACTTGTGGCAAAGGGTTTTTCACAAGTTCCAGGAATTGACTACGATGAGACTTTCTCTCCCGTGGCAATGCTTAAGTCCGTTAGAATCATGTTAGCAATAGCTGCATTTTTCGATTATGAAATCTGGCAGATGGATGTCAAAACGGCGTTCCTTAACGGTTTCCTTAAGGAAGAGTTGTATATGATGCAACCCGAAGGTTTTGTCGATCCTAAAAATGCTGACAAAGTGTGCAAGCTCCAGCGATCCATTTATGGACTGGTGCAAGCATCTCAGAGTTGGAACAAACGCTTTGATGAGGTGATCAAAGCATTTGGGTTTATACAAGTGGTTGGAGAATCTTGTATTTACAAGAAAGTGAGTGGGAGCTCTGTGGCGTTTCTAATATTATATGTGGATGACATATTACTGATTGGAAACAATATAGAGCTTTTGGAGAGCATAAAAGGTTACTTGAATAAAAGTTTCTCTATGAAGGACCTAGGAGAAGCTGCTTACATGCTAGGCATTCAGATCTATAGGGATAGATCAAAACGCCTGATAGGACTTTCACAAAGCACATACCTTGATAAAGTTTTGAAGAGGTTCAAAATGGAACAGTACAAGAAAGGGTTCTTGCCAGTTTTACAAGGTACGAGATTAAGTAAGACTCAGCGCCCAGCAACTGATGAAGATAGAGAGCATATGCGCTCCGTCCCCTATGCTTCGGCCATAGGTTCTATCATGTATGCAATGTTGTGCACTAGACCGGATGTTAGCCTGGCCATAAGTATGGCAGGTAGGTTCCAGAGTAATCCAGGAGTGGATCACTGGACAGCGGTCAAGAATATCCTGAAGTACCTGAAAAGGACTAAGGAGATGTTTCTCGTGTATGGAGGTGACGAAGAGCTTGCCGTAAAAGGTTACGTCGATGCAAGCTTTGACACAGATCCGGACGACTCTAAGTCGCAAACCGGATACGTATTTATTCTTAATGGGGTGCAGTAAGCTGGTGCAGTTCCAAGCAAAGCGTCGTAGCAGATTCTACATGTGAAGCGGAGTACATGGCTGCCTTGGAGGCGGCCAAGGAGGGTGTCTGGATGAAGCAGTTCATGACGGATCTTGGAGTGGTGCCAAGTGCACTGGATCCAATAACCTTGTTTTGTGACAACACTGGTGCCATTGCCTTAAGCAAAGGAACCAAGGTTTCACAAGAAGACAAGACACATCAAACGACGCTTCAACCTCATCCGCGACTACATCGAGGAGGAGGACGTAAATATATGCAAAGTGCACACGGATCTGAATGTAGCAGACCCGCTGACTAAACCTCTTCCACGGCCAAAACATGATCGACACCAGAACTGTATGGGTGTTAGATTTATTACAATATAATTCACATGGTGATGTGAGGGCTAGATTATTGACTCTAGTGCAAGTGGGAGACTGTTGGAATTATGCCCTAGAGGCAATGATAAATGTATAGTTATTATTATAATTCCTGTATCAAGATAATAGTTTATTATCCATGCTATAATTGTATTGAATGAAGACTCATTTACATGTGTGGATACATAGACAAAACACCGTCCCTAGCATGCCTCTAGTTGGCTAGCCAGTTGATCGATGATAGTCAGTGTCTTCTGATTATGAACAAGGTGTTGTTGCTTGATAACTGGATCACGTCATTGGGAGAATCACGTGATGGACTAGACCCAAACTAATAGACGTAGCATGTTGATCGTGTCATTTTGTTGCTACTGTTTTCTGCGTGTCAAGTATTTATTCCTATGACTATGAGATCAAATAACTCACTGACACCGGAGGAATGCTTTGTGTGTATCAAACGTCGCAACGTAACTGGGTGACTATAAAGATGCTCTACAGGTATCTCCGAAGGTGTTAGTTGATTTAGTATGGATCAAGACTGGGATTTGTCACTCCGTGTGACGGAGAGGTATCTCGGGGCCCACTCGGTAATACAACATCACACACAAGCCTTGCAAGCAATGTAACTTAGTGTAAGTTGCGGGATTATGTATTACGGAACGAGTAAAGAGACTTGCTGGTAAACGAGATTGAAATAGGTATGCGGATACTGACGATCGAATCTCGGGCAAGTAACATACCAAAGGACAAAGGGAATGACATACGGGATTATACGAATCCTTGGCACTGAGGTTCAAACGATAAGATCTTCGTAGAATATGTAGGATCCAATATGGGCATCCAGGTCCCGCTATTGGATATTGACCGAGGAGTAACTCGGGTCATGTCTACATAGTTCTCGAACCCGCAGGGTCTGCACACTTAAGGTTCGACGTTGTTTTATGCGTATTTGAGTTATATGGTTGGTTACCGAATGTTGTTCGGAGTCCCGGATGAGATCACGGACGTCACGAGGGTTTCCAGAATGGTCCGGAAACGAAGATTGATATATAGGATGACCTCATTTTATTACCGGAAGGTTTTCGGAGTTACCGGGAATGTACCGGGAATGACGAATGGGTTCCGGGAGTTCACCGGGGGGGGGGGGGGGCAACCCACCCCGGGGAAGCCCATAGGCTTTGGGGAGACACACCAGCCCTTAGTGGGCTGGTGGGACAGCCCCAAGGGGGCCTATGCGCCAAGAGAAGAAAAATCAAGAGGAAAGAAAAAAAAAGGAAGGAGGTGGGAAGGAAGGGGGACTCCTCCCACCAAACCAAGTCCAACTCGGTTTGGGGGGGGAGTCCTCCCCCCCCCTTTGGCTCGGCCGACTCCTTGGGGGTCCTTGGACCCCAAGACAAGGCCCCCCTCCTTCCCACCTATATATACGGAGGTTTTAGGGCAGATTTGAGACGACTTTCCCACGGCTGCCCGACCACATACCTCCACGGTTTTTCCTCTAGATCGCGTTTCTGCGGAGCTCGGGCGGAGCCCTGCTGAGACAAGGTCATCACCAACCTCCGGAGCGCCGTCACGCTGCCGGAGAACTCTTCTACCTCTCCGTCTCTCTTGCTGGATCAAGAAGGCCGAGATCATCGTCGAGCTGTACGTGGGCTGAACGCGGAGGTGCCGTCCGTTCGGTACTATATCGTGGGACTGATCGCGGGATTGTTCGCGGGGCGGATCGAGGGACGTGAGGACGTTCCACTACATCTACCGCGTTCTCTAACGCTTCTGCTGTACGATCTACAAGGGTACGTAGATCACTCATCCCCTCTCGTAGATGGACATCACCATGATAGGTCTTCGTGCGCGTAGGAAATTTTTTGTTTCCCATTCGACGTTTGCCAACAGCTCCAATCCTTCATATCTCTCTTTACGGACTTTTCCCATGTCAAGTTCGGTCTACCCCTGCCTCTTCTGACATTATCGACACGCTTTAGCCGCCTGCTATGCATTGGGGCTTCTAGAGGCCGGCGCTGAATATGCCCAAACCATCTCAAACGATGTTGGACAAGCTTCTATTCAGTCGGTGCTACCCCAACTCTATCTCGTATATCATCATTCGGAATTTGGTACTTTATTGTATGGACACACATCCATCTCAACATGCGCATCTCCGCCACACCTAATTGTTGCACATGTCACCTTTTAATCGGCCAACATCCCCTTCGCCGGAAGCTGAAGGTCTCACACTTCAGTCCTAGCTTGCGGCGACTACGACAGATGGAAGCCATCATGGACCGTGGTTATCCTGAGGAGCACAACCACAAAAGCATTTTCAAGTTTTGTAAAGGAATAAGCCACACCTAACTGTTGCACATGTCGCCTTTTAGTCGGCCAACAACCCCTCCATGAGAAGCTGAAGGTCTTGCACTTCAGCCCTAGCTTGCGGCGACAGCGGCAGATGGAAGCCATCATGGGTCGTGGTTATCCTAAGGAGCGCAGCCACTGAAGCATCTTCAAGTTTTGCATAGGAATAAGCCACACCTAACTGTTGCACATGTCGCCTTTTAGTCGGCTAACATCCCCTCTGTCAGATGCTGAAGGTGTCACACTTCAGCCCTAGCTTGCAGCGACAATGGCAGATGGAAGCCATCATGGGCCGTTGTTATCCCGAGGAGCGCAACCACAGAAGCATCTTCAAGTTTTTGTTGAAAACAACACCAGTCCGGGTTAGTACCAACTAAATCATATAAAATGCATCAAAACCATGTAAAAGTATTGTAAACATAGGTAAATATGTCATGAATACTTCATAAATTATCGATACATTGAAGACGTAACAACAGCTCACTCCGCTGTTTTTGGGACACACCGTAGCCATTGGGGCCGTGGATCTTGCCGTGGATCGCCGGATTGAAGGGTCCAGGAGCTTGTGATCCACCATGTGACGCAACCGTTTGTGGGAGCGACTCGCCTTGGAGTGCGGTGACCATTCTTCCATCTTGGAGAAGTGCTCTTCGAGATCGGGTCGCCAGGCCGTGAGCGTCTCGACTTGCGTTGTCCAGGTGTCAAGCTGGGCCTTGATCCCCTGGAAGTCTGCACGTGTGTCGTCGTTGGCCTTCGTCAAGGTGTCAATGAGTTTGTTGATGTAAGCCTTGGACACCGGATCCATGGGCGCGAGCAGTTGTTGGCGCTCGTCCGTCTACTTGCATGTCTCCAAGGCAACGAGAAATAGTGACGAGGTGGCCCCTAATACTACATGATAGCTACCTTCCACTAATCGCTTAATCAAAGAGGAATTCATTGGATATGTCGAATACAGAAGAAGAATTGGGCGACAGGTGGAAGGAGAGGGCAACTAGATACAACACAACACCGCGGCCGTCGATGCGATCTGATCTACTAGAGAGGCTACTCCCCACTTACATGTCATGTACCGCCTTCCTTTCTTGAGCTGTTGTCGGTTCTTTCGTTAGGTTGCTGACGTCATATGCCGGCATGGCACTCGCTAAATGACGTCAAATCTGAACATTTGTTTGTAACGAAGCGGAATTTCGACCGGCGTATGAGATTTGCAGCGCGTCAAATATGAGTTTGGAAATGGATTTGTTTGGGAACAATTTGTAAATAGAAATAGCTTCAAAGAAAAGAGAGAAAAACTTGGATGAGGAGTGTTTTTTCCATGAGCTTCTCATCCTTTCTTTCTTCCTTGACCCGGCTCCACTCCCGAGGGCAGATCTCGGCTCTCTCTCCCCCCCTTCCGACGGCGTGGCAGATCCGCCGCCGTCCATGGCCGCCGCCGCCGCCCCCCTCCTCCTCCTCCTCGTCGCCGCCCTCCTCCTCCCGGCCTCCGACGCCATCTACTGCGACGAGGACGACTGCTACGACCTCCTCGGGTAAGCCCCCTCCCCGTCGCCTATCCCCTTCTCGCTTCCTCCGCTCAGCCCGCCGTCTTCTCACGGGTGCTCGCGTCGGCAGGGTGAAGCAGGATGCCAACGCGTCGGAGATCAAGAAGGCCTACTACAAGCTCTCCCTCAAACAGTGAGCTTTTTCTCCATCCCCTCCCATCCCCTTCCCTTGTTTCCCGCCCCGGACAAGATCCCTGACCCATTTCTTGGGGATATCTTGCGCTTGTGCAGCCACCCGGACAAGAACCCCGACCCGGAGTCCCGCGCGCTCTTCGTCAAGGTCGCCAATGCCTACGAGGTATCTGTCTATCTGCCCGAATTAAGAGCAATTGGCGACCTTGTTTTGCTCCCTTATTACAGCTCTGCATCTCCTGCTTCTGATTATGTATACCCAAGACCTGTTGCTCGAATTCCATGTGTTAATTGGTTTTTATCGTGCGTCATCTTTTCACAGGTTCGCCGGTATGTTTACAGAATTCACTCACTAATCTTGCACAATTCAGTATAGCCACTACCAGAGTGAAAAAACAAAACAGCGTGTATGCATAGCCATGCCTAGGCGCTCGTGTTGCCCAGTATCTTTTGGTCAAATTCCATGTATTACCTGCCGCGTATTGCGCACGGCCTTTTCGCTTGTTCGCCAGTATATTTACAGAATTCACTCATTAGTGTTGCACAATTCAGGAAAGTGGCTACCTGAGTGAAAATAAAATACAGCCCCTATGCGTCCACTTAAGCGTGCCAACAACGTAACGCTTAGCGCTTAATCGTGCTTGGCATGCGCTTAGGCAGGATGGGCACTAGGCAGTGGCATAGCACACACAATTAATGCCTACCCTTTTTTCCCCTTTGCCACCACCTCTTCCGGAAGAAAAAGTTTAACACAGTTACTGCTGTGAAACTAGCTGCTCTAAGGGCTGCCTGGCATGCGACGGCGTGGTCGTGTACACTAGTTTAGGCCATCAAGCATGTAGTTGGAGGCTTGGAGCTCACTGAAACTTTTGCTACGAACACGTTTCTTTATTCAACTGTGCCCTCCAATTCGTAGTTCCACCTTAAAGTCTGTAGTTTCCATATGTAATTTGCAGTATGCATTGAGTTATTATTATTCTTGCATGGAGAAACTGAGCTATTTCATCATTTAGGTTGTTAAACTTATGAAGGGTTTCATTTCACGGAGCACATTGATGTTGTGTTGACTGCTGTTTACATCTGCCCTGTTCAACATGACAGCTATTTCCCTAATATCGCACTTCCAGTTCTGTTTGGTTCTTGAGTGTTTCTATATTTTTATTTATCAGATACTCAAAGATGAAGAAACTAGGGAGAAGTATGACTATGCTGTTGCACATCCAGAGGAGGTAAACCTTCATTCCCTTGTCTGGCTTCAGCATGCCAAATTGCTTCTGTTTATCTACCTTAAAAAAAAACGCCTGGTTACTCTTTGTTAGATTTGGCTTCATGGCCATTAGTCATTCGGTATGTATAGTCTATCTGTACACTTGTGATGCTAAGGAAAAAAATTATAGAACGTATCTAGTGAATACTTTTTGGTTTGATCTGTGGACCACACACTCTTTTTATTCCCCTATATGGGACTTGGAAGTTGTTTCTGATCTAAATCTTATGATTTTTACTTTTTATTCATTGAATAGGGGATATTATAGATGAAAAACTAAATACATGGTTGACATTCTACCTTCAGTTCTGGAATGTGCATAAAGAATGAATGTTGGTAATTCCACATGAGAAATATCTGTAAAAGAGTAGACTGTGAGCTGACAGATAGATGCTAATCAGTAGCCATTGCACAGCTTGACATACATTCTTATATTCTTATTGGTGCATTGCGTGGCTGCAAAATTTACCTAACAAATGAAATATCCGGAGCATGACTGATGAAGAATATTCATACCGACTGAAAATTGCGTCAAGATATGCTACTTGGTTGCCAAATAAAGATACAGAAAAAACAGTTTGCCTACTCAGAATAATCAGTGCTAGTACGTGAAGTATGTATGTTTCTAGGCTGGCATAAGTAAATCTAACAAGATGCACTTTGTCTTCTCTACTCATCCAGACTGAAACGTGAAAACTTGTCTTATTGTTTACTGTGGGAAAGTCCACTTGTTTGGTTATGCAGAGTTCAGATGGGAAAAAGATAACACTCATGAGACAAAAGTTGTACATGCGAGCATGATGCTAATATAGGCGAAAATAATGCATTTATACAAATATGTTCCGTCAGATACCCACACCATGTCTATTCATAGTAGCTTGTTTGATAGATCGGACAAGTTTTCCATATATTAGATAGTATTGATAAGTTACTGACATTGTTTTGGCCGCCTGGTCTGCTCTTCCTTTCAACTGAACACTGTTAAATATTGATTTTGTTGACATCATTTCAGTTCTTCTACAACACTGCTCAATACTACAGGGCTTACTACGGATATAAAACGGTTAGTTTTCTCTATTAATGATATGTTTAATAGCAATGCTCTGCATCATTCATATATACTACTGCAGCTAACTCTCCTCCTGTTTGTGACAGGATACCCGTTCTGTGTTGGTTGGCCTTCTTTTAATTGTGTCAGCATTCCAATACATAAACCAGTTGACATCATATAGTCAGGTATGGATATGGAACAGAAAGGCAAAAGTAAGCTTGTGGGACTTTAGTCTGCTGTTCTGACTGGCTGCTTATGAACCAAATGATCAACATAAACATTTTGTTATGTCGTTGAATGTCAGCATAAACATAAGATTATGTATTGTTTTCTCCATTTATGTGATGGAAAGACGACTACATGTTTTTAGCATAACAATATATCTTGCGTTTTTGTTAACAACAACGCACATTGAAAGTGTGCTGCATTTGTTTCAGGCCATCGCAAGCGTAAAGCAAACTCCTGCCTACAGAAATAGGTTGAAAGCATTGGAGTTTGAGCGAACAGGAGGAATTTCAAGCAAAAAGAAGGGTAACAAGCAGATGGACAAGTAAGAATGACATCTAATGAGTTTAAATTTTGGGCTGAAATTTTCTATCTGAGAATTTGAAGGCTGCTTTGGTTTGCACTACCCAGTTCCATCTTTAATTTACATTCAAATGAGATATTAAAGTTTATTGGAAATATTGTGTACATGCTGTTGGTAATATTTGAGCAACCTTGATAGATTCTGTTGCCTGTTTAGGTTGTTTATCCTTTTAGAAACTAAATTGTTTAGAAAGATACA
Source organism: Hordeum vulgare subsp. vulgare (assembly GCF_904849725.1). Lineage (NCBI taxonomy): Eukaryota > Viridiplantae > Streptophyta > Magnoliopsida > Poales > Poaceae > Hordeum > Hordeum vulgare. The sequence goes on along the minus strand of NC_058520.1, from coordinate 72,872 downwards.
TACTTTTACAAGTAGGCTTTCCTTTTTTTGATACTACTATTAATGATACAATTTCCTTATTAACCATTTTGCCGCATATCACTTGTGTTGGCTTACTATGACTGGCCATAATAGTGTCGTTTGATTGTTTCTCATGTAGAAAGGTTGAAGATGAGCTTACAAATGAAGTCGACTTGCAAATTCAGGGAGTTCAGAAACCTTCTGTGTGGAATCTCTGTGGTGTCCAATTGATACTTCTGCCTTACTTAATTGGCAAGGTCAGTTCATCTCTGGTAGACTGTCTTGAACAGTATAAATTGCAAATGGCACACCTAAGGTTTCAACTCTTTGTAAATAGCTGCATGAGGTTTGAAACGTACCGGACGCATGTTGAAGTTAACTGTATACTTTTTTTTTTTGGCAGCTGCTTATTTGGCAGATTTGCTGGTTTTGGAGATACCGGGTAAAGAAATCACCATATGCATGGGAGGATGCTTGCTATTTGACTCGGACATCCCTTAGGATGCCTGCCGGCACATGGCAAAATATTGGTAATTACCACCGTAGTATTTTGTCATACCATATTACTTCTTGGTCAGCCCTCTTTTGGGATTGTGAAATATTGTGCCTTTTCCTTTCCAATCATCATTGCAATTTTATACCAGATTCCTTCCAGTTTTCAGATACAAGCTATAATATATTGTAGTGGATATTTGTTTTTAGTTATGATGCTAACTAATCCAAGTAAGATGTACACCAAGTAGTCAAAAAAATAGTTGAATTGTCAAAAGAAGTGCACCTTTTCTTTTCTTGTTATAGAAAACACAAAAAAGCTTTGAACCTCGATGCATTGATAGAAAGATAAGGTTATTTAAAACCATGAGTCGGCTGGTTACAACCACGACACCCAATGGACAAGGTGACACCTGTATGAACATGGAGATTGGGCATGACTAGGTACATGTAATCTGCCTGTCAGGCATGTATAAGAGCTGTGGTAGCTTGTCCAATTCGATGTTTCAACAAGAACACAGATGCTTGAAGGACTATCCATCCGTTCATTGTAGTCTGGCAGTGTAGTAGTGCCAATGTCCCACTGGTCGAACTGAGAGTTGCTGGTTGAACCAAACAGTAATGCGTAGCTATGGATGTAATTTTTTGTAGATAGACGTTCTTTGCTGTGTCACCGAGCGAGTGCACCGTTATTTCCGAGTTGAAAATCCATTAGCGCTGACAGATGATCATATATCTTGTGTGTTTCAGATGAGTTCACCAAGAAGGATCTCGTGATGAAGCGCCTCTGGGAGAAGGCCAACATGGAGAGGCACATAGCGGAGGCGAGAAGAGGATCGAAGCAGCGTAGAAGATAAAGCTTGTAGGCAGTCCAATTTTGACTGAAGATTACGAGATGAGGCTGTCTAACAGCATGTCATGTAGGAGGACAACAACATACCCGAGTGGGAGTGGGAAGCGGGAAGCGAAGGCATACATGAGTCAGGCCTGGGTTGGTCGACCCGTAAACATGGGACATTGATACTGAAGAAACATAAGATACAGGGGATTCTTTTACCATGTCGTACACCGTGGAGTGGATGTATTAATGATAACATTCCTTACGTCTATTTTGATTCTATAGATACATCTACTTGGATGCTATTTACATGTCTCCATTCTTGTCTTGGATGCTATTTGGATTCTATAGATACATCTACTTGAATTTGATGGAGCGGAACTGATTTTGATGGAGCAGAGTGGTCCCAAATAGGCAACTGCGACCTATTTGACGCTTGGTTGGCTGGCTGGCTTCTCTCGCGCGTGGGGTCAGACAGGAGTCTGAAGGGTCACGCAGATGCCTGTCTGGAGATTCAGTTTAGTTTCCTAGATTCAGTCAGTTTATTACTCAAGATTCAAACCCATCCGTAGGTAGGTGGTGCAGTATATATTGTATTATTGAATCAGCAAAGACGAGATCGGATTGCAGCCTAGCTGTGGTAAAAATAAATTTCCTCTCTTGTTGAGCTGATTCCTTCGGTTGAGTGGTTCCAAGCGACCTCGCTCAACAACTCAACTGAATCGAATCGAAGTGATTGCTTTTTTGTAAGATCTAGGGGTCTGTTAATTTCTTGGGATGTCATCTTCTTACAGTCTGACCCCACCTATCAGAAAGTGATTAAATGCTTCAAATCATCCGATCGGTGTATTTTGCAAAAACTTTACCAGAAACGCGATCGCTTTCACAATAATTGGGAACTAGATGGTTTTCTATAAAAAAGGGCGTAAATGTGATGGTTTTATGCTTCTTACTCGTAGATCTATAAATTTTCAAAACTATGTCACATGGCAATTTAATTTTTTTTTATCAATTAGCACGACAGTTTTATGAATATTTAAGAGGTGACATTTTTTATTAACAGGTGAATTTTTTAATTATTAAGACATGATAATTTTAATTATTAAGAGATGTCATTTTCTATTTCTGAATAGCTACAACCCATTAGCTATTTTTTCTAGACATGCAAGTACGTCACATGAACAACTCATGCATGTAAGTCGTATAATATTATTTTTTTATTACTCTATGCATGCAAGCACCACATCATTAATTCATATATGTTACTCTTAAGTTACTTTTTACATTAGATTTTGTATTAATAATATGTGTGTTGGTCGCATGTAGTTCACACTCACATTTTTGTTAAAAATGACATTCTTTTTACTGTATTTTTTTCTCTTTTATACTCTTTATATTTTATTTTCATTTGTAAGCTTGCATTCGCTTCTCATAAGTTATAAATGTTTTTTTTAACAACTTTCATGTTTCTTTTATCAAGTTCCCGCAGCAAGCCGTCGGGCATCATCTTTTTGATTATTATGAAGAGATGGCATTACCATTTCCATTTGCATCACATGTGACATGAGACATGCTTAGACGAGCAAACTAGATACTGAGTTCTACGTGGAACATTTCATAGATGGATATTAGCTGACATACATAAGCATGGAGACCATCAGCGAGCAGCGATGAACGAAAGGGGGGAATCTCTCTAGTACAGCCCACGGAGATATCATGGCATCCTCTCTCGTCATAAGATTAGTGAATAATCGTGTTTATTGCCTTGTCAGTCTCAGATACATAAATAGAAGGGAGTCATTAAATGCAGGGCACTACCCAGAAGGTGGCGTTGGAGGAGGAAACGTCCCTAGAGACAAGGACTAGCTGTTACAACAACCACATACAGATATACATCACATATACTATTACTCACTGATTTTGGGTCCAGCTGTGATCCGAACGTTTTGGGAACCCCGGGGTCCGGTTACGGGGAACTCCTCAAAACTCGCAGTTTCGGTTTATTTTGGCCAGTTTTCTATGCTATTAGTCTCTGATTTGTGTCCTGCTGTGATCCGAACATTTCGGGAACCTCGGGGTCCGGTTACGGGAAACTCGTTAAAACTTGTAATTTTGTCCTATTCTGGCAAATTTGTATGCTATCACTCACTGATTTTCGGTCCTGCTGTGATCCGAACGTTTCGGAAACCCGTGGGTCCGGTTACGGGGAACTCATCAAAACTCGTAGTTTTGGCCTATTGTGACCAGTTTTATATGCTATTAGTCACTGATTTTGCATCCCGCTGTGATCCGAACGTTTCGAGAACCCCGGAGTCCGGTTACGGGGAACTCATCAAAACTCTCAATTTAGGCCTATTGCGGACAGTTTTCTATGTTATTAATCATTTATTTTGTGTCCCGCAGTGATCCGAACATTTCGTGAACCTCGGGGTCCGGTTACCGGGAACTTCTCAAAACTTGTAGTTTGGCATATTCTCGCTAGATTTGTATGCTATTACTCATTGATTTTGGGTCGTGCTGCGATCCGAACGTTTCGGGAACCCCGGGGTCCGGTTGCGGGTAACTCGTCAAAACTCACAGTTTTGGCCTATTTTGGTCAGTTTTGTATGCTATTACTCACTGATTTTGTGTCCCGCTGTGATCCGAACATTTTGGGAACCTCGGGGTCCGGTTACGATGAACTTGTTAAAACTCGCAGTTTTGGCCTATTCTGGCCAGTTTTATATGCTATTACTCACTGATTTTGGGTCTCGTTGCGATCCGAACGTTTCGGGAACCCCAAGGTGCGGTTACGGGGAACTCGACAAAACTCACAGTGCTGGCATGTTCTGGCCAGTTTTCTATGCTATTAGTCCCTGTTTTTGGGTTTTCCTGCAATACGAATGTTTCGGGAACCCCGGGGTCCGGTTACGGAAAACTCGTTAAAACTCATAGTTTTAGCCTATTATGGCCAGTTTTGTATGCAATTACTCATTGATTTTGGCCTATCCGGATGTTTCAGGAACTCCGGGGTCCGGTTACGTGGAACTCATCAAAACTTGCAGTTTTGGCCTAATGTGGCCAGTTTTGTATGCTATTAGTCACTGATTTTGGGTCCCGCTGTGATCCCAATGTTTTGGGAACCCCAACGTCCAGTTGCGGGGAACTCATCAATACTCACAGTTTTGGCCTATTCTAGTCAGTTTTATATGCTATTAGTCACTGATTTTGGGTCCCGTTGCGATCCAAACGTTTCAGAACCCCTAGGTCCGGTTACGGGGAACTCATCAAAACTCGCAGTTTTGGCCTATTCCGGTCAATTTTGCATGTTATTAGTCACTGATTTTGTGTCCCGCTATGATCCGAACATTTCGGGAACCTCGGGGTCCGGTTACGGGGAACTTCTCAAAATTGTAGTTTTGGCCTATTGTGGCTAGATTTGTATGCTATTACTCACTGATTTTGGGTCCTACTCCGATCCGAACGTTTCGGGAACCCCGGGGTCCGGTTACTTGTAACTCGTCAAAACTCACAGTTTTGGCCTATTCCGACCAGTTTTGTATGCTATTATTCACTAATTTTGTGTCCCGCTGTGATCCGAACATTTTGGGAACCTCGGGGTTCGGGTTACGGGGAACTCGTTAAAACTCGCAGATTTGGCCTATTCTGGCGAGTTTTATATGCTATTACTCACTGATTTTGGGCCCGTGTGCGATCCGAACGTTTCGGGAACCCCGAGGTGCGGTTACGGGGAATTCGTCAAAACTCACAGTGTTGACCTATTCTGGCTAGTTTTCTACACTATTAATCACTGTTTTTGGGTTTTGCTGCGATACGAATGTTTCGGGAACCCCACGGTCCAGTTACCGAAACCTCGTTAAAAGTCATAGTTTTGGCCTATTCTAGCGAGTTCTATATGCAATTGCTCATTGATTTTGGGTCGTGGTGCGATCCAGACATTTCGGCAACCCCGGGGTCCAGTTACGTGGAACTCGTCAGGACTTGCAGTTTTGGCCTATTGTGGCCAGTTTTGTATGCTATTAGGTACTAATTTTGGGTCCCGCTGTGATCCGAATGTTTTTTGAACCCCAACGTCCCCTTGCGGGGAACTCGTCAATACTCGCATTTTTGACCTATTCCGATCATTTTTATATGCTATTAGTCACTGATTTTGGATCCCGTTGTGATCCGAATGTTTCTGGAACCCCACGGTCCGCTTGCGGGGAACTCGTCAAAACTGGCAGTTTTGGCCTATTCCGGTCAATTTTGTATGCTATTAGTCACTAATTTTGGGTCTCACTGTGATCCGGATGTTTCGGGAACCCCGGGGTCCGGTTACGGGGAACTCATCAAAACTTGCAGTTTAGGCCTATTGCGGATAGTTTTGTATGCTATTAGTCACTCATTTTGCGTCCCGCTATGGTCCGAACATTTCGGGAACCTCGGGGTCCGGATACGGGGAAATTCTCAAAACATGTAGTTTTGGCCTATTCTGGCTAGATTTGTATGCTATTACTCACTGATTTTGGGTCCTACCGCGATCCGAACGTTTCGGGAACCCCGAGGTCCGGTTACGGGTAACTCATCAAAACTCACAGTTTTGGCCTATTGCAGCCAGTTTTGTATGCTATTACTCACTGATTTTGTCTCCCGCTGTGATCTGAACATTTCGGGAACCTCGGGGTCCGGTTACGGGGAACTCGTTAAAACTCGCAGTTTTGGTCTATTCTCGCTAGTTTTATATGCGATCACCTATTGATTTTGGGTCCCGCTGCGATCCGAACGTTACGGGAACCCCGAGGTGCGGTTACGGGGAACTCGTCAAAACTCATAGTGTTGGCCTGTTCTGGCCAATTTTCTATGCTATTAGTCACTGTTTTTGGGTTTTCCTGCGATACGAATGTTTCGGGAACCCCGGGGTCCGGTTATCGAAAACTCGTTAAAACTCGTAGTTTTGGCCTATTCTAGCCAGTTTTGTATGCAATTACTCATTGATTTTGGGTCCCGCTGCGATCCGGACGTTTCGGAAACCCCGGGGTGTGGTTACGGGGAACTCGTCAAATCTCGCAGTTTAGGCCTACCGTGGACAATTTTGTATGTTATTAGTCACTGATTTTGTGTCCTGCTGTGATCCAAACATTTCGGGAACCTCGGGGTCCGGTTATGGGGAACTCCTCAAAACTTGTAGTTTTGGCCTATCCTGCCTAGATTTGTATGCTATTACTCACTGATTTTTGGTCCTACTGCGATCCGAACGTTTCGGGAACCCCGAGGTCCGGTTACGGGTAACTCGTCAAAACTCACATTTTTGGCCTATTCTGACCAGTTTTTATGTTATTGTCACTGATTTTGTGTCCCGCTGAGATCCAAACATTTCGGGAACCTCGGGGTCCGGTTATGGGGAAATTCTCAAAACTTGTAGTTTTGGCCTATTCTTGCTAGATTTGTATGCTATTAGACACTGATTTTGGGTCCTACCGCGATAGAACGTTTCGGGAATCCCGGGGAACTCGTTACGGGTAACTCGTCAAAACTCACATTTTTGGCCTATTCTGACCAGTTTTTATGTTATTGTCACTGATTTTGTGTCCCGCTGAGATCCAAACATTTCGGGAACCTCGGGGTCCGGTTATGGGGAAATTCTCAAAACTTGCAGTTTTGGCCTATTCTTGCCAGTTTTGTATGCAGTTACTCATTGATTTTGGGTCCCACTGCGATCCGAACGTTTCGAAAACTCCGGGGTCCGGTTACGTGGAACTCATCCAAACTTGCAGTTTTGGCCTATTGTGGCCAGTTTTGTATGCTAGTAGGTACTGATTTTGGGTCCCACTGTGATCCAAATGTTTCGGGAACCCCAACGTCTGGTTGCGGGGAACTCGTCAATACTCGCAGTTTTGGCCTATTCCCGTCAGTTTTATATGCTATTAGTCACTGATTCTGGGTCCCGTTGTGATCCGAATGATTCGGGAACCCAGGGTCCGCTTGCGGGGAACTCGTCAAAACTCACAGTTTTGGCCTATTCCGGTCAATTTTGTATGCTATTAGTCACTCATTTTGGGTCCCGCTGCGATCCGAACATTTCGGGAACCTCGTGGTCCGGTTACGGGGAACTCGTTAAACTCGCAGTTTTGGCCTATTCTGGCCAGTTTTATATGCTATTACTCACTGATTTTGGGCCCCGCTGCGATCCTAACGTTTCGGAAACCCCGAGGTGCGGTTACGGCGAACTCGTCAAAACTCACAGTGTTGGCCTGTTCTGGCCATTTTTCTATGCTATTAGTCACTGTTTTTGGGTTTTCCTGCGATACGAATGTTTCGGGAACCCCAACGTCCGGTTGCGGGGAATTCGTCAATACTCGCTGTTTTGGCCTATTCCGGTCAGTTTTATATGCTATTAGTCACTGATTTTGGGTCCCGTTGTGATCCGAATGATTCGGGAACCCCAGGGTCCGCTTGCGGGGAACTCGTCAAAACTCGCAGTTTTGGCCTATTCCGGTCAATTTTGTATGCTATTAGTCATTGATTTTGGGTCCCGCTGCGATCCGGATGTTTCGGGAACCCCGGGGTCCGGTTACGGGGAACTCGTCAAAACTCGCAGTTTAGGCCTATTGCGGATAGTTTTGTAGGCTATTAGTCACTCATTTTGTGTCACGTAGTGATCCGAACATTTCAGGAACCTTGGGGTCCGGATACGGGGACCTCCTCAAAACCTATAGTTTTGGCCTATTTTGGCTAGATTTGTATACTATTACTCACTAATTTTGGGTCCTCTTGCGATCCGAACGTTTCGGGAACCTCGGGGTCCGGTTACGGGGAACTCATCAAAACTCACAGTTTTGGCCTATTCCGGTCAATTTTGTATGCTATTAGTCACTGATTTTGTGTCCCGCTGTGATCCGAACATTTCGGGAACCTCGGGGTCCGGTTACGGGGAACTCGTTAAAACTCGCAGTTTTGGCCTATTCTGGCCAGTTTTATATGCTATTACTCACTGATTTTGGGCCCCGCTGCGATCCGAACGTTTCGGAAACCCCGAGGTGCGGTTACGGGGAACTCGTCAAAACTCACAGTGTTGGCCTGTTCTGGCCATTTTTCTATGCTATTAGTCACTGTTTTTGGGTTTTCCTGCGATACGAATGTTTCGGGAACCCCGGGGTCCGGTTACGTAAAACTCGTCAAAACACGCAGTTTTGACCTATTCTGGCCAGTTTTGTATGCAATTACTCATTGATTTTGGGTCCTGCTCCGATCGGGATGTTTCGGGAACCTCGGGGTCCGGTTACGTGGAACTCATCAAAACTTGCTGTTTTGGCCTATTGTGGCCAGATTTGTATGCTATTAATCACTGATTTTGGGTCCTGCTGTGATCCGAATGTTTCCGGACCGGACCGTCCGGTTGCGGGAAACTCGTCAATACTCGCAGTTTTGGCCTATTCCGATCAGTTTTATAGGCTATTAGTCATTGATTTTGGGTCCTGCTGCAATCCGAATGTTTCAGAAACCCGTGGGTCCAGTTACGGGGAACTCATCAAAACTCACAGTTTTGGCCTATTCCGGTCAATTTTGTATGCTATTAGTTACTGATTTTGTGTCCCGCTGTGATCCGAACATTTCGGGAACCTCGGGGTCCGGTTACGGGGAACTCGTTAAAACTCGCAGTTTACGCCTATTCTGGCCAGTTTTATATGCTATTACTCACTGATTTTGAGTCCCGCTGCGTTCCGAACGTTTTGGATACCCCGAGGTGCGGTTACGAGGAACTCGTCAAAACTCACAGTGTTGGCCTGTTCTCGCAATTTTTCTATGCTATTAGTCACTGTTTTTGGGTTTTCCTGCGATACAAATGTTTCACGAACCCCGGGGTCCGGTTAGGGGGAACTCATCAAAACTCACAGTTTTGGCCTATTCCGGTCAATTTTGTATGCAATTGCTCATTGATTTTGGGTCCTGCTGTGATACGGACGTTTCGGGAATACCCGGGGTCCGGTTACGGGGAACTCGTCAAAACTCGCAGTTTAGGCCTATTGCGGACAGTTTTGTATGCTATTAGTCACTCATTTTGTGGCCCGTAGTGATCCGAACATTTCAGGAACCTTGGGGTCCGGATACGGGGACCTCCTCAAAACCTATAGTTTTGGCCTATTTTGGCTAGATCTGTATGCTATGACTCACTAATTTTGGGTCCTGTTGCGATCCGAACGTTTCGGGAACCTCGGGGTCCAGTTACGGGGAACACGTCAAAACTCACAGGTTTCGCCTATTCCGACCAGTTTTGTATGCTATTACGCACTAATTTTGTGTCTCGCTATAATCCGAACATTTCGGGAATCTCGGGGTCCGGTTACGGGGAACTCGTTAAAACTCGCAGTTTTGGCCTATTCCGGCCAGTTTTATATGCTATTACTCACTGATTTTGGGCCCCGCTGCGATCCGAACGTTTCGGAAACCCCGAGGTGCGATTACGGAGAACTCGTCAAAACTTACAGTGTTGGCCTGTTGTGGCCATTTTTCTATGCTATTAGTCACTGTTTCTGGGTTTTCCTGCGATACGAATGTTTGGGAACCACGGGGTCCGGTTACGTAAAACTCGTTAAAACACGCAGTTTTGACCTATTCTGGCCAGTTTTGTATGCAATTACTCATTGATTTTGGGTGCCTCTCCGATCGGGATGTTTCGGGAACCTCGGGGTCCGGTTACGTGGAACTCATCGAAACTTGCTGTTTTGGCCTATTGTGGCCAGATTTGTATGCTATTAGTCACTGATTTTGGGTCCCGCTGTGATCCGAATGTTTCCGGACCCCAACGTCCGGTTGCGGGGAACTCGTCAATACTCGCAGTTTTGGCCTATTCCGATCAGTTTTATAGGCTATTAGTCATTGATTTTGGGTCCTGCTGCAATCCGAATGTTCGGAAACCCGTGGGTCCGGTTACGGGGAACTCATCAAAACTCACAGTTTTGGCCTATTCCGGTCAATTTTGTATGCTATTAGTCACTGATTTTGTGTCCCGCTGTGATCCGAACATTTCGGGAACCTCGGGGTCAGGTTACGGGGAACTCGTTAAAACTCGCAGTTTTGGCCTATTCTGGCCAGTTTTATATGCTATTACTCACTAATTTTGAGTCCCGTTGCGTTCCGAACGTTTTGGATACCCCGAGTTGCGGTTACGGGGAACTCGTCAAAACTCACAGTGTTGGCCTGTTCTGGCCATTTTTCTATGCTATTAGTCACTGTTTTTGGGTTTTCCTGCGATACGAATGTTACGCGAACCCCGGGGTCCGGTTACGGGGAACTCATCAAAACTCACAGTTTTGGCCTATTCCGGTCAATTTTGTATGCTATTAGTCACTGATTTTGTGTCCCGCTGTGATCCGAACATTTCGGGAACCTTGGGGTCCGGTTACGGGGAACTCGTTAAAACTCGCAGTTTTGGCCTATTCTGGCCAGTTTTATATGCTATTACTCACTGATTTTGGGCCCCGCTGCGATCCGAACGTTTTGGAAACCCCGAGGTGCGGTTACGGGGAACTCGTCAAAACTCACAGTGTTGGCCTGTTTTGGCCATTTTTCTATGCTATTAGTCACTGTTTTTGGGGTTTCCTGCGATACGAATGTTTCGGGAACCCCAGGGTCCGGTTACGTAAAACTCGTTAAAACATGCAGTTTTGACCTATTTTGGCCAGTTTTGTATGCTATTAGTCACTGATTTTGGGTCCCGCTGTGATCCGAATGTTTTCGGACCCCAACGTCCGGTTGCGGGGAACTCGTCAATACTCGCAGTTTTGGCCTATTCCGATCAGTTTTATAGGCTATTAGTCATTGATTTTGGGTCCTGCTGCAATCCGAATGTTTCGGAAACCCGTGGGTCCGGTTACGGGGAACTCATCAAAACTCACAGTTTTGGCCTATTCCGGTCAATTTTGTATGCTATTAGTCACTGATTTTGTGTCCCGCTGTGATCCGAACATTTCGGGAACCTCGGGGTCAGGTTACGGGGAACTCGTCAAAACTCGCAGTTTTGGCCTATTCTGGCCAGTTTTATATTCTATTACTCACTGATTTTGAGTCCCGTCGCGTTCCAAACGTTTTGGATACCCCGAGTTGCGGTTACGGGGAACTCATCAAAACTCACAGTGTTAGCCTGTTCTGGCCATTTTTCTATGCTATAAGTCACTGTTTTTTGGTTTTCCTACGATACGAATGTTACGCGAACCCCGGGGTCCGGTTACGGAGAACTCATCAAAACTCACAGTTTTGGCCTATTCCGGTCAATTTTGTATGCTATTAGTCACTAATTTTGTGTCCCGCTGTGATCCGAACATTTCGGGAACCTCGGGGTTCGGTTACGGGGAACTCGTTAAAACTCGCGGTTTTGGCCTATTCTGGCCAGTTTTATATGCTATTACTCACTGATTTTGGGCCCCGCTGCGATCCGAACGTTTTGGAAACCCCGAGGTGCGCTTACGGGGAACTCGTCAAAACTCACAGTGTTGGCCTGTTTTGGCCATTTTTCTATGCTATTAGTCACTGTTTTTGGGGTTTCCTGCGATACGAATGTTTCGGGAACCCCAGGGTCCGGTTACGTAAAACTCGTTAAAACATGCAGTTTTGACCTATTTTGGCCAGTTTTGTATGCTATTAGTCACTGATTTTGGGTCCCGCTGTGATCCGAATGTTTCCGGACCCCAACGTCCGGTTGCGGGGAACTCGTCAATACTCGTAGTTTTGGCCCATTCCGATTAGTTTTATATGCTATTAGTCATTGATTTTGGGTCCTGCTGCAATCCGAATGTTTCGGAAACCCGTGGGTCCGGTTACGGGGAACTCATCAAAACTCACAGTTTTGGCCTATTCCGGTCAATTTTGTATGCTATTAGTCACTGATTTGGTGTCCCGCTGTGATCCGAACATTTCGGGAACCTCGGGGTCCGGTTACGGGGAACTCGTTAAAACTCACAGTTTTGGCCTATTCTGGCCAGTTTTATATGCTATTACTCACTGATTTTGAGTCCTGCTGCGTTCCGAACGTTTTGGATACCCCGAGTTGCGGTTACGGGGAACTCGTCAAAACTCATAGTGTTGGCCTGTTCTGGCCATTTTTCTATGTTATTAGTCACTGTTTTTGGGTTTTCTTGCGATACGAATGTTACGCGAACCCCGGGGTCCGGTTATGGGGCACTCATCAAAACTCACAGTTTTGGCCTATTCCGGTCAATTTTGTATGCTATTAGTCACTGATTTTGTGTCCCGCTGTGATCCGAACATTTCGGGAACCTTGGGGTCCGGTTACGGGGAACTCGTTAAAACTCGCAGTTTTGGCCTATTCTGGCCAGTTTTATATGCTATTACTCACTGATTTTGGGCCCCGCTGCGATCCGAACGTTTTGGAAACCCCGAGGTGCGGTTACGGGGAACTCGTCAAAACTCACAGTGTTGGCCTGTTTTGGCCATTTTTCTATGCTATTAGTCACTGTTTTTGGGGTTTCCTGCGATACGAATGTTTCGGGAACCCCAGGGTCCGGTTACGTAAAACTCGTTAAAACATGCAGTTTTGACCTATTTTGGCCAGTTTTGTATGCTATTAGTCACTGATTTTGGGTCCCGCTGTGATCCGAATGTTTTCGGACCCCAACGTCCGGTTGCGGGGAACTCGTCAATACTCGCAGTTTTGGCCTATTCCGATCAGTTTTATAGGCTATTAGTCATTGATTTTGGGTCCTGCTGCAATCCGAATGTTTCGGAAACCCGTGGGTCCGGTTACGGGGAACTCATCAAAACTCACAGTTTTGGCCTATTCCGGTCAATTTTGTATGCTATTAGTCACTGATTTTGTGTCCCGCTGTGATCCGAACATTTCGGGAACCTCGGGGTCAGGTTACGGGGAACTCGTCAAAACTCGCAGTTTTGGCCTATTCTGGCCAGTTTTATATTCTATTACTCACTGATTTTGAGTCCCGTTGCGTTCCAAACGTTTTGGATACCCCGAGTTGCGGTTACGGGGAACTCATCAAAACTCACAGTGTTGGCCTGTTCTGGCCATTTTTCTATGCTATTAGTCACTGTTTTTTGGTTTTCCTGCGATACGAATGTTACGGGAACCCCGGGGTCCGGTTACGGAGAACTCATCAAAACTCACAGTTTTGGCCTATTCCGGTCAATTTTGTATGCTATTAGTCACTAATTTTGTGTCCCGCTGTGATCCGAACATTTCGGGAACCTCGGGGTTCGGTTACGGGGAACTCGTTAAAACTCGCGGTTTTGGCCTATTCTGGCCAGTTTTATATGCTATTACTCACTGATTTTGGGCCCCGCTGCGATCCGAACGTTTTGGAAACCCCGAGGTGCGCTTACGGGGAACTCGTCAAAACTCACAGTGTTGGCCTGTTTTGGCCATTTTTCTATGCTATTAGTCACTGTTTTTGGGGTTTCCTGCGATACGAATGTTTCGGGAACCCCAGGGTCCGGTTACGTAAAACTCGTTAAAACATGCAGTTTTGACCTATTTTGGCCAGTTTTGTATGCTATTAGTCACTGATTTTGGGTCCCGCTGTGATCCGAATGTTTCCGGACCCCAACGTCCGGTTGCGGGGAACTCGTCAATACTCGCAGTTTTGGCCCATTCCGATCAGTTTTATATGCTATTAGTCATTGATTTTGGGTCCTGCTGCAATCCGAATGTTTCGGAAACCCGTGGGTCCGGTTACGGGGAACTCATCAAAAATCACAGTTTTGGCCTATTCCGGTCAATTTTGTATGCTATTAGTCACTGATTTGGTGTCCCGCTGTGATCCGAACATTTCGGGAACCTCGGGGTCCGGTTACGGGGAACTCGTTAAAACTCGCAGTTTTGGCCTATTCTGGCCAGTTTTATATGCTATTACTCACTGATTTTGAGTCCTGCTGCGTTCCGAATGTTTTGGATACCCCGAGGTGCGGTTACGGGGAACTCGTCAAAACTCACAGTGTTGGCCTGTTCTCGCCATTTTTCTATGCTATTAGTCACTGTTTTTGGGTTTTCCTGAGATACGAATGTTTCACGAACCCCGGGGTCCGGTTACGGGGAACTCATCAAAACTCACAGTTTTTGCCTATTGTGGCCAGTTTTGCATGCAGTTGCTTATTGATTTTGGGTCCTGCTGTGATACAGACGTTTCGGGAATACCCGGGGTCCGATTACGTGGAACTCGTCAAAACTTGTAGTTTTGGCCTATTGTGGCCAGTTTCGTATGCTAGTAGGTACTGATTTTGGGTCCCACTGTGATCCGAATGTTTCGGGAACCCCAACGTCCGGTTGCGGGGAATTGGTCAATACTCGCAGTTTTGGCCTATTCCGGTCAGCTTTCTATGCTATTAGTCACTGATTTTGGGCCCCGTTGTGATCTGAGTGTTTCGGGAACCCAAGGATCCGCTTGCGGGGAACTCGTTAAAACTCGCAGTTTTGGCCTATTCCAGTCAATTTTGTATGCTATTAGTCACGGATTTTGGGTCCCGCTGCGATCCGGATGTTTCGGGAACCCCGGGGTCCGGTTACGGGGAACTCGTCAAAACTCGCAGTTTAGGCCTATTGCGGACAATTTTGTATGCTATTAGTCACTCATTTTGTGGCCCGTAGTGATCCGAACATTTCAGGAACCTTGGGGTCCGGGGGGACCTCCTCAAAACCTATAGTTTTGGCCTATTTTGGCTAGATTTGTATGCTATTAGTCACTGATTTTGGGTCCTACTACGATCCGAACGTTTCGGAAACCCGTGGGTCCGGTTACGGAGAACTCATCAAAACTCACAGTTTTGGCCTATTCCGGTCAATTTTGTATGCTATTAGTCACTGATTATGTGTCCCGCCGTGGTCCGAACATTTCGGGAACCTCGGGGTCAGGTTACGGGGAACTCGTTAAAACTCGCAGTTTTGGCCTATTCTGGCCAGTTTTAAATGCTATTACTCACTGATTTTGAGTCCCGTTGCGTTTCGAACGTTTTGGATACCCCGAGTTGCGGTTACGGGGAACTCGTCAAAACTCACAATGTTGGCCTGTTCTGGCCATTTTTCTATGCTATTTGTCACTGTTTTTTGGTTTTCTTGTGATACGAATGTATCGCGAACCCGGGGTCCGGTTACGGGGAACTCATCAAAACTCACAGTTTTGGCCTATTCCGGTCAATTTTGTATGCTATTAGTCACTAATTTTGTGTCCCGCTGTGATCCGAACATTCCGGGAACCTCGGGGTCCGGTTACGGGGAACTCGTTAAAACTCGCGGTTTTGGCCTATTCTGGCCAGTTTTATATGCTATTACTCACTGATTTTGGGCCCCGCTGCGATCCGAACGTTTTGGAAACCCCGAGGTGCGGTTACGGGGAACTCGTCAAAACTCACAGTGTTGGCCCGTTTTGGCCATTTTTCTATGCTATTAGTCACTGTTTTTGGGGTTTCCTGCGATACGAATGTTTCGGGAACCCCAGGGTCCGGTTACGTAAAACTCGTTAAAACATGCAGTTTTGACCTATTTTGGCCAGTTTTGTATGCTATTAGTCACTGATTTTGGGTCCCGCTGTGATCCGAATGTTTCCGGACCCCAACGTCCTGTTGCGGGGAACTCGTCAATACTCGCAGTTTTGGCCCATTCCGATCAGTTTTATAGGCTATTAGTCATTGATTTTGGGTCCTACTGCAATCCGAATGTTTCGGAAACCCGTGGGTCCGGTTACGGGGAACTCATCAAAACTCACAGTTTTGGCCTATTCCGGTCAATTTTGTATGATATTAGTCACTGATTTGGTGTCCCGCTGTGATCCGAACATTTCGGGAACCTCGGGGTCCGGTTACGGGGAACTCGTTAAAACTCGCAGTTTTGGCCTATTCTGGCCAGTTTTATATGCTATTACTCACTGATTTTGAGTCCTGCTGCGTTCCGAATGTTTTGGATACCCCGAGGTGCGGTTACGGGGAACTCGTCAAAACTCACAGTGTTGGCCTGTTCTCGCCATTTTTCTATGCTATTAGTCACTGTTTTTGGGTTTTCCTGACATACGAATGTTTCACGAACCCCGGGGTCCGGTTACGGGGAACTCATCAAAACTCACAGTTTTGGCCTATTGTGGCCAGTTTTGCATGCAATTGTTCATTGATTTTGGGTCCTGCTGTGATACAGACGTTTCGGGAATACCCGGGGTCCGGTTACGTGGAACTTGTCAAAACTTGTAGTTTTGGCCTATTGTGGCCAGTTTCGTATGCTAGTAGGTACTGATTTTGGGTCCCACTGTGATCCGAATGTTTCGGGAACCCCAACGTCCGGTTGCGGGGAACTGGTCAATACTCGCTGTTTTGGCCTATTCCGGTCAGCTTTCTATGCTATTAGTCAATGATTTTGGGCCCCGTTATGATCTGAATGACTCGGGAACCCAAGGATCCGCTTGCGGGGAACTCGTCAAAACTCGCAGTTTTGGCCTATTCCAGTCAATTTTGTATGCTATTAGTCACGGATTTTGGGTCCCGCTGCGATCCGGATGTTTCGGGAACCCCGGGGTCCGGTTACGGGGAACTCGTCAAAACTCGCAGTTTAGGCCTATTGCGGACAATTTTGTATGCTATTAGCACTCATTTTGTGGCCCGTAGTGATCCGAACATTTCAGGAACCTTGGGGTCCGGATATGGGGACCTCCTCAAAACCTATAGTTTTGGCCTATTTTGGCTAGATTTGTATGCTATTAGTCACTGATTTTGGGTCCTACTACGATCCGAACGTTTCGGAAACCCCTGGGTCCGGTTACGGAGAACTCATCAAAACTCACAGTTTTGGCCTATTCCGGTCAATTTTGTATGCTATTAGTCACTGATTTTGTGTCCCGCTGTGGTCCGAACATTTCGGGAACCTCGGGGTCAGGTTACGGGGAACTCGTTAAAACTCGCAGTTTTGGCCTATTCTGGCCAGTTTGAAATGCTATTACTCACTGATTTTGAGTCCCGTTGCGTTCCGAACGTTTTGGATACCCCGAGTTGCGGTTACGGGGAACTCGTCAAAACTCACAGTGTTGGCCTGTTCTGGCCATTTTTCTATGCTATTTGTCACTGTTTTTTGGTTTTCCTGCGATACGAATGTATCGCGAACCCGGGGTCCGGTTACGGGGAACTCATCAAAACTCACAGTTTTGGCCTATTCCGGTCAATTTTGTATGCTATTAGTCACTAATTTTGTGTCCCCTGTGATCCGAACATTCCGGGAACCTCGGGGTCCGGTTACGGGGAACTCGTTAAAACTCGCGGTTTTGGCCTATTCTGGCCAGTTTTATATGCTATTACTCACTGATTTTGGGCCCCGCTGCGATCCGAACGTTTTGGAAACCCCGAGGTGCGGTTATGGGGAACTCGTCAAAACTCACAGTGTTGGCCCGTTTTGGCCATTTTTCTATGCTATTAGTCACTGTTTTTGGGGTTTCCTGCGATACGAATGTTTCGGGAACCCCAGGGTCCGGTTACGTAAAACTCGTTAAAACATGCAGTTTTGACCTATTTTGGCCAGTTTTGTATGCTATTAGTCACTGATTTTGGGTCCCGCTATGATCCGAATGTTTCCGGACCCCAACGTCCGGTTGCGGGGAACTCGTCAATACTCGCAGTTTTGGCCCATTCCGATCAGTTTTATAGGCTATTAGTCATTGATTTTGGGTCCTGCTGCAATCCGAATGTTTCGGAAACCCGTGGGTCCGGTTATGGGGAACTCATCAAAACTCACAGTTTTGGCCTATTCCGGTCAATTTTGTATGCTATTAGTCACTGATTTGGTGTCCCGCTGTGATCCGAACATTTCGGGAACCTCGGGGTCCGGTTACGGGGAACTTGTTAAAACTCGCAGTTTTGGCCTATTCTGGCCAGTTTTATATGCTATTACTCACTGATTTTGAGTCCTGCTGCGTTCCGAATGTTTTGGATACCCAGAGGTGCGGTTACGGGGAACTCGTCAAAACTCACAGTGTTGGCCTGTTCTCGCCATTTTTCTATGCTATTAGTCACTGTTTTTGGGTTTTCCTGAGATACGAATGTTTCACGAACCCCGGGGTCCGGTTACGGGGAACTCATCAAAACTCACAGTTTTGGCCTATTGTGGCCAGTTTTGCATGCAGTTGCTCATTGATTTTGGGTCCTGCTGTGATACAGACGTTTCGGGAATACCCGGGGTCCGGTTACGTGGAACTCGTCAAAACTTGTAGTTTTGGCCTATTGTGGCCAGTTTCGTATGCTAGTAGGTACTGATTTTGGGTCCCACTGTGATCCGAATGTTTCGGGAACCCCAACGTCCGGTTGCGGGGAACTGGTCAATACTCGCAGTTTTGGCCTATTCCGGTCAGCTTTCTATGCTATTAGTCACTGATTTTGGGCCCCGTTGTGATCTGAATGATTCGGGAACCCAAGGATCCGCTTGCGGGGAACTCGTCAAAACTCGCAGTTTTGGCCTATTCCAGTCAATTTTGTATGCTATTAGTCACGGATTTTGGGTCCCGCTGCGATCCGGATGTTTCGGGAACCCCGGGGTCCGGTTACGGGGAACTCGTCAAACCTCGCAGTTTAGGCCTATTGCGGACAATTTTTTATGCTATTAGTCACTCATTTTGTGGCCCGTAGTGATCCGAACATTTCAGGAACCTTGGGGTCCGGATACGGGGACCTCCTCAAAACCTATAGTTTTGGCCTATTTTGGCTAGATTTGTATGCTATTAGTCACTGATTTTGGGTCCTACTACGATCCGAACGTTTCGGAAACCCGTGGGTCCGGTTACGGAGAACTCATCAAAACTCACAGTTTTGGCCTATTCCGGTCAATTTTGTATGCTATTAGTCACTGATTTTGTGTCCCGCTGTGGTCCGAACATTTCGGAAACCTCGGGGTCAGGTTACGGGGAACTCGTTAAAACTCGCAGTTTTGGCCTATTCTGGCCAGTTTTAAATGCTATTACTCACTGATTTTGAGTCCCGTTGCGTTCCGAACGTTTTGGATACCCCGAGTTGCGGTTACGGGGAACTCGTCAAAACTCAAAGTGTTGGCCTGTTCTGGCCATTTTTCTATGCTATTAGTCACTGTTTTTGGGTTTTCTTGCGATACGAATGTTACGCGAACCCCGGGGTCCGGTTATGGGGCACTCATCAAAACTCACAGTTTTGGCCTATTCCGGTCAATTTTGTATGCTATTAGTCACTGATTTTGTGTCCCGCTGTGATCCGAACATTTCGGGAACCTTGGGGTCCGGTTACGGGGAACTCGTTAAAACTCGCAGTTTTGGCCTATTCTGGCCAGTTTTATATGCTATTACTCACTTATTTTGGGCCCCGCTGCGATCCGAACGTTTTGGAAACCCCGAGGTGCGGTTACGGGGAACTCGTCAAATCTCACAGTGTTGGCCTGTTTTGGCCATTTTTCTATGCTATTAGTCACTGTTTTTGGGGTTTCCTGCGATACGAATGTTTCGGGAACCCCAGGGTCCGGTTACGTAAAACTCGTTAAAACATGCAGTTTTGACCTATTTTGGCCAGTTTTGTATGCTATTAGTCACTGATTTTGGGTCCCGCTGTGATCCGAATGTTTTCGGACCCCAACGTCCGGTTGCGGGGAACTCGTCAATACTCGCAGTTTTGGCCTATTCCGATCAGTTTTATAGGCTATTAGTCATTGATTTTGGGTCCTGCTGCAATCCGAATGTTTCGGAAACCCGTGGGTCCGGTTACGGGGAACTCATCAAAACTCACAGTTTTGGCCTATTCCGGTCAATTTTGTATGCTATTAGTCACTGATTTGGTGTCCCGCTGTGATCCGAACATTTCGGGAACCTCGGGGTCCGGTTACGGGGAACTCGTTAAAACTCGCAGTTTTGGCCTATTCTGGCCAGTTTTATATGCTATTACTCACTGATTTTGAGTCCTGCTGCGTTCCGAACGTTTTGGATACCCCGAGTTGCGGTTACGGGGAACTCGTCAAAACTCATAGTGTTGGCCTGTTCTGGCCATTTTTCTATGTTATTAGTCACTGTTTTTGGGTTTTCTTGCGATACGAATGTTACGCGAACCCCGGGGTCCGGTTATGGGGCACTCATCAAAACTCACAGTTTTGGCCTATTCCGGTCAATTTTGTATGCTATTAGTCACTGATTTTGTGTCCCGCTGTGATCCGAACATTTCGGGAACCTTGGGGTCCGGTTACGGGGAACTCGTTAAAACTCGCAGTTTTGGCCTATTCTGGCCAGTTTTATATGCTATTACTCACTGATTTTGGGCCCCGCTGCGATCCGAACGTTTTGGAAACCCCGAGGTGCGGTTACGGGGAACTCGTCAAAACTCACAGTGTTGGCCTGTTTTGGCCATTTTTCTATGCTATTAGTCACTGTTTTTGGGGTTTCCTGCGATACGAATGTTTCGGGAACCCCAGGGTCCGGTTACGTAAAACTCGTTAAAACATGCAGTTTTAACCTATTTTGGCCAGTTTTGTATGCTATTAGTCACTGATTTTGGGTCCCGCTGTGATCCGAATGTTTTCGGACCCCAACGTCCGGTTGCGGGGAACTCGTCAATACTCGCAGTTTTGGCCTATTCCGATCAGTTTTATAGGCTATTAGTCATTGATTTTGGGTCCTGCTGCAATCCGAATGTTTCGGAAACCCGTGGGTCCGGTTACGGGGAACTCATCAAAACTCACAGTTTTGGCCTATTCCGGTCAATTTTGTATGCTATTAGTCACTGATTTTGTGTCCCGCTGTGATCCGAACATTTCGGGAACCTCGGGGTCAGGTTACGGGGAACTCGTCAAAACTCGCAGTTTTGGCCTATTCTGGCCAGTTTTATATTCTATTACTCACTGATTTTGAGTCCCGTTGCGTTCCAAACGTTTTGGATACCCCGAGTTGCGGTTACGGGGAACTCATCAAAACTCACAGTGTTGGCCTGTTCTGGCCATTTTTCTATGCTATTAGTCACTGTTTTTTGGTTTTCCTGCGATACGAATGTTACGGGAACCCCGGGGTCCGGTTACGGAGAACTCATCAAAACTCACAGTTTTGGCCTATTCCGGTCAATTTTGTATGCTATTAGTCACTAATTTTGTGTCCCGCTGTGATCCGAACATTTCGGGAACCTCGGGGTTCGGTTACGGGGAACTCGTTAAAACTCGCGGTTTTGGCCTATTCTGGCCAGTTTTATATGCTATTACTCACTGATTTTGGGCCCCGCTGCGATCCGAACGTTTTGGAAACCCCGAGGTGCGCTTACGGGGAACTCGTCAAAACTCACAGTGTTGGCCTGTTTTGGCCATTTTTCTATGCTATTAGTCACTGTTTTTGGGGTTTCCTGCGATACGAATGTTTCGGGAACCCCAGGGTCCGGTTACGTAAAACTCGTTAAAACATGCAGTTTTGACCTATTTTGGCCAGTTTTGTATGCTATTAGTCACTGATTTTGGGTCCCGCTGTGATCCGAATGTTTCCGGACCCCAACGTCCGGTTGCGGGGAACTCGTCAATACTCGCAGTTTTGGCCCATTCCGATCAGTTTTATATGCTATTAGTCATTGATTTTGGGTCCTGCTGCAATCCGAATGTTTCGGAAACCCGTGGGTCCGGTTACGGGGAACTCATCAAAAATCACAGTTTTGGCCTATTCCGGTCAATTTTGTATGCTATTAGTCACTGATTTGGTGTCCCGCTGTGATCCGAACATTTCGGGAACCTCGGGGTCCGGTTACGGGGAACTCGTTAAAACTCGCAGTTTTGGCCTATTCTGGCCAGTTTTATATGCTATTACTCACTGATTTTGAGTCCTGCTGCGTTCCGAATGTTTTGGATACCCCGAGGTGCGGTTACGGGGAACTCGTCAAAACTCACAGTGTTGGCCTGTTCTCGCCATTTTTCTATGCTATTAGTCACTGTTTTTGGGTTTTCCTGAGATACGAATGTTTCACGAACCCCGGGGTCCGGTTACGGGGAACTCATCAAAACTCACAGTTTTTGCCTATTGTGGCCAGTTTTGCATGCAGTTGCTTATTGATTTTGGGTCCTGCTGTGATACAGACGTTTCGGGAATACCCGGGGTCCGATTACGTGGAACTCGTCAAAACTTGTAGTTTTGGCCTATTGTGGCCAGTTTCGTATGCTAGTAGGTACTGATTTTGGGTCCCACTGTGATCCGAATGTTTCGGGAACCCCAACGTCCGGTTGCGGGGAATTGGTCAATACTCGCAGTTTTGGCCTATTCCGGTCAGCTTTCTATGCTATTAGTCACTGATTTTGGGCCCCGTTGTGATCTGAATGTTTCGGGAACCCAAGGATCCGCTTGCGGGGAACTCGTTAAAACTCGCAGTTTTGGCCTATTCCAGTCAATTTTGTATGCTATTAGTCACGGATTTTGGGTCCCGCTGCGATCCGGATGCTTCGGGAACCCCGGGGTCCGGTTACGGGGAACTCGTCAAAACTCGCAGTTTAGGCCTATTGCGGACAATTTTGTATGCTATTAGTCACTCATTTTGTGGCCCGTAGTGATCCGAACATTTCAGGAACCTTGGGGTCCGGGGGGACCTCCTCAAAACCTATAGTTTTGGCCTATTTTGGCTAGATTTGTATGCTATTAGTCACTGATTTTGGGTCCTACTACGATCCGAACGTTTCGGAAACCCGTGGGTCCGGTTACGGAGAACTCATCAAAACTCACAGTTTTGGCCTATTCCGGTCAATTTTGTATGCTATTAGTCACTGATTATGTGTCCCGCTGTGGTCCGAACATTTCGGGAACCTCGGGGTCAGGTTACGGGGAACTCGTTAAAACTCGCAGTTTTGGCCTATTCTGGCCAGTTTTAAATGCTATTACTCACTGATTTTGAGTCCCGTTGCGTTCCGAACGTTTTGGATACCCCGAGTTGCGGTTACGGGGAACTCGTCAAAACTCACAGTGTTGGCCTGTTCTGGCCATTTTTCTATGCTATTTGTCACTGTTTTTTGGTTTTCTTGCGATACGAATGTATCGCGAACCCGGGGTCCGGTTACGGGGAACTCATCAAAACTCACAGTTTTGGCCTATTCCGGTCAATTTTGTATGCTATTAGTCACTAATTTTGTGTCCCGCTGTGATCCGAACATTCCGGGAACCTCGGGGTCCGGTTACGGGGAACTCGTTAAAACTCGCGGTTTTGGCCTATTCTGGCCAGTTTTATATGCTATTACTCACTGATTTTGGGCCCCGCTGCGATCCGAACGTTTTGGAAACCCCGAGGTGCGGTTACGGGGAACTCGTCAAAACTCACAGTGTTGGCCCGTTTTGGCCATTTTTCTATGCTATTAGTCACTGTTTTTGGGGTTTCCTGCGATACGAATGTTTCGGGAACCCCAGGGTCCGGTTACGTAAAACTCGTTAAAACATGCAGTTTTGACCTATTTTGGCCAGTTTTGTATGCTATTAGTCACTGATTTTGGGTCCCGCTGTGATCCGAATGTTTCCGGACCCCAACGTCCGGTTGCGGGGAACTCGTCAATACTCGCAGTTTTGGCCCATTCCGATCAGTTTTATAGGCTATTAGTCATTGATTTTGGGTCCTACTGCAATCCGAATGTTTCGGAAACCCGTGGGTCCGGTTACGGGGAACTCATCAAAACTCACAGTTTTGGCCTGTTCTCGCCATTTTTCTATGCTATTAGTCACTGTTTTTGGGTTTTCCTGAGATACGAATGTTTCACGAACCCCGGGGTCCGGTTACGGGGAACTCATCAAAACTCACAGTTTTGGCCTATTGTGGCCAGTTTTGCATGCAGTTGCTCATTGATTTTGGGTCCTGCTGTGATACAGACGTTTCGGGAATACCCGGGGTCCGGTTACGTGGAACTCGTCAAAACTTGTAGTTTTGGCCTATTGTGGCCAGTTTCGTATGCTAGTAGGTACTGATTTTGGGTCCCACTGTGATCCGAATGTTTCGGGAACCCCAACGTCCGGTTGCGGGGAACTGGTCAATACTCGCAGTTTTGGCCTATTCCGGTCAGCTTTCTATGCTATTAGTCACTGATTTTGGGCCCCGTTGTGATCTGAATGATTCGGGAACCCAAGGATCCGCTTGCGGGGAACTCGTCAAAACTCGCAGTTTTGGCCTATTCCAGTCAATTTTGTATGCTATTAGTCACGGATTTTGGGTCCCGCTGCGATCCGAATGTTTCGGGAACCCCGGGGTCCGGTTACGGGGAACTCGTCAAACCTCGCAGTTTAGGCCTATTGCGGACAATTTTGTATGCTATTAGTCACTCATTTTGTGGCCCGTAGTGATCCGAACATTTCAGGAACCTTGGGGTCCGGATACGGGGACCTCCTCAAAACCTATAGGTTTGGCCTATTTTGGCTAGATTTGTATGCTATTAGTCACTGATTTTGGGTCCTACTACGATCCGAACGTTTCGGAAACCCGTGGGTCCGGTTACGGAGAACTCATCAAAACTCACAGTTTTGGCCTATTCCGGTCAATTTTGTATGCTATTAGTCACTGATTTTGTGTCCCGCTGTGGCCCGAACATTTCGGAAACCTCGGGGTCAGGTTACGGGGAACTCGTTAAAACTCGCAGTTTTGGCCTATTCTGGCCAGTTTTAAATGCTATTACTCACTGATTTTGAGTCCCGTTGCGTTCCGAACGTTTTGGATACCCCGAGTTGCGGTTACGGGGAACTCGTCAAAACTCAAAGTGTTGGCCTGTTCTGGCCATTTTTCTATGCTATTAGTCACTGTTTTTGGGTTTTCTTGCGATACGAATGTTACGCGAACCCCGGGGTCCGGTTATGGGGCACTCATCAAAACTCACAGTTTTGGCCTATTCCGGTCAATTTTGTATGCTATTAGTCACTGATTTTGTGTCCCGCTGTGATCCGAACATTTCGGGAACCTTGGGGTCCGGTTACGGGGAACTCGTT
Organism: Hordeum vulgare subsp. vulgare; assembly: GCF_904849725.1. Classification (NCBI taxonomy): domain Eukaryota; kingdom Viridiplantae; phylum Streptophyta; class Magnoliopsida; order Poales; family Poaceae; genus Hordeum; species Hordeum vulgare. The sequence continues at coordinate 47,651 of NC_058520.1, read as the reverse complement.
AAAACTCGCAGTTTTGGCCTATTCTGGCCAGTTTTATATGCTATTACTCACTTATTTTGGGCCCCGCTGCGATCCGAACGTTTTGGAAACCCCGAGGTGCGGTTACGGGGAACTCGTCAAAACTCACAGTGTTGGCCTGTTTTGGCCATTTTTCTATGCTATTAGTCACTGTTTTTGGGGTTTCCTGCGATACGAATGTTTCGGGAACCCCAGGGTCCGGTTACGTAAAACTCGTTAAAACATGCAGTTTTGACCTATTTTGGCCAGTTTTGTATGCTATTAGTCACTGATTTTGGGTCCCGCTGTGATCCGAATGTTTTCGGACCCCAACGTCCGGTTGCGGGGAACTCGTCAATACTCGCAGTTTTGGCCTATTCCGATCAGTTTTATAGGCTATTAGTCATTGATTTTGGGTCCTGCTGCAATCCGAATGTTTCGGAAACCCGTGGGTCCGGTTACGGGGAACTCATCAAAACTCACAGTTTTGGCCTATTCCGGTCAATTTTGTATGCTATTAGTCACTGATTTGGTGTCCCGCTGTGATCCGAACATTTCGGGAACCTCGGGGTCCGGTTACGGGGAACTCGTTAAAACTCGCAGTTTTGGCCTATTCTGGCCAGTTTTATATGCTATTACTCACTGATTTTGAGTCCTGCTGCGTTCCGAACGTTTTGGATACCCCGAGTTGCGGTTACGGGGAACTCGTCAAAACTCATAGTGTTGGCCTGTTCTGGCCATTTTTCTATGTTATTAGTCACTGTTTTTGGGTTTTCTTGCGATACGAATGTTACGCGAACCCCGGGGTCCGGTTATGGGGCACTCATCAAAACTCACAGTTTTGGCCTATTCCGGTCAATTTTGTATGCTATTAGTCACTGATTTTGTGTCCCGCTGTGATCCGAACATTTCGGGAACCTTGGGGTCCGGTTACGGGGAACTCGTTAAAACTCGCAGTTTTGGCCTATTCTGGCCAGTTTTATATGCTATTACTCACTGATTTTGGGCCCCGCTGCGATCCGAACGTTTTGGAAACCCCGAGGTGCGGTTACGGGGAACTCGTCAAAACTCACAGTGTTGGCCTGTTTTGGCCATTTTTCTATGCTATTAGTCACTGTTTTTGGGGTTTCCTGCGATACGAATGTTTCGGGAACCCCAGGGTCCGGTTACGTAAAACTCGTTAAAACATGCAGTTTTAACCTATTTTGGCCAGTTTTGTATGCTATTAGTCACTGATTTTGGGTCCCGCTGTGATCCGAATGTTTTCGGACCCCAACGTCCGGTTGCGGGGAACTCGTCAATACTCGCAGTTTTGGCCTATTCCGATCAGTTTTATAGGCTATTAGTCATTGATTTTGGGTCCTGCTGCAATCCGAATGTTTCGGAAACCCGTGGGTCCGGTTACGGGGAACTCATCAAAACTCACAGTTTTGGCCTATTCCGGTCAATTTTGTATGCTATTAGTCACTGATTTTGTGTCCCGCTGTGATCCGAACATTTCGGGAACCTCGGGGTCAGGTTACGGGGAACTCGTCAAAACTCGCAGTTTTGGCCTATTCTGGCCAGTTTTATATTCTATTACTCACTGATTTTGAGTCCCGTTGCGTTCCAAACGTTTTGGATACCCCGAGTTGCGGTTACGGGGAACTCATCAAAACTCACAGTGTTGGCCTGTTCTGGCCATTTTTCTATGCTATTAGTCACTGTTTTTTGGTTTTCCTGCGATACGAATGTTACGGGAACCCCGGGGTCCGGTTACGGAGAACTCATCAAAACTCACAGTTTTGGCCTATTCCGGTCAATTTTGTATGCTATTAGTCACTAATTTTGTGTCCCGCTGTGATCCGAACATTTCGGGAACCTCGGGGTTCGGTTACGGGGAACTCGTTAAAACTCGCGGTTTTGGCCTATTCTGGCCAGTTTTATATGCTATTACTCACTGATTTTGGGCCCCGCTGCGATCCGAACGTTTTGGAAACCCCGAGGTGCGCTTACGGGGAACTCGTCAAAACTCACAGTGTTGGCCTGTTTTGGCCATTTTTCTATGCTATTAGTCACTGTTTTTGGGGTTTCCTGCGATACGAATGTTTCGGGAACCCCAGGGTCCGGTTACGTAAAACTCGTTAAAACATGCAGTTTTGACCTATTTTGGCCAGTTTTGTATGCTATTAGTCACTGATTTTGGGTCCCGCTGTGATCCGAATGTTTCCGGACCCCAACGTCCGGTTGCGGGGAACTCGTCAATACTCGCAGTTTTGGCCCATTCCGATCAGTTTTATATGCTATTAGTCATTGATTTTGGGTCCTGCTGCAATCCGAATGTTTCGGAAACCCGTGGGTCCGGTTACGGGGAACTCATCAAAAATCACAGTTTTGGCCTATTCCGGTCAATTTTGTATGCTATTAGTCACTGATTTGGTGTCCCGCTGTGATCCGAACATTTCGGGAACCTCGGGGTCCGGTTACGGGGAACTCGTTAAAACTCGCAGTTTTGGCCTATTCTGGCCAGTTTTATATGCTATTACTCACTGATTTTGAGTCCTGCTGCGTTCCGAATGTTTTGGATACCCCGAGGTGCGGTTACGGGGAACTCGTCAAAACTCACAGTGTTGGCCTGTTCTCGCCATTTTTCTATGCTATTAGTCACTGTTTTTGGGTTTTCCTGAGATACGAATGTTTCACGAACCCCGGGGTCCGGTTACGGGGAACTCATCAAAACTCACAGTTTTTGCCTATTGTGGCCAGTTTTGCATGCAGTTGCTTATTGATTTTGGGTCCTGCTGTGATACAGACGTTTCGGGAATACCCGGGGTCCGATTACGTGGAACTCGTCAAAACTTGTAGTTTTGGCCTATTGTGGCCAGTTTCGTATGCTAGTAGGTACTGATTTTGGGTCCCACTGTGATCCGAATGTTTCGGGAACCCCAACGTCCGGTTGCGGGGAATTGGTCAATACTCGCAGTTTTGGCCTATTCCGGTCAGCTTTCTATGCTATTAGTCACTGATTTTGGGCCCCGTTGTGATCTGAATGTTTCGGGAACCCAAGGATCCGCTTGCGGGGAACTCGTTAAAACTCGCAGTTTTGGCCTATTCCAGTCAATTTTGTATGCTATTAGTCACGGATTTTGGGTCCCGCTGCGATCCGGATGCTTCGGGAACCCCGGGGTCCGGTTACGGGGAACTCGTCAAAACTCGCAGTTTAGGCCTATTGCGGACAATTTTGTATGCTATTAGTCACTCATTTTGTGGCCCGTAGTGATCCGAACATTTCAGGAACCTTGGGGTCCGGGGGGACCTCCTCAAAACCTATAGTTTTGGCCTATTTTGGCTAGATTTGTATGCTATTAGTCACTGATTTTGGGTCCTACTACGATCCGAACGTTTCGGAAACCCGTGGGTCCGGTTACGGAGAACTCATCAAAACTCACAGTTTTGGCCTATTCCGGTCAATTTTGTATGCTATTAGTCACTGATTATGTGTCCCGCTGTGGTCCGAACATTTCGGGAACCTCGGGGTCAGGTTACGGGGAACTCGTTAAAACTCGCAGTTTTGGCCTATTCTGGCCAGTTTTAAATGCTATTACTCACTGATTTTGAGTCCCGTTGCGTTCCGAACGTTTTGGATACCCCGAGTTGCGGTTACGGGGAACTCGTCAAAACTCACAGTGTTGGCCTGTTCTGGCCATTTTTCTATGCTATTTGTCACTGTTTTTTGGTTTTCTTGCGATACGAATGTATCGCGAACCCGGGGTCCGGTTACGGGGAACTCATCAAAACTCACAGTTTTGGCCTATTCCGGTCAATTTTGTATGCTATTAGTCACTAATTTTGTGTCCCGCTGTGATCCGAACATTCCGGGAACCTCGGGGTCCGGTTACGGGGAACTCGTTAAAACTCGCGGTTTTGGCCTATTCTGGCCAGTTTTATATGCTATTACTCACTGATTTTGGGCCCCGCTGCGATCCGAACGTTTTGGAAACCCCGAGGTGCGGTTACGGGGAACTCGTCAAAACTCACAGTGTTGGCCCGTTTTGGCCATTTTTCTATGCTATTAGTCACTGTTTTTGGGGTTTCCTGCGATACGAATGTTTCGGGAACCCCAGGGTCCGGTTACGTAAAACTCGTTAAAACATGCAGTTTTGACCTATTTTGGCCAGTTTTGTATGCTATTAGTCACTGATTTTGGGTCCCGCTGTGATCCGAATGTTTCCGGACCCCAACGTCCGGTTGCGGGGAACTCGTCAATACTCGCAGTTTTGGCCCATTCCGATCAGTTTTATAGGCTATTAGTCATTGATTTTGGGTCCTACTGCAATCCGAATGTTTCGGAAACCCGTGGGTCCGGTTACGGGGAACTCATCAAAACTCACAGTTTTGGCCTGTTCTCGCCATTTTTCTATGCTATTAGTCACTGTTTTTGGGTTTTCCTGAGATACGAATGTTTCACGAACCCCGGGGTCCGGTTACGGGGAACTCATCAAAACTCACAGTTTTGGCCTATTGTGGCCAGTTTTGCATGCAGTTGCTCATTGATTTTGGGTCCTGCTGTGATACAGACGTTTCGGGAATACCCGGGGTCCGGTTACGTGGAACTCGTCAAAACTTGTAGTTTTGGCCTATTGTGGCCAGTTTCGTATGCTAGTAGGTACTGATTTTGGGTCCCACTGTGATCCGAATGTTTCGGGAACCCCAACGTCCGGTTGCGGGGAACTGGTCAATACTCGCAGTTTTGGCCTATTCCGGTCAGCTTTCTATGCTATTAGTCACTGATTTTGGGCCCCGTTGTGATCTGAATGATTCGGGAACCCAAGGATCCGCTTGCGGGGAACTCGTCAAAACTCGCAGTTTTGGCCTATTCCAGTCAATTTTGTATGCTATTAGTCACGGATTTTGGGTCCCGCTGCGATCCGAATGTTTCGGGAACCCCGGGGTCCGGTTACGGGGAACTCGTCAAACCTCGCAGTTTAGGCCTATTGCGGACAATTTTGTATGCTATTAGTCACTCATTTTGTGGCCCGTAGTGATCCGAACATTTCAGGAACCTTGGGGTCCGGATACGGGGACCTCCTCAAAACCTATAGTTTTGGCCTATTTTGGCTAGATTTGTATGCTATTAGTCACTGATTTTGGGTCCTACTACGATCCGAACGTTTCGGAAACCCGTGGGTCCGGTTACGGAGAACTCATCAAAACTCACAGTTTTGGCCTATTCCGGTCAATTTTGTATGCTATTAGTCACTGATTTTGTGTCCCGCTGTGGCCCGAACATTTCGGAAACCTCGGGGTCAGGTTACGGGGAACTCGTTAAAACTCGCAGTTTTGGCCTATTCTGGCCAGTTTTAAATGCTATTACTCACTGATTTTGAGTCCCGTTGCGTTCCGAACGTTTTGGATACCCCGAGTTGCGGTTACGGGGAACTCGTCAAAACTCAAAGTGTTGGCCTGTTCTGGCCATTTTTCTATGCTATTAGTCACTGTTTTTGGGTTTTCTTGCGATACGAATGTTACGCGAACCCCGGGGTCCGGTTATGGGGCACTCATCAAAACTCACAGTTTTGGCCTATTCCGGTCAATTTTGTATGCTATTAGTCACTGATTTTGTGTCCCGCTGTGATCCGAACATTTCGGGAACCTTGGGGTCCGGTTACGGGGAACTCGTTAAAACTCACAGTTTTGGCCTATTCTGGCCAGTTTTATATGCTATTACTCACTTATTTTGGGCCCCGCTGCGATCCGAACGTTTTGGAAACCCCGAGGTGCGGTTACGGGGAACTCGTCAAAACTCACAGTGTTGGCCTGTTTTGGCCATTTTTCTATGCTATTAGTCACTGTTTTTGGGGTTTCCTGCGATACGAATGTTTCGGGAACCCCAGGGTCCGGTTACGTAAAACTCGTTAAAACATGCAGTTTTGACCTATTTTGGCCAGTTTTGTATGCTATTAGTCACTGATTTTGGGTCCCGCTGTGATCCGAATGTTTTCGGACCCCAACGTCCGGTTGCGGGGAACTCGTCAATACTCGCAGTTTTGGCCTATTCCGATCAGTTTTATAGGCTATTAGTCATTGATTTTGGGTCCTGCTGCAATCCGAATGTTTCGGAAACCCGTGGGTCCGGTTACGGGGAACTCATCAAAACTCACAGTTTTGGCCTATTCCGGTCAATTTTGTATGCTATTAGTCACTGATTTGGTGTCCCGCTGTGATCCGAACATTTCGGGAACCTCGGGGTCCGGTTACGGGGAACTCGTTAAAACTCGCAGTTTTGGCCTATTCTGGCCAGTTTTATATGCTATTACTCACTGATTTTGAGTCCTGCTGCGTTCCGAACGTTTTGGATACCCCGAGTTGCGGTTACGGGGAACTCGTCAAAACTCATAGTGTTGGCCTGTTCTGGCCATTTTTCTATGTTATTAGTCACTGTTTTTGGGTTTTCTTGCGATACGAATGTTACGCGAACCCCGGGGTCCGGTTATGGGGCACTCATCAAAACTCACAGTTTTGGCCTATTCCGGTCAATTTTGTATGCTATTAGTCACTGATTTTGTGTCCCGCTGTGATCCGAACATTTCGGGAACCTTGGGGTCCGGTTACGGGGAACTCGTTAAAACTCGCAGTTTTGGCCTATTCTGGCCAGTTTTATATGCTATTACTCACTGATTTTGGGCCCCGCTGCGATCCGAACGTTTTGGAAACCCCGAGGTGCGGTTACGGGGAACTCGTCAAAACTCACAGTGTTGGCCTGTTTTGGCCATTTTTCTATGCTATTAGTCACTGTTTTTGGGGTTTCCTGCGATACGAATGTTTCGGGAACCCCAGGGTCCGGTTACGTAAAACTCGTTAAAACATGCAGTTTTAACCTATTTTGGCCAGTTTTGTATGCTATTAGTCACTGATTTTGGGTCCCGCTGTGATCCGAATGTTTTCGGACCCCAACGTCCGGTTGCGGGGAACTCGTCAATACTCGCAGTTTTGGCCTATTCCGATCAGTTTTATAGGCTATTAGTCATTGATTTTGGGTCCTGCTGCAATCCGAATGTTTCGGAAACCCGTGGGTCCGGTTACGGGGAACTCATCAAAACTCACAGTTTTGGCCTATTCCGGTCAATTTTGTATGCTATTAGTCACTGATTTGGTGTCCCGCTGTGATCCGAACATTTCGGGAACCTCGGGGTCCGGTTACGGGGAACTCGTTAAAACTCGCAGTTTTGGCCTATTCTGGCCAGTTTTATATGCTATTACTCACTGATTTTGAGTCCTGCTGCGTTCCGAACGTTTTGGATACCCCGAGTTGCGGTTACGGGGAACTCGTCAAAACTCATAGTGTTGGCCTGTTCTGGCCATTTTTCTATGTTATTAGTCACTGTTTTTGGGTTTTCTTGCGATACGAATGTTACGCGAACCCCGGGGTCCGGTTATGGGGCACTCATCAAAACTCACAGTTTTGGCCTATTCCGGTCAATTTTGTATGCTATTAGTCACTGATTTTGTGTCCCGCTGTGATCCGAACATTTCGGGAACCTTGGGGTCCGGTTACGGGGAACTCGTTAAAACTCGCAGTTTTGGCCTATTCTGGCCAGTTTTATATGCTATTACTCACTGATTTTGGGCCCCGCTGCGATCCGAACGTTTTGGAAACCCCGAGGTGCGGTTACGGGGAACTCGTCAAAACTCACAGTGTTGGCCTGTTTTGGCCATTTTTCTATGCTATTAGTCACTGTTTTTGGGGTTTCCTGCGATACGAATGTTTCGGGAACCCCAGGGTCCGGTTACGTAAAACTCGTTAAAACATGCAGTTTTAACCTATTTTGGCCAGTTTTGTATGCTATTAGTCACTGATTTTGGGTCCCGCTGTGATCCGAATGTTTTCGGACCCCAACGTCCGGTTGCGGGGAACTCGTCAATACTCGCAGTTTTGGCCTATTCCGATCAGTTTTATAGGCTATTAGTCATTGATTTTGGGTCCTGCTGCAATCCGAATGTTTCGGAAACCCGTGGGTCCGGTTACGGGGAACTCATCAAAACTCACAGTTTTGGCCTATTCCGGTCAATTTTGTATGCTATTAGTCACTGATTTTGTGTCCCGCTGTGATCCGAACATTTCGGGAACCTCGGGGTCAGGTTACGGGGAACTCGTCAAAACTCGCAGTTTTGGCCTATTCTGGCCAGTTTTATATTCTATTACTCACTGATTTTGAGTCCCGTTGCGTTCCAAACGTTTTGGATACCCCGAGTTGCGGTTACGGGGAACTCATCAAAACTCACAGTGTTGGCCTGTTCTGGCCATTTTTCTATGCTATTAGTCACTGTTTTTTGGTTTTCCTGCGATACGAATGTTACGGGAACCCCGGGGTCCGGTTACGGAGAACTCATCAAAACTCACAGTTTTGGCCTATTCCGGTCAATTTTGTATGCTATTAGTCACTAATTTTGTGTCCCGCTGTGATCCGAACATTTCGGGAACCTCGGGGTTCGGTTACGGGGAACTCGTTAAAACTCGCGGTTTTGGCCTATTCTGGCCAGTTTTATATGCTATTACTCACTGATTTTGGGCCCCGCTGCGATCCGAACGTTTTGGAAACCCCGAGGTGCGGTTACGGGGAACTCGTCAAAACTCACAGTGTTGGCCTGTTTTGGCCATTTTTCTATGCTATTAGTCACTGTTTTTGGGGTTTCCTGCGATACGAATGTTTCGGGAACCCCAGGGTCCGGTTACGTAAAACTCGTTAAAACATGCAGTTTTGACCTATTTTGGCCAGTTTTGTATGCTATTAGTCACTGATTTTGGGTCCCGCTGTGATCCGAATGTTTCCGGACCCCAACGTCCGGTTGCGGGGAACTCGTCAATACTCGCAGTTTTGGCCCATTCCGATCAGTTTTATATGCTATTAGTCATTGATTTTGGGTCCTGCTGCAATCCGAATGTTTCGGAAACCCGTGGGTCCGGTTACGGGGAACTCATCAAAAATCACAGTTTTGGCCTATTCCGGTCAATTTTGTATGCTATTAGTCACTGATTTGGTGTCCCGCTGTGATCCGAACATTTCGGGAACCTCGGGGTCCGGTTACGGGGAACTCGTTAAAACTCGCAGTTTTGGCCTATTCTGGCCAGTTTTATATGCTATTACTCACTGATTTTGAGTCCTGCTGCGTTCCGAATGTTTTGGATACCCCGAGGTGCGGTTACGGGGAACTCGTCAAAACTCACAGTGTTGGCCTGTTCTCGCCATTTTTCTATGCTATTAGTCACTGTTTTTGGGTTTTCCTGAGATACGAATGTTTCACGAACCCCGGGGTCCGGTTACGGGGAACTCATCAAAACTCACAGTTTTTGCCTATTGTGGCCAGTTTTGCATGCTGTTGCTTATTGATTTTGGGTCCTGCTGTGATACAGACGTTTCGGGAATACCCGGGGTCCGATTACGTGGAACTCGTCAAAACTTGTAGTTTTGGCCTATTGTGGCCAGTTTCGTATGCTAGTAGGTACTGATTTTGGGTCCCACTGTGATCCGAATGTTTCGGGAACCCCAACATCCGGTTGCGGGGAATTGGTCAATACTCGCAGTTTTGGCCTATTCCGGTCAGCTTTCTATGCTATTAGTCACTGATTTTGGGCCCCGTTGTGATCTGAATGTTTCGGGAACCCAAGGATCCGCTTGCGGGGAACTCGTTAAAACTCGCAGTTTTGGCCTATGCCAGTCAATTTTGTATGCTATTAGTCACGGATTTTGGGTCCCGCTGCGATCCGGATGTTTCGGGAACCCCGGGGTCCGGTTACGGGGAACTCGTCAAAACTCGCAGTTTAGGCCTATTGCGGACAATTTTGTATGCTATTAGTCACTCATTTTGTGGCCCGTAGTGATCCGAACATTTCAGGAACCTTGGGGTCCGGGGGGACCTCCTCAAAACCTATAGTTTTGGCCTATTTTGGCTAGATTTGTATGCTATTAGTCACTGATTTTGGGTCCTACTACGATCCGAACGTTTCGGAAACCCGTGGGTCCGGTTACGGAGAACTCATCAAAACTCACAGTTTTGGCCTATTCCGGTCAATTTTGTATGCTATTAGTCACTGATTATGTGTCCCGCTGTGGTCCGAACATTTCGGGAATCTCGGGGTCAGGTTACGGGGAACTCGTTAAAACTCGCAGTTTTGGCCTATTCTGGCCAGTTTTAAATGCTATTACTCACTGATTTTGAGTCCCGTTGCGTTCCGAACGTTTTGGATACCCCGAGTTGCGGTTACGGGGAACTCGTCAAAACTCACAGTGTTGGCCTGTTCTGGCCATTTTTCTATGCTATTTGTCACTGTTTTTTGGTTTTCTTGCGATACGAATGTATCGCGAACCCGGGGTCCGGTTACGGGGAACTCATCAAAACTCACAGTTTTGGCCTATTCCGGTCAATTTTGTATGCTATTAGTCACTAATTTTGTGTCCCGCTGTGATCCGAACATTCCGGGAACCTCGGGGTCCGGTTACGGGGAACTCGTTAAAACTCGCGGTTTTGGCCTATTCTGGCCAGTTTTATATGCTATTACTCACTGATTTTGGGCCCCGCTGCGATCCGAACGTTTTGGAAACCCCGAGGTGCGGTTACGGGGAACTCGTCAAAACTCACAGTGTTGGCCCGTTTTGGCCATTTTTCTATGCTATTAGTCACTGTTTTTGGGGTTTCCTGCGATACGAATGTTTCGGGAACCCCAGGGTCCGGTTACGTAAAACTCGTTAAAACATGCAGTTTTGACCTATTTTGGCCAGTTTTGTATGCTATTAGTCACTGATTTTGGGTCCCGCTGTGATCCGAATGTTTCCGGACCCCAACGTCCTGTTGCGGGGAACTCGTCAATACTCGCAGTTTTGGCCCATTCCGATCAGTTTTATAGGCTATTAGTCATTGATTTTGGGTCCTACTGCAATCCGAATGTTTCGGAAACCCGTGGGTCCGGTTACGGGGAACTCATCAAAACTCACAGTTTTGGCCTATTCCGGTCAATTTTGTATGATATTAGTCACTGATTTGGTGTCCCGCTGTGATCCGAACATTTCGGGAACCTCGGGGTCCGGTTACGGGGAACTCGTTAAAACTCGCAGTTTTGGCCTATTCTGGCTAGTTTTATATGCTATTACTCACTGATTTTGAGTCCTGCTGCGTTCCGAATGTTTTGGATACCCCGAGGTGCGGTTACGGGGAACTCGTCAAAACTCACAGTGTTGGCCTGTTCTCGCCATTTTTCTATGCTATTAGTCACTGTTTTTGGGTTTTCCTGACATACGAATGTTTCACGAACCCCGGGGTCCGGTTACGGGGAACTCATCAAAACTCACAGTTTTGGCCTATTGTGGCCAGTTTTGCATGCAATTGTTCATTGATTTTGGGTCCTGCTGTGATACAGACGTTTCGGGAATACCCGGGGTCCGGTTACGTGGAACTTGTCAAAACTTGTAGTTTTGGCCTATTGTGGCCAGTTTCGTATGCTAGTAGGTACTGATTTTGGGTCCCACTGTGATCCGAATGTTTCGGGAACCCCAACGTCCGGTTGCGGGGAACTGGTCAATACTCGCAGTTTTGGCCTATTCCGGTCAGCTTTCTATGCTATTAGTCAATGATTTTGGGCCCCGTTATGATCTGAATGACTCGGGAACCCAAGGATCCGCTTGCGGGGAACTCGTCAAAACTCGCAGTTTTGGCCTATTCCAGTCAATTTTGTATGCTATTAGTCACGGATTTTGGGTCCCGCTGCGATCCGGATAATTCGGGAACCCCGGGGTCCGGTTACGGGGAACTCGTCAAAACTCGCAGTTTAGGCCTATTGCGGACAATTTTGTATGCTATTAGCACTCATTTTGTGGCCCGTAGTGATCCGAACATTTCAGGAACCTTGGGGTCCGGATATGGGGACCTCCTCAAAACCTATAGTTTTGGCCTATTTTGGCTAGATTTGTATGCTATTAGTCACTGATTTTGGGTCCTACTACGATCCGAACGTTTCGGAAACCCCTGGGTCCGGTTACGAAGAACTCATCAAAACTCACAGTTTTGGCCTATTCCGGTCAATTTTGTATGCTATTAGTCACTGATTTTGTGTCCCGCTGTGGTCCGAACATTTCGGGAACCTCGGGGTCAGGTTACGGGGAACTCGTTAAAACTCGCAGTTTTGGCCTATTCTGGCCAGTTTGAAATGCTATTACTCACTGATTTTGAGTCCCGTTGCGTTCCGAACGTTTTGGATACCCCGAGTTGCGGTTACGGGGAACTCGTCAAAACTCACAGTGTTGGCCTGTTCTGGCCATTTTTCTATGCTATTTGTCACTGTTTTTTGGTTTTCCTGCGATACGAATGTATCGCGAACCCGGGGTCCGGTTACGGGGAACTCATCAAAACTCACAGTTTTGGCCTATTCCGGTCAATTTTGTATGCTATTAGTCACTAATTTTGTGTCCCCTGTGATCCGAACATTCCGGGAACCTCGGGGTCCGGTTACGGGGAACTCGTTAAAACTCGCGGTTTTGGCCTATTCTGGCCAGTTTTATATGCTATTACTCACTGATTTTGGGCCCCGCTGCGATCCGAACGTTTTGGAAACCCCGAGGTGCGGTTATGGGGAACTCGTCAAAACTCACAGTGTTGGCCCATTTTGGCCATTTTTCTATGCTATTAGTCACTGTTTTTGGGGTTTCCTGCGATACGAATGTTTCGGGAACCCCAGGGTCCGGTTACGTAAAACTCGTTAAAACATGCAGTTTTGACCTATTTTGGCCAGTTTTGTATGCTATTAGTCACTGATTTTGGGTCCCGCTATGATCCGAATGTTTCCGGACCCCAACGTCCGGTTGCGGGGAACTCGTCAATACTCGCAGTTTTGGCCCATTCCGATCAGTTTTATAGGCTATTAGTCATTGATTTTGGGTCCTGCTGCAATCCGAATGTTTCGGAAACCCGTGGGTCCGGTTATGGGGAACTCATCAAAACTCACAGTTTTGGCCTATTCCGGTCAATTTTGTATGCTATTAGTCACTGATTTGGTGTCCCGCTGTGATCCGAACATTTCGGGAACCTCGGGGTCCGGTTACGGGGAACTCGTTAAAACTCGCAGTTTTGGCCTATTCTGGCCAGTTTTATATGCTATTACTCACTGATTTTGAGTCCTGCTGCGTTCCGAATGTTTTGGATACCCAGAGGTGCGGTTACGGGGAACTCGTCAAAACTCACAGTGTTGGCCTGTTCTCGCCATTTTTCTATGCTATTAGTCACTGTTTTTGGGTTTTCCTGAGATACGAATGTTTCACGAACCCCGGGGTCCGGTTACGGGGAACTCATCAAAACTCACAGTTTTGGCCTATTGTGGCCAGTTTTGCATGCAGTTGCTCATTGATTTTGGGTCCTGCTGTGATACAGACGTTTCGGGAATACCCGGGGTCCGGTTACGTGGAACTCGTCAAAACTTGTAGTTTTGGCCTATTGTGGCCAGTTTCGTATGCTAGTAGGTACTGATTTTGGGTCCCACTGTGATCCGAATGTTTCGGGAACCCCAACGTCCGGTTGCGGGGAACTGGTCAATACTCGCAGTTTTGGCCTATTCCGGTCAGCTTTCTATGCTATTAGTCACTGATTTTGGGCCCCGTTGTGATCTGAATGATTCGGGAACCCAAGGATCCGCTTGCGGGGAACTCGTCAAAACTCGCAGTTTTGGCCTATTCCAGTCAATTTTGTATGCTATTAGTCACGGATTTTGGGTCCCGCTGCGATCCGGATGTTTCGGGAACCCCGGGGTCCGGTTACGGGGAACTCGTCAAACCTCGCAGTTTAGGCCTATTGCGGACAATTTTGTATGCTATTAGTCACTCATTTTGTGGCCCGTAGTGATCCGAACATTTCAGGAACCTTGGGGTCCGGATACGGGGACCTCCTCAAAACCTATAGTTTTGGCCTATTTTGGCTAGATTTGTATGCTATTAGTCACTGATTTTGGGTCCTACTACGATCCGAACGTTTCGGAAACCCGTGGGTCCGGTTACGGAGAACTCATCAAAACTCACAGTTTTGGCCTATTCCGGTCAATTTTGTATGCTATTAGTCACTGATTTTGTGTCCCGCTGTGGTCCGAACATTTCGGAAACCTCGGGGTCAGGTTACGGGGAACTCGTTAAAACTCGCAGTTTTGGCCTATTCTGGCCAGTTTTAAATGCTATTACTCACTGATTTTGAGTCCCGTTGCGTTCCGAACGTTTTGGATACCCCGAGTTGCGGTTACGGGGAACTCGTCAAAACTCAAAGTGTTGGCCTGTTCTGGCCATTTTTCTATGCTATTTGTCACTGTTTTTTGGTTTTCCTGCGATACGAATGTATCGCGAACCCGGGGTCCGGTTACGGGGAACTCATCAAAACTCACAGTTTTGGCCTATTCCGGTCAATTTTGTATGCTATTAGTCACTAATTTTGTGTCCCGCTGTGATCCGAACATTCCGGGAACCTCGGGGTCCGGTTACGGGGAACTCGTTAAAACTCGCGGTTTTGGCCTATTCTGGCCAGTTTTATATGCTATTACTCACTGATTTTGGGCCCCGCTGCGATCCGAACGTTTTGGAAACCCCGAGGTGAGGTTACGGGGAACTCGTCAAAACTCACAGTGTTGGCCCGTGTTGGCCATTTTTCTATGCTATTAGTCACTGTTTTTGGGGTTTCCTGCGATTCGAATGTTTCGGGAACCCCAGGGTCCGGTTACGTAAAACTCGTTAAAACATGCAGTTTTGACCTATTTTGGCCAGTTTTGTATGCTATTAGTCACTGATTTTGGGTCCCGCTGTGATCCGAATGTTTCCGGACCCCAACGTCCGGTTGCGGGGAACTCGTCAATACTCGCAGTTTTGGCCCATTCCGATCAGTTTTATAGGCTATTAGTCATTGATTTTGGGTCCTGCTGCAATCCGAATGTTTCGGAAACCCGTGGGTCCGGTTACGGGGAACTCATCAAAACTCACAGTTTTGGCCTATTCCGGTCAATTTTGTATGCTATTAGTCACTGATTTGGTGTCCCGCTGTGATCCGAACATTTCGGGAACCTCGGGGTCCGGTTACGGGGAACTCGTTAAAACTCGCAGTTTTGGCCTATTCTGGCCAGTTTTATATGCTATTACTCACTGATTTTGAGTCCTGCTGCGTTCCGAATGGTTTGGATACCCCGAGGTGCGGTTACGGGGAACTCGTCAAAACTCACAGTGTTGGCCTGTTCTCGCCATTTTTCTATGCTATTAGTCACTGTTTTTGGGTTTTCCTGAGATACGAATGTTTCACGAACCCCGGGGTCCGGTTACGGGGAACTCATCAAAACTCACAGTTTTGGCCTATTGTGGCCAGTTTTGCATGCAGTTGCTCATTGATTTTGGGTCCTGCTGTGATACAGACGTTTCGGGAATACCCGGGGTCCGGTTACGTGGAACTCGTCAAAACTTGTAGTTTTGGCCTATTGTGGCCAGTTTCGTATGCTAGTAGGTACTGATTTTGGGTCCCACTGTGATCCGAATGTTTCGGGAACCCCAACGTCCGGTTGCGGGGAACTGGTCAATACTCGCAGTTTTGGCCTATTCCGGTCAGCTTTCTATGCTATTAGTCACTGATTTTGGGCCCCGTTGTGATCTGAATGATTCGGGAACCCAAGGATCCGCTTGCGGGGAACTCGTCAAAACTCGCAGTTTTGGCCTATTCCAGTCAATTTTGTATGCTATTAGTCACGGATTTTGGGTCCCGCTGCGATCCGGATGTTTCGGGAACCCCGGGGTCCGGTTACGGGGAACTCGTCAAAACTCGCAGTTTAGGCCTATTGCGGACAATTTTGTATGCTATTAGTCACTCATTTTGTGGCCCGTAGTGATCCGAACATTTCAGGAACCTTGGGGTCCGGATACGGGGACCTCCTCAAAACCTATAGTTTTGGCCTATTTTGGCTAGATTTGTATGCTATTAGTCACTGATTTTGGGTCCTACTACGATCCGAACGTTTCGGAAACCCGTGGGTCCGGTTACGGAGAACTCATCAAAACTCACAGTTTTGGCCTATTCCGGTCAATTTTGTATGCTATTAGTCACTGATTTTGTGTCCCGCTGTGGTCCGAACATTTCGGAAACCTCGGGGTCAGGTTACGGGAACTCGTTAAAACTCGCAGTTTTGGCCTATTCTGGCCAGTTTTAAATGCTATTACTCACTGATTTTGAGTCCCGTGGCGTTCCGAACGTTTTGGATACCCCGAGTTGCGGTTACGGGGAACTCGTCAAAACTCACAGTGTTGGCCTGTTCTGGCCATTTTTCTATGCTATTTGTCACTGTTTTTTGGTTTTCCTGCGATACGAATGTATCGCGAACCCGGGGTCCGGTTACGGGGAACTCATCAAAACTCACAGTTTTGGCCTATTCCGGTCAATTTTGTATGCTATTAGTCACTAATTTTGTGTCCCGCTGTGATCCGAACATTCCGGGAACCTCGGGGTCCGGTTACGGGGAACTCGTTAAAACTGGCGGTTTTGGCCTATTCTGGCCAGTTTTATATGCTATTACTCACTGATTTTGGGCCCCGCTGCGATCCGAACGTTTTGGAAACCCCGAGGTGAGGTTACGGGGAACTCGTCAAAACTCACAGTGTTGGCCCGTTTTGGCCATTTTTCTATGCTATTAGTCACTGTTTTTGGGGTTTCCTGCGATACGAATGTTTCGGGAACCCCAGGGTCCGGTTACGTAAAACTCGTTAAAACATGCAGTTTTGACCTATTTTGGCCAGTTTTGTATGCTATTAGTCACTGATTTTGGGTCCCGCTGTGATCCGAATGTTTCCGGACCCCAACGTCCGGTTGCGGGGAACTCGTCAATACTCGCAATTTTGGCCCATTCCGATCAGTTTTATAGGCTATTAGTCATTGATTTTGGGTCCTGCTGCAATCCGAATGTTTCGGAAACCCGTGGGTCCGGGTACGGGGAACTCATCAAAACTCACAGTTTTGGCCTATTCCGGTCAATTTTGTATGCTATTAGTCACTGATTTGGTGTCCCGCTGTGATCCGAACATTTCGGGAACCTCGGGGTCCGGTTACGGGGAACTCGTTAAAACTCGCAGTTTTGGCCTATTCTGGCCAGTTTTATATGCTATTACTCACTGATTTTGAGTCCTGCTGCGTTCCGAATGGTTTGGATACCCCGAGGTGCGGTTACGGGGAACTCGTCAAAACTCACAGTGTTGGCCTGTTCTCGCCATTTTTCTATGCTATTAGTCACTGTTTTTGGGTTTTCCTGACATACGAATGTTTCACGAACCCCGGGGTCCGGTTACGGGGAACTCATCAAAACTCACAGTTTTGGCCTATTGTGGCCAGTTTTGCATGCAGTTGCTCATTGATTTTGGGTCCTGCTGTGATACAGACGTTTCGGGAATACCCGGGGTCCGGTTACGTGGAACTCGTCAAAACTTGTAGTTTTGGCCTATTGTGGCCAGTTTCGTATGCTAGTAGGTACTGATTTTGGGTCCTACTGTGATCCGAATGTTTCGGGAACCCCAACGTCCGGTTGCGGGGAACTGGTCAATACTCGCAGTTTTGGCCTATTCCGGTCAGCTTTCTATTCTATTAGTCACTGATTTTGGGCCCCGTTGTGATCTGAATGATTCGGGAACCCAAGGATCCGCTTGCGGGGAACTCGTCAAAACTCGCAGTTTTGGCCTATTCCAGTCAATTTTGTATGCTATTAGTCACGGATTTTGGGTCCCGCTGCGATCCGGATGTTTCGGGAACCCCGGGGTCCGGTTACGGGGAACTCGTCAAAACTCGCAGTTTAGGCCTATTGCGGACAATTTTGTATGCTATTAGTCACTCATTTTGTGGCCCGTAGTGATCCGAACATTTCAGGAACCTTGGGGTCCGGATACGGGGACCTCCTCAAAACCTATAGTTTTGGCCTATTTTGGCTAGATTTGTATGCTATTAGTCACTGATTTTGGGTCCTACTACGATCCGAACGTTTCGGAAACCCGTGGGTCCGGTTACGGAGAACTCATCAAAACTCACAGTTTTGGCCTATTCCGGTCAATTTTGTATGCTATTAGTCACTGATTTTGTGTCCCGCTGTGGTCCGAACATTTCGGAAACCTCGGGGTCAGGTTACGGGAACTCGTTAAAACTCGCAGTTTTGGCCTATTCTGGCCAGTTTTAAATGCTATTACTCACTGATTTTGAGTCCCGTTGCGTTCCGAACGTTTTGGATACCCCGAGTTGCGGTTACGGGGAACTCGTCAAAACTCACAGTGTTGGCCTGTTCTGGCCATTTTTCTATGCTATTTGTCACTGTTTTTTGGTTTTCCTGCGATACAAATGTATCGCGAACCCGGGGTCCGGTTACGGGGAACTCATCAAAACTCACAGTTTTGGCCTATTCCGGTCAATTTTGTATGCTATTAGTCACTAATTTTGTGTCCCGCTGTGATCCGAACATTCCGGGAACCTCGGGGTCCGGTTACGGGGAACTCGTTAAAACTCGCGGTTTTGGCCTATTCTGGCCAGTTTTATATGCTATTACTCACTGATTTTGGGCCCCGCTGCGATCCGAACGTTTTGGAAACCCCGAGGTGAGGTTACGGGGAACTCGTCAAAACTCACAGTGTTGGCCCGTTTTGGCCATTTTTCTATGCTATTAGTCACTGTTTTTGGGGTTTCCTGCGATACGAATGTTTCGGGAACCCCAGGGTCCGGTTACGTAAAACTCGTTAAAACATGCAGTTTTGACCTATTTTGGCCAGTTTTGTATGCTATTAGTCACTGATTTTGGGTCCCGCTGTGATCCGAATGTTTCCGGACCCCAACGTCCGGTTGTGGGGAACTCGTCAATACTCGCAGTTTTGGCCCATTCCGATCAGTTTTATAGGCTATTAGTCATTGATTTTGGGTCCTGCTGCAATCCGAATGTTTCGGAAACCCGTGGGTCCGGTTACGGGGAACTCATCAAAACTCATAGTTTTGGCCTATTCCGGTCAATTTTGTATGCTATTAGTCACTGATTTGGTGTCCCGCTGTGATCCGAACATTTCGGGAACCTCGGGGTCCGGTTACGGGGAACTCGTTAAAACTCGCAGTTTTGGCCTATTCTGGCCAGTTTTATATGCTATTACTCACTGATTTTGAGTCCTGCTGCGTTCCGAATGTTTTGGATACCCCGAGGTGCGGTTACGGGGAACTCGTCAAAACTCACAGTGTTGGCCTGCTCTCGCCATTTTTCTATGCTATTAGTCACTGTTTTTGGGTTTTCCTGAGATACGAATGTTTCACGAACCCCGGGGTCCGGTTACGGGGAACTCATCAAAACTCACAGTTTTGGCCTATTGTGGCCAGTTTTGCATGCAGTTGCTCATTGATTTTGGGTCCTGCTGTGATACAGACGTTTCGGGAATACCCGGGGTCCGGTTACGTGGAACTCGTCAAAACTTGTAGTTTTGGCCTATTGTGGCCAGTTTCGTATGCTAGTAGGTACTGATTTTGGGTCCCACTGTGATCCGAATGTTTCGGGAACCCCAACGTCCGGTTGCGGGGAACTGGTCAATACTCGCAGTTTTGGCCTATTCCGGTCAGCTTTCTATGCTATTAGTCACTGATTTTGGGCCCCGTTGTGATCTGAATGATTCGGGAACCCAAGGATCCGCTTGCGGGGAACTCGTCAAAACTCGCAGTTTTGGCCTATTCCAGTCAATTTTGTATGCTATTAGTCACGGATTTTGGGTCCCGCTGCGATCCGGATGTTTCGGGAACCCCGGGGTCCGGTTACGGGGAACTCGTCAAAACTCGCAGTTTAGGCCTATTGCGGACAATTTTGTATGCTACTAGTCACTCATTTTGTGGCCCGTAGTGATCCGAACATTTCAGGAACCTTGGGGTCCGGATACGGGGACCTCCTCAAAACCTATAGTTTTGGCCTATTTTGGCTAGATTTGTATGCTATTAGTCACTGATTTTGGGTCCTACTACGATCCGAACGTTTCGGAAACCCGTGGGTCCGGTTATGGAGAACTCATCAAAACTCACAGTTTTGGCCTATTCCGGTCAATTTTGTATGCTATTAGTCACTGATTTTGTGTCCCGCTGTGGTCCGAACATTTCGGAAACCTCGGGGTCAGGTTACGGGAACTCGTTAAAACTCGCAGTTTTGGCCTATTCTGGCCAGTTTTAAATGCTATTACTCACTGATTTTGAGTCCCGTTGCGTTCCGAACGTTTTGGATACCCCGAGTTGCGGTTACGGGGAACTCGTCAAAACTCACAGTGTTGGCCTGTTCTGGCCATTTTTCTATGCTATTTGTCACTGTTTTTTGGTTTTCCTGCGATACGAATGTATCGCGAACCCGGGGCCGGTTACGGGGAACTCATCAAAACTCACAGTTTTGGCCTATTCCGGTCAATTTTGTATGCTATTAGTCACTAATTTTGTGTCCCGCTGTGATCCGAACATTCCGGGAACCTCGGGGTCCGGTTACGGGGAACTCGTTAGAACTCGCGGTTTTGGCCTATTCTGGCCAGTTTTATATGCTATTACTCACTGATTTTGGGCCCCGCTGCGATCCGAACGTTTTGGAAACCCCGAGGTGAGGTTACGGGGAACTCGTCAAAACTCACAGTGTTGGCCCGTTTTGGCCATTTTTCTATGCTATTAGTCACTGTTTTTGGGGTTTCCTGCGATACGAATGTTTCGGGAACCCCAGGGTCCGGTTACGTAAAACTCGTTAAAACATGCAGTTTTGACCTATTTTGGCCTGTTTTGTATGCTATTAGTCACTGATTTTGGGTCCCGCTATGATCCGAATGTTTCCGGACCCCAACGTCCGGTTGCGGGGAACTCGTCAATACTCGCAGTTTTGGCCCATTCCGATCAGTTTTATAGGCTATTAGTCATTGATTTTGGGTCCTGCTGCAATCCGAATGTTTCGGAAACCCGTGGGTCCGGTTACGGGGAACTCATCAAAACTCACAGTTTTGGCCTATTCCGGTCAATTTTGTATGATATTAGTCACTGATTTGGTGTCCCGCTGTGATCCGAACATTTCGGGAACCTCGGGGTCCGGTTACGGGGAACTCGTTAAAACTCGCAGTTTTGGCCTATTCTGGCCAGTTTTATATGCTATTACTCACTGATTTTGAGTCCTGCTGCGTTCCGAATGTTTTGGATACCCCGAGGTGCGGTTACGGGGAACTCGTCAAAACTCACAGTGTTGGCCTGTTCTCGCCATTTTTCTATGCTATTAGTCACTGTTTTTGGGTTTTCCTGAGATATGAATGTTTCACGAACCCCGGGGTCCGGTTACGTGGAACTCATCAAAACTCACAGTTTTGGCCTATTGTGGCCAGTTTTGCATGCAATTGCTCATTGATTTTGGGTCCTGCTGTGATACAGACGTTTCGGGAATACCCGGGGTCCGGTTACGTGGAACTCGTCAAAACTTGTAGTTTTGGCCTATTGTGGCCAGTTTCGTATGCTAGTAGGTACTGATTTTGGGTCCCACTGTGATCCGAATGTTTCGGGAACCCCAACGTCCGGTTGCGGGGAACTGGTCAATACTCGCAGTTTTGGCCTATTCCGGTCAGCTTTCTATGCTATTAGTCACTGATTTTGGGCCCCGTTGTGATCTGAATGATTCGGGAACCCAAGGATCCGCTTGCGGGGAACTCGTCAAAACTCGCAGTTTTGGCCTATTCCAGTCAATTTTGTATGCTATTAGTCACGGATTTTGGGTCCCGCTGCGATCCGGATGTTTCGGGAACCCCGGGGTCCGGTTACGGGGAACTCGTGAAAACTCGCAGTTTAGGCCTATTGCGGACAATTTTGTATGCTATTAGTCACTCATTTTGTGGCCCGTAGTGATCCGAACATTTCAGGAACCTTGGGGTCCGGATACGGGGACCTCCTCAAAACCTATAGTTTTGGCCTATTTTGGCTAGATTTGTATGCTATTAGTCACTGATTTTGGGTCCTACTACGATCCGAACGTTTCGGAAACCCGTGGGTCCGGTTACGGGGAACTCATCAAAACTCACAGATTTGGCCTATTCCGGTCAATTTTGTATGCTATTAGTCACTGATTTTGTGTCCCGCTGTGGTCCGAACATTTCGGGAACCTCGGGGTCAGGTTACGGGGAACTCGTTAAAACTCGCAGTTTTGGCCTATTCTGCCAATTTTAAATGCTATTACTCACTGATTTTGAGTCCCGTTGCGTTCCGAACATTTTGGATACCCCGAGTTGCGGTTATGGGGAACTCGTCAAAACTCACAGTGTTGGCCTGTTCTGGCCATTTTTCTATGCTATTTGTCACTTTTTTTGGTTTTCCTGCGATACGAATGTATCGCGAACCCGGGGTCCGGTTACGGGGAACTCATCAAAACTCACAGTTTTGGCCTATTCCGGTCAATTTTGTATGCTATTAGTCACTAATTTTGTGTCCCCTGTGATCCGAACATTCCGGGAACCTCGGGGTCCGGTTACGGGGAACTCGTTAAAACTCGCGGTTTTGGCCTATTCTGTCCAGTTTTATATGCTATTACTCACTGATTTTGGGCCCCGCTGCGATCCGAACGTTTTGGAAACCCCGAGGTGAGGTTACGGGGAACTCGTCAAAACTCACAGTGTTGGCCCGTTTTGGCCATTTTTCTATGCTATTAGTCACTGTTTTTGGGGTTTCCTGCGATACGAATGTTTCGGGAACCCCAGGGTCCGGTTACGTAAAACTCGTTAAAACATGCAGTTTTGACCTATTTTGGCCAGTTTTGTATGCTATTAGTCACTGATTTTGGGTCCCGCTGTGATCCGAATGTTTCCGGACCCCAACGTCCGGTTGCGGGGAACTCGTCAATACTCGCAGTTTTGGCCCCATTCCGATCAGTTTTATAGGCTATTAGTCATTGATTTTGGGTCCTGCTGCAATCCGAATGTTTCGGAAACCCGTGGGTCCGGTTACGGGGAACTCATCAAAACTCACAGTTTTGGCCTATTCTGGTCAATTTTGTATGATATTAGTCACTGATTTGGTGTCCCGCTGTGATCCGAACATTTCGGGAACCTCGGGGTCCGGTTACGGGGAACTCGTTAAAACTCGCAGTTTTGGCCTATTCTGGCCAGTTTTATATGCTATTACTCACTGATTTTGAGTCCTGCTGCGTTCCGAATGTTTTGGATACCCCGAGGTGCGGTTACGGGGAACTCGTCAAAACTCACAGTGTTGGCCTGTTCTCGCCATTTTTCTATGCTATTAGTCACTGTTTTTGGGTTTTCCTGAGATACGAATGTTTCACGAACCCCGGGGTCCGGTTACGGGGAACTCATGAAAACTCACAGTTTTGGCCTATTGTGGCCAGTTTTGCATGCAATTGCTCATTGATTTTGGGTCCTGCTGTGATACAGACGTTTCGGGAATACCCGGGGTCCGGTTACGTGGAACTCGTCAAAACTTGTAGTTTTGGCCTATTGTGGCCAGTTTCGTATGCTAGTAGGTACTGATTTTGGGTCCCACTGTGATCCGAATGTTTCGGGAACCCCAACGTCCGGTTGCGGGGAACTGGTCAATACTCGCAGTTTTGGCCTATTCCGGTCAGCTTTCTATGCTATTAGTCACTGATTTTGGGCCCCGTTGTGATCTGAATGATACGGGAACCCAAGGATCCGCTTGCGGGGAACTCGTCAAAACTCGCAGTTTTGGCCTATTCCAGTCAATTTTGTATGCTATTAGTCACGGATTTTGGGTCCCGCTACGATCCGGATGTTTCGGGAACCCCGGGGTCCGGTTACGGGGAACTCGTCAAAACTCGCAGTTTAGGCCTATTGCGGACAATTTTGTATGCTATTAGTCACTCATTTTGTGGCCCGTAGTGATCCGAACATTTCAGGAACCTTGGGGTCCGGATACGGGGACCTCCTCAAAACCTATAGTTTTGGCCTATTTTGGCTAGATTTGTATGCTATTAGTCACTGATTTTGGGTCCTACTACGATCCAAACGTTTCGGAAACCCGTGGGTCCGGTTACGGAGAACTCATCAAAACTCACAGTTTTGGCCTATTCCGGTCAATTTTGTATGCTATTAGTCACTGATTTTGTGTCCCGCTGTGGTCCGAACATTTCGGGAACCTCGGGGTCAGGTTACGGGGAACTCGTTAAAACTCGCAGTTTTGGCCTATTCTGGCCAGTTTGAAATGCTATTACTCACTGATTTTGAGTCCCGTTGCGTTCCGAACGTTTTGGATACCCCGAGTTGCGGTTACGGGGAACTCGTCAAAACTCACAGTGTTGGCCTGTTCTGGCCATTTTTCTATGCTATTTGTCACTGTTTTTTGGTTTTCCTGCGATACGAATGTATCGCGAACCCGGGGTCCGGTTACGGGGAACTCATCAAAACTCATAGTTTTGGCCTATTCCGGTCAATTTGTATGCTATTAGTCACTAATTTTGTGTCCCGCTGTGATCCGAACATTCCGGGAACCTCGGGGTCCGGTTACGGGGAACTCGTTAAAACTCGCGGTTTTGGCCTATTCTGGCCAGTTTTATATGCTATTACTCACTGATTTTGGGCCCCGCTGCGATCCGAACGTTTTGGAAACCCCGAGGTGCGGTTACGGGGAACTCGTCAAAACTCACAGTGTTGGCCCGTTTTGGCCATTTTTCTATGCTATTAGTCACTGTTTTTGGGGTTTCCTGCGATACGAATGTTTCGGGAACCCCAGGGTCCGGTTACGTAAAACTCGTTAAATCCTGCAGTTTTGACATATTTTGGCCAGTTTTGTATGCTATTAGTCACTGATTTTGGGTCCCGCTGTGATCCGAATGTTTCCGGACCCCAACGTCCGGTTGCAGGGAACTCGTCAATACTCGCAGTTTTGGCCCATTCCGATCAGTTTTATAGGCTATTAGTCATTGATTTTGGGTCCTGCTGCAATCCGAATGTTTCGGAAACCCGTGGGTCCGGTTACGGGGAACTCATCAAAACTCACAGTTTTGGCCTATTCCGGTCAATTTTGTATGCTATTAGTCACTAATTTGGTGTCCCGCTGTGATCCGAACATTTCGGGAACCTCGGGGTCCGGTTACGGGGAACTCGTTAAAACTCGCAGTTTTGGCCTATTCTGGCCAGTTTTATATGCTATTACTCACTGATTTTGAGTCCTGCTGCGTTCCGAATGTTTTGGATACCCCGAGGTGCGGTTACGGGGAACTCGTCAAAACTCACAGTGTTGGCCTGTTCTCGCCATTTTTCTATGCTATTAGTCACTGTTTTTGGGTTTTCCTGAGATACGAATGTTTCACGAACCCCGGGGTCCGGTTACGGGGAACTTATCAAAACTCACAGTTTTGGCCTATTGTGGCCAGTTTTGCATGCAATTGCTCATTGATTTTGGGTCCTGCTGTGATACAGACGTTTCGGGAATACCCGGGGTCCGGTTACGTGGAACTCGTCAAAACTTGTAGTTTTGGCCTATTGTTGCCAGTTTCGTATGCTAGTAGGTACTGATTTTGGGTCCCACTGTGATCCGAATGTTTCGGGAACCCCAACGTCCGGTTGCGGGGAACTGGTCAATACTCGCAGTTTTGGCCTATTCCGGTCAGCTTTCTATGCTATTAGTCACTGATTTTGGGCCCCGTTGTGATCTGAATGTTTCGGGAACCCAAGGATCCGCTTGCGGGGAACTCGTCAAAACTCGCAGTTTTGGCCTATTCCAGTCAATTTTGTATGCTATTAGTCACAGATTTTGTGTCCCGCTGCGATCCGGATGTTTCGGGAACCCCGGGGTCCGGTTACGTGGAACTCATCAAAACTTACAGTTTTGGCCTATTGTGTCCAGTTTTGTATGCTATTAGTCACTCATTTTGGGTCCCGCTGTGATCCGAATGTTTTGGTAAACCTAACGTCCGGTTGCGGGGAACTCGTGAATACTCGCAGTTTTGGCGTATTCCGGTTAGTTTTATATGCTATTAGTCACTCATTTTGGGTCCCGCTGCGATCCGAACGTTTTGGAAACCCGTGGGTCCGGTTACGAGGAACTCATCAAAACTCACAGTTTTGGCCTATTCCGGTCAATTTATTATGCTATTAGTCACTGATTTTCGGTCCCGGTGCGATCCGGACGTTTCGGGAACCCCGGGGACCGGTTACGTAAAACTCGTCAAAACTCGCAATTTAGGCCTATTGCGGACAATTTTGCATGCTATTAGTCACTGATTTTGTGTCCTGTTGTGATCCAAACATTTCGGGAACCTCAGGGTCCGGTTACGGGGAACTCCTCAAAATTGTAGTTTTGGCCTATTGTGGCTAGATTTGCATGTTATTAGTCACTGATTTTGTGTCCCACTGTGATCCGAATATTTCGGGAACCCCAACGTCTGGTTGCGGGGAACTCATCAATACTCGCAGTTTTGGCCTATTCCGATCAGTTTTATAGGCTATTAGTCATTGATTTTGGGTCCTGCTGCAATCTGAACGTTTCGGAAACCCCTGGGTCCGGTTACGGAGAACTCATCAAAGCTCACAGTTTTGGCCTATTCCGGTCAATTTTGTATGCTATTATTCACTGATTTTGTGTCCCGTTGTGATCCGAACATTTCGGGAACCTCGGGATCCGGTTACGGGGAACTCATCAAAACTTGCAGTTTTGGCCTATTGTGGCCAGTTTTGTGTGCTATTAGTCACTCATTTTGGGTCCCGATGTGATCCGAATGTTTTGGGAACCCTAACGTCCGGTTGCGGGGAACTCGTCAATACTCGCAGTTTTGGCGTATTCCGGTTAGTTTTATATGCTATTAGTCACTCATTTTGGGTCCCGCTGTGATCCAAAGTTTCGGAAACCCGTGGGTCCGGTTACGGGGAACTCATCAAAACTCATAGTTTTGGCCTATTCCGGTCAATTTATTATTCTATTAGTCACTGATTTTGGGTCCCGCTGCGATCCAGACGTTTCGTGAACCCCGGGGTCCGGTTACGGGGAACTCGTCAAAACTCGCAGTTTAGGACTATTGCGGACATTTTTGTATGTTATTAGTCACTGATTTTTTGTCCCACTGTGATCCGAACATTTCGGGAACCTCGGGGCCCGTTAAAGGGAACTCCTCAAAATTGTAGTTTTGGCCTATTGTGGCTAGATTTGTATGCTATTACT
Organism: Hordeum vulgare subsp. vulgare; assembly: GCF_904849725.1. Taxonomy (NCBI): domain Eukaryota; kingdom Viridiplantae; phylum Streptophyta; class Magnoliopsida; order Poales; family Poaceae; genus Hordeum; species Hordeum vulgare. Next base: position 20,498 of record NC_058520.1, on the reverse strand, counting down.
CACTGATTTTGGGTCCTGCTGCAATCCGAACGTTTCGGGAACCCCGGGGTCCGGTTACGGTTAACTCGTCAAAACTCACAGTTTTGGCCTATTCCAGCCAGTTTTGTATGCTATTACTCACTGATTTTGTGTTGCTGTGATCCGAACATTTCGGGAACCTCGGGTCCGGTTACGGGGAACTCGTTAAAACTCGCAGTTTTGGCCTATTCTCACTAGTTTTATATGCTATTTCTTATTGATTTTGGGTCCCGCTGCGATCCGAACGTTTCGGGAACCCCGATGTGCGGTTACGGGGAACTCGTCAAAACTCATAGTGTTGGCCTATTCTAGCTAGTTTTCTATGCTATTAGTCACTATTTTTGGGTTTTCCTGCGATACGAATGTTTCGGGAACCCCAGGGTCCGGTTGCCGAAAACTCGTTAAAACTCGCAGTTTTGTCCTATTCTGGCCAGTTTTTTATGCAATTGCTCATTGATTTTGGGTCCCGCTGCGATCTGGACGTTACGGGAACCCCGAGGTCCGGTTACGTGGAACTCGTCAAAACTTGTAGTTTTGGCCTATTGTGGCCAGTTTCGTATGCTAGTAGGTACTGATTTTGGGTCCCACTGTGATCCGAATGTTTCGGGAACCCCAACGTCCGGTTGCGGGGAACTGGTCAATACTCGCAGTTTTGGCCTATTCCGGTCAGCTTTCTATGCTATTAGTCACTGATATTGGGCCCCGTTGTGATCTGAATGATTCGGGAACCCAAGGATCCGCTTGCGGGGAACTCGTCAAAACTCGCAGTTTTGGCCTATTCCAGTCAATTTTGTATGCTATTAGTCACGGATTTTGGGTCCCGCTGCGATCCGGATGTTTCGGGAACCCGGGGTCCGGTTACGGGGAACTCGTCAAAACTCGCAGTTTAGGCCTATTGCGGACAATTTTGTACGCTATTAGTCAATCATTTTGTGGCCCGTAGTGATCCGAACATTTCAGGAACCTTGGGGTCCGGATACGGGGACCTCCTCAAAACCTATAGTTTTGGCCTATTTTGGCTAGATTTGTATGCTATTAGTCACTGATTTTGGGTCCTACTACGATCCGAACGTTTCGGAAACCCGTGGGTCCGGTTACGGAGAACTCATCAAAACTCACAGTTTTGGCCTATTCCGGTCAATTTTGTATGCTATTAGTCACTGATTTTGTGTCCCGCTGTGGTCCGAACATTTCGGGAACCTCGGGGTCAGGTTACGGGGAACTCGTTAAAACTCGCAGTTTTGGCCTATTCTGGCCAGTTTGAAATGCTATTACTCACTGATTTTGAGTCCCGTTGCGTTCCGAACGTTTTGGATACCCCGAGTTGCGGTTACGGGGAACTCGTCAAAACTCACAGTGTTGGCCTGTTCTGGCCATTTTTCTATGCTATTTGTCACTGTTTTTTGGTTTTCCTGCGATACGAATGTATCGCGAACCCGGGGTCCGGTTACGGGGAACTCATCAAAACTCATAGTTTTGGCCTATTCCGGTCAATTTGTATGCTATTAGTCACTAATTTTGTGTCCCGCTGTGATCCGAACATTCCGGGAACCTCGGGGTCCGGTTACGGGGAACTCGTTAAAACTCGCGGTTTTGGCCTATTCTGGCCAGTTTTATATGCTATTACTCACTGATTTTGGGCCCCGCTGCGATCCGAACGTTTTGGAAACCCCGAGGTGCGGTTACGGGGAACTCGTCAAAACTCACAGTGTTGGCCCGTTTTGGCCATTTTTCTATGCTATTAGTCACTGTTTTTGGGGTTTCCTGCGATACGAATGTTTCGGGAACCCCAGGGTCCGGTTACGTAAAACTCGTTAAATCCTGCAGTTTTGACATATTTTGGCCAGTTTTGTATGCTATTAGTCACTGATTTTGGGTCCCGCTGTGATCCGAATGTTTCCGGACCCCAACGTCCGGTTGCAGGGAACTCGTCAATACTCGCAGTTTTGGCCCATTCCGATCAGTTTTATAGGCTATTAGTCATTGATTTTGGGTCCTGCTGCAATCCGAATGTTTCGGAAACCCGTGGGTCCGGTTACGGGGAACTCATCAAAACTCACAGTTTTGGCCTATTCCGGTCAATTTTGTATGCTATTAGTCACTAATTTGGTGTCCCGCTGTGATCCGAACATTTCGGGAACCTCGGGGTCCGGTTACGGGGAACTCGTTAAAACTCGCAGTTTTGGCCTATTCTGGCCAGTTTTATATGCTATTACTCACTGATTTTGAGTCCTGCTGCGTTCCGAATGTTTTGGATACCCCGAGGTGCGGTTACGGGGAACTCGTCAAAACTCACAGTGTTGGCCTGTTCTCGCCATTTTTCTATGCTATTAGTCACTGTTTTTGGGTTTTCCTGAGATACGAATGTTTCACGAACCCCGGGGTCCGGTTACGGGGAACTTATCAAAACTCACAGTTTTGGCCTATTGTGGCCAGTTTTGCATGCAATTGCTCATTGATTTTGGGTCCTGCTGTGATACAGACGTTTCGGGAATACCCGGGGTCCGGTTACGTGGAACTCGTCAAAACTTGTAGTTTTGGCCTATTGTTGCCAGTTTCGTATGCTAGTAGGTACTGATTTTGGGTCCCACTGTGATCCGAATGTTTCGGGAACCCCAACGTCCGGTTGCGGGGAACTGGTCAATACTCGCAGTTTTGGCCTATTCCGGTCAGCTTTCTATGCTATTAGTCACTGATTTTGGGCCCCGTTGTGATCTGAATGTTTCGGGAACCCAAGGATCCGCTTGCGGGGAACTCGTCAAAACTCGCAGTTTTGGCCTATTCCAGTCAATTTTGTATGCTATTAGTCACAGATTTTGTGTCCCGCTGCGATCCGGATGTTTCGGGAACCCCGGGGTCCGGTTACGTGGAACTCATCAAAACTTACAGTTTTGGCCTATTGTGTCCAGTTTTGTATGCTATTAGTCACTCATTTTGGGTCCCGCTGTGATCCGAATGTTTTGGTAAACCTAACGTCCGGTTGCGGGGAACTCGTGAATACTCGCAGTTTTGGCGTATTCCGGTTAGTTTTATATGCTATTAGTCACTCATTTTGGGTCCCGCTGCGATCCGAACGTTTTGGAAACCCGTGGGTCCGGTTACGAGGAACTCATCAAAACTCACAGTTTTGGCCTATTCCGGTCAATTTATTATGCTATTAGTCACTGATTTTCGGTCCCGGTGCGATCCGGACGTTTCGGGAACCCCGGGGACCGGTTACGTAAAACTCGTCAAAACTCGCAATTTAGGCCTATTGCGGACAATTTTGCATGCTATTAGTCACTGATTTTGTGTCCTGTTGTGATCCAAACATTTCGGGAACCTCAGGGTCCGGTTACGGGGAACTCCTCAAAATTGTAGTTTTGGCCTATTGTGGCTAGATTTGCATGTTATTAGTCACTGATTTTGTGTCCCACTGTGATCCGAATATTTCGGGAACCCCAACGTCTGGTTGCAGGGAACTCATCAATACTCGCAGTTTTGGCCTATTCCGATCAGTTTTATAGGCTATTAGTCATTGATTTTGGGTCCTGCTGCAATCTGAACGTTTCGGAAACCCCTGGGTCCGGTTACGGAGAACTCATCAAAGCTCACAGTTTTGGCCTATTCCGGTCAATTTTGTATGCTATTATTCACTGATTTTGTGTCCCGTTGTGATCCGAACATTTCGGGAACCTCGGGATCCGGTTACGGGGAACTCATCAAAACTTGCAGTTTTGGCCTATTGTGGCCAGTTTTGTGTGCTATTAGTCACTCATTTTGGGTCCCGATGTGATCCGAATGTTTTGGGAACCCTAACGTCCGGTTGCGGGGAACTCGTCAATACTCGCAGTTTTGGCGTATTCCGGTTAGTTTTATATGCTATTAGTCACTCATTTTGGGTCCCGCTGTGATCCAAAGTTTCGGAAACCCGTGGGTCCGGTTACGGGGAACTCATCAAAACTCATAGTTTTGGCCTATTCCGGTCAATTTATTATTCTATTAGTCACTGATTTTGGGTCCCGCTGCGATCCAGACGTTTCGTGAACCCCGGGGTCCGGTTACGGGGAACTCGTCAAAACTCGCAGTTTAGGACTATTGCGGACATTTTTGTATGTTATTAGTCACTGATTTTTTGTCCCACTGTGATCCGAACATTTCGGGAACCTCGGGGCCCGTTAAAGGGAACTCCTCAAAATTGTAGTTTTGGCCTATTGTGGCTAGATTTGTATGCTATTACTCACTGATTTTGGGTCCTGCTGCAATCCGAACGTTTCGGGAACCCCGGGGTCCGGTTACGGTTAACTCGTCAAAACTCACAGTTTTGGCCTATTCCAGCCAGTTTTGTATGCTATTACTCACTGATTTTGTGTTGCTGTGATCCGAACATTTCGGGAACCTCGGGGTCCGGTTACGGGGAACTCGTTAAAACTCGCAGTTTTGGCCTATTCTCACTAGTTTTATATGCTATTTCTTATTGATTTTGGGTCCCGCTGCGATCCGAACGTTTCGGGAACCCCGATGTGCGGTTACGGGGAACTCGTCAAAACTCATAGTGTTGGCCTATTCTAGCTAGTTTTCTATGCTATTAGTCACTATTTTTGGGTTTTCCTGCGATACGAATGTTTCGGGAACCCCAGGGTCCGGTTGCCGAAAACTCGTTAAAACTCGCAGTTTTGTCCTATTCTGGCCAGTTTTTTATGCAATTGCTCATTGATTTTGGGTCCCGCTGCGATCTGGACGTTACGGGAACCCCGAGGTCCGGTTACGTGGAACTCGTCAAAACTTGTAGTTTTGGCCTATTGTGGCCAGTTTCGTATGCTAGTAGGTACTGATTTTGGGTCCCACTGTGATCCGAATGTTTCGGGAACCCCAACGTCCGGTTGCGGGGAACTGGTCAATACTCGCAGTTTTGGCCTATTCCGGTCAGCTTTCTATGCTATTAGTCACTGATATTGGGCCCCGTTGTGATCTGAATGATTCGGGAACCCAAGGATCCGCTTGCGGGGAACTCGTCAAAACTCGCAGTTTTGGCCTATTCCAGTCAATTTTGTATGCTATTAGTCACGGATTTTGGGTCCCGCTGCGATCCGGATGTTTCGGGAACCCCGGGGTCCGGTTACGGGGAACTCGTCAAAACTCGCAGTTTAGGCCTATTGCGGACAATTTTGTACGCTATTAGTCAATCATTTTGTGGCCCGTAGTGATCCGAACATTTCAGGAACCTTGGGGTCCGGATACGGGGACCTCCTCAAAACCTATAGTTTTGGCCTATTTTGGCTAGATTTGTATGCTATTAGTCACTGATTTTGGGTCCTACTACGATCCGAACGTTTCGGAAACCCGTGGGTCCGGTTACGGAGAACTCATCAAAACTCACAGTTTTGGCCTATTCCGGTCAATTTTGTATGCTATTAGTCACTGATTTTGTGTCCCGCTGTGGTCCGAACATTTCGGGAACCTCGGGGTCAGGTTACGGTGAACTCGTAAAAACTCGCAGTTTTGGCCTATTCTGGCCAGTTTGAAATGCTATTACTCACTGATTTTGAGTCCCGTTGCGTTCCGAACGTTTTGGATACCCCGAGTTGCGGTTACGGGGAACTCGTCAAAACTCACAGTGTTGGCCTGTTCTGGCCATTTTTCTATGCTATTTGTCATTGTTTTTTGGTTTTCCTGCGATACGAATGTATCGCGAACCGGGGGTCCGGTTACGGGGAACTCATCAAAACTCATAGTTTTGGCCTATTCCGGTCAATTTTGTATGCTATTAGTCACTAATTTTGTGTCCCGCTGTGATCCGAACATTCCGGGAACCTCGGGGTCCGGTTACGGGGAACTCGTTAAAACTCGCGGTTTTGGCCTATTCTGGCCAGTTTTATATGCTATTACTCACTGATTTTGGGCCCCGCTTCGATCCGAACGTTTTGGAAACCCCGAGGTGCGGTTACGGGGAACTCGTCAAAACTCACAGTGTTGGCCCGTTTTGGCCATTTTTCTATGCTATTAGTCACTGTTTTTGGGGTTTCCTGCGATACGAATGTTTCGGGAACCCCAGGGTCCGGTTACGTAAAACTCGTTTAAAACATGCAGTTTTGACCTATTTTGGCCAGTTTTGTATGCTATTAGTCACTGATTTTGGGTCCCGCTGTGATCCGAATGTTTCCGGACCCCAACGTCCGGTTGCGGGGAACTCGTCAATACTCGCAGTTTTGGCCCATTCCGATCAGTTTTATAGGCTATTAGTCATTGATTTTGGGTCCTTGTTTCGGAAACCCGTGGGTCCGGTTACGGGGAACTCATCAAAACTCACAGTTTTGGCCTATTCCGGTCAATTTTGTATGCAATTAGTCACTGATTTGGTGTCCCGCTGTGATCCGAACATTTCGGGAACCTCGGGGTCCGGTTACGGGGAACTCGTTAAAACTCGCAGTTTTGGCCTATTCTGGCCAGTTTTATATGCTATTACTCACTGATTTTGAGTCCTGCTGCGTTCCGAATGTTTTGGATACCCCGAGGTGCGGTTACGGGGAACTCGTCAAAACTCACAGTGTTGGCCTGTTCTCGCCATTTTTCTATGCTATTAGTCACTGTTTTTGGGTTTTCCTGAGATACGAATGTTTCACGAACCCCGGGGTCCGGTTACGGGGAACTTATCAAAACTCACAGTTTTGGCCTATTGTGGCCAGTTTTGCATGCAATTGCTCATTGATTTTGGGTCCTGCTGTGATACAGACGTTTTGGGAATACCCGGGGTCCGGTTACGTGGAACTCGTCAAAACTTGTAGTTTTGGCCTATTGTGGCCAGTTTCGTATGCTAGTAGGTACTGATTTTGGGTCCCACTGTGATCCGAATGTTTCGGGAACCCCAACGTCCGGTTGCGGGGAACTGGTCAATACTCGCAGTTTTGGCCTATTCCGGTCAGCTTTCTATGCTATTAGTCACTGATTTTGGGCCCCGTTGTGATCTGAATGTTTCGGGAACCCAAGGATCCGCTTGCGGGGAACTCGTCAAAACTCGCAGTTTTGGCCTATTCCAGTCAATTTTGTATGCTGTTAGTCACGGATTTTGTGTCCCGCTGCGATCTGGATGTTTCGGGAACCCCGGGGTCCGGTTACGTGGAACTCATCAAAACTTACAGTTTTGGCCTATTGTGTCCAGTTTTGTATGCTATTAGTCACTCATTTTGGGTCCCGCTGTGATCCGAATGTTTTGGTAAACCTAACGTCCGGTTGCGGGGAACTCGTGAATACTCGCAGTTTTGGCGTATTCCGGTTAGTTTTATATGCTATTAGTCACTCATTTTGGGTCCCGCTGCGATCCGAACGTTTTGGAAACCCGTGGGTCCGGTTACGAGGAACTCATCAAAACTCACAGTTTTGGCCTATTCCGGTCAATTTATTATGCTATTAGTCACTGATTTTCGGTCCCGGTGCGATCCGGACGTTTCGGGAACCCCGGGGACCGGTTACGTAAAACTCGTCAAAACTCGCAATTTAGGCCTATTGCGGACAATTTTGCATGCTATTAGTCACTGATTTTGTGTCCTGTTGTGATCCAAACATTTCGGGAACCTCAGGGTCCGGTTACGGGGAACTCCTCAAAATTGTAGTTTTGGCTTATTGTGGCTAGATTTGCATGTTATTAGTCACTGATTTTGTGTCCCACTGTGATCCGAACATTTCGGGAACCCCAACGTCCGGTTGCGGGGAACTCATCAATACTCGCAGTTTTGGCCTATTCCGATCAGTTTTATAGGCTATTAGTCATTGATTTTGGGTCCTGCTGCAATCTGAACGTTTCGGAAACCCCTGGGTCCGGTTACGGAGAACTCATCAAAGCTCACAGTTTTGGCCTATTCCGGTCAATTTTGTATGCTATTGTTCACTGATTTTGTGTCCCGTTGTGATCCGAACATTTCGGGAACCTCGGGATCCGGTTACGGGGAACTCATCAAAACTTGCAGTTTTGGCCTATTGTGGCCAGTTTTGTATGCTATTAGTCACTCATTTTGGGTCCCGATGTGATCCGAATGTTTTGGGAACCCTAACGTCCGGTTGCGGGGAACTCGTCAATACTCGCAGTTTTGGCGTATTCCGGTTAGTTTTATATGCTATTAGTCACTCATTTTGGGTCCCGCTGTGATCCAAAGTTTCGGAAACCCGTGGGTCCGGTTACGGGGAACTCATCAAAACTCATAGTTTTGGCCTATTCCGGTCAATTTATTATTCTATTAGTCACTGATTTTGGGTCCCGCTGCGATCCAGACGTTTCGTGAACCCCGGGGTCCGGTTACGGGGAACTCGTCAAAACTCGCAGTTTAGGACTATTGCGGACATTTTTGTATGTTATTAGTCACTGATTTTGTGTCCCACTGTGATCCGAACATTTCGGGAACCTCGGGGCCCGTTAAAGGGAACTCCTCAAAATTGTAGTTTTGGCCTATTGTGGCTAGATTTGTATGCTATTACTCACTGATTTTGGGTCCTGCTGCGATCCGAATGTTTCGGGAACCCCGGGGTCCGGTTACGGTTAACTCGTCAAAACTCACAGTTTTGGCCTATTCCAGCCAGTTTTGTATGCTATTACTCACTGATTTTGTGTCGCTGTGATCCGAACATTTCGGGAACCTCGGGGTCCGGTTACGGGGAACTCGTTAAAACTCGCAGTTTTGGCCTATTCTCACTAGTTTTATATGCTATTTCTTATTGATTTTGGGTCCCGCTGCGATCCGAACGTTTCGGGAACCCCGATGTGCGGTTACGGGGAACTCGTCAAAACTCATAGTGTTGGCCTGTTCTAGCTAGTTTTCTATGCTATTAGTCACTATTTTTGGGTTTTCCTGCGATACGAATGTTTCGGGAACCCCAGGGTCCGGTTACCGAAAACTCGTTAAAACTCGCAGTTTTGTCCTATTCTGGCCAGTTTTTTATGCAATTGCTCATTGATTTTGGGTCCCGCTGCGATCTGGACGTTACGGGAACCCCGGGGTCCGGTTACGTGGAACTCGTCAAAACTTGTAGTTTTGGCCTATTGTGGCCAGTTTCGTATGCTAGTAGGTACTGATTTTGGGTCCCACTGTGATCCGAATGTTTCGGGAACCCCAACGTCCGGTTGCGGGGAACTGGTCAATACTCGCAGTTTTGGCCTATTCCGGTCAGCTTTCTATGCTATTAGTCACTGATTTTGGGCCCTGTTGTGATATGAATGATTCGGGAACCCAAGGATCCGCTTGCGGGGAACTCGTCAAAACTCGCAGTTTTGGCCTATTCCAGTCAATTTTGTATGCTATTAGTCACGGATTTTGGGTCCCGCTGCGATCCGGATGTTTCGGGAACCCCGGGGTCCGGTTACGGGGAACTCGTCAAAACTCGCAGTTTAGGCCTATTGCGGACAATTTTGTATGCTATTAGTCAATCATTTTGTGGCCCGTAGTGATCCGAACATTTCAGGAACCTTGGGGTCCGGATACGGGGACCTCCTCAAAACCTATAGTTTTGGCCTATTTTGGCTAGATTTGTATGCTATTAGTCACTGATTTTGGGTCCTACTACGATCCGAACGTTTCGGAAACCCGTGGGTCCGGTTACGGGGAACTCATCAAAACTCACAGATTTGGCCTATTCCGGTCAATTTTGTATGCTATTAGTCACTGATTTTGTGTCCCGCTGTGGTCCGAACATTTCGGGAACCTCGGGGTCAGGTTACGGGGAACTCGTTAAAACTCGCAGTTTTGGCCTATTCTGGCCAGTTTTAAATGCTATTACTCACTGATTTTGAGTCCCGTTGCGTTCCGAACGTTTTGGATACCCCGAGTTGCGGTTACGGGGAACTCGTCAAAACTCACAGTGTTGGCCTGTTCTGGCCATTTTTCTATGCTATTTGTCACTGTTTTTTGGTTTTCCAGCGATACGAATGTATCGCGAACCCGGGGTCCGGTTACGGGGAACTCATCAAAACTCACAGTTTTGGCCTATTCCGGTCAATTTTGTATGCTATTAGTCATTGATTTTGTGTCCCGCTGTGATCCGAACATTCCGGGAACCTCGGGGTCCGGTTACGGGGAACTCGTTAAAACTCGCAGTTTTGGCCTATTCTGGCCAGTTTTATATGCTATTACTCACTGATTTTGGGTCCCGCTGCGATCCGAACGTTTTGGAAACCCCGAGGTGCGGTTACGGGGAACTCGTCAAAACTCACAGTATTGGCCTGTTTTGGCCATTTTTCTATGCTATTAGTCATTGTTTTTGGGTTTTCCTGCGATACGAATGTTTCGGGAACCCCAGGGTCCGGTTACGTAAAACTCGTCAAAACACACAGTTTTGACCTATTCTGGCTAGTTTTGTATGCAAATACTCATTAATTTTGGGTCCCGCTGCGATCGGGACGTTTCGGGAACCTCGGGGTCCGGTTACGTGGAACTCATCAAAACTTGCTGTTTTGGCCTATTATGGCCAGATTTGTATGCTATTAGTCACTGATTTTGGGTCCCGCTGTGATCCAAATGTTTCCGGACACCAACGTCCGGTTGCGGGGAACTCGTCCATACTCGCAGTTTTGGCCTATTCCGATCAGTTTTATAGGCTATTAGTCATTGATTTTGGGTCGTGCTGCAATCCGAATGTTTCGGAAACCCGTGGGTCCGGTTACGGGGAACTCATCAAAACTCACAGTTTTGGCCTATTCCGGTCAATTTTGTATGCTATTAGTCACTGATTTTGTGTCCCGCTGTGGTCCGAACATTTCGGGAACCTCGGGGTCAGGTTACGGGGAACTCGTTAAAACTCGCAGTTTTGGCCTATTCTGGCCAGTTTTAAATGCTATTACTCACTGATTTTGAGTCCCGTTGCGTTCCGAACGTTTTGGATACCCCGAGTTGCGGTTACGGGGAACTCGTCAAAACTCACAGTGTTGGCCTGTTCTGGCCATTTTTCTATGCTATTTGTCACTGTTTTTTGGTTTTCCAGCGATACGAATGTATCGCGAACCCGGGGTCCGGTTACGGGGAACTCATCAAAACTCACAGTTTTGGCCTATTCCGGTCAATTTTGTATGCTATTAGTCATTGATTTAGTGTCCCGCTGTGATCCGAACATTCCGGGAACCTCGGGGTCCGGTTACGGGGAACTCGTTAAAACTCGCAGTTTTGGCCTATTCTGGCCAGTTTTATATGCTATTACTCACTGATTTTGGGTCCCGCTGCGATCCGAACGTTTTGGAAACCCCGAGGTGCGGTTACGGGGAACTCGTCAAAACTCACAGTATTGGCCTGTTTTGGCCATTTTTCTATGCTATTAGTCATTGTTTTTGGGTTTTCCTGCGATACGAATGTTTCGGGAACCCCAGGGTCCGGTTACGTAAAACTCGTCAAAACACACAGTTTTGACCTATTCTGGCTAGTTTTGTATGCAATTACTCATTAATTTTGGGTCCCGCTGCGATCGGGATGTTTCGGGAACCTCGGGGTCCGGTTACGTGCAACTCATCAAAACTTGCTGTTTTGGCCTATTATGGCCAGATTTGTATGCTATTAGTCACTGATTTAGGGTCCCGCTGTGATCCAAATGTTTCCGGACACCAACGTCCCGTTGCGGGGAACTCGTCCATACTCACAGTTTTGGCCTATTCCGATCAGTTTTATAGGCTATTAGTCATTGATTTTGGGTCGTGCTGCAATCCGAATGTTTCGGAAACCCGTGGGTCCGGTTACGGGGAACTCATCAAAACTCACAGTTTTGGCCTATTCCGGTCAATTTTGTATGCTATTAGTCACTGATTTTGTGTCTCGCTATGATCAGAACATTTCGGGAACCTCGGGGTACGGTTACCGGGAACTCGTTAAAACTAGCAGTTTTGGCCTATTCTGGCCAGTTTTATATGCTATTACTCACTGATTTTGACTCCCGCTGCGTTCCGAATGTTTTGGATACCCTGAGGTGCGGTTACGGGGAACTCATCAAAACTCAGAGTGTTGGCCTGTTCTCGCCATTTTTCTATGCTATTAGTCACTGTTTTTGGGTTTTCCTGCGATACGAATGTTTCACGAACCCCGGGGTCGGTTATGGGGAACTCATCAAAACTCACAGTTTTGGCCTATTGTGGCCAGTTTTGTATGCAATTGCTCATTGATTTTGGGTCCTGCTGTGATACGGACGTTTCGGGAATACCCGGGGTCCGGTTACGGGGAACTCGTCAAAACTCGCAGTTTAGGCCTATTGCGGACAGTTTTGTATGCTATTAGTCACTCATTTTGTGGCCCGTAGTGATCCGAACATTTCAGGAACCTTGGGGTCCGGATACGGGGACCTCCTCAAAACCTATAGTTTTGGCCTATTTTGGCTAGATTTGTATGCTATGACTCACTAATTTTGGGTCCTGTTGCGATCCGAACGTTTCGGGAACCTCGGGGTCCAGTTACGGGGAACACGTCAAAACTCACAGGTTTGGCCTATTCCGACCAGTTTTGTATGCTATTACGCACTAATTTTGTGTCCCGCTATAATCCGAACATTTCGGGAATCTCGGGGTCCGGTTACGGGGAACTCGTTAAAACCCGCAGTTTTGGCCTATTCTGGCCAGTTTTATATGCTATTACTCACTGATTTTGGGCCCCGCTGCGATCCGAACGTTTCGGAAACCCCGAGGTGCGGTTACGGAGAACTCGTCAAAACTTACAGTGTTGGCCTGTTGTGGCCATTTTTCTATGCTATTAGTCACTGTTTCTGGGTTTTCCTGCGATACGAATGTTTGGGAACCCCGGGGTCCGATTACGTAAAACTCGTTAAAACACGCAGTTTTGACCTATTCTGGCCAGTTTTGCATGCAATTACTCATTGATTTTGGGTGCCTCTCCGATCGGGATGTTTCGGGAACCTCGGGGTCCGGTTACGTGGAACTCATCGAAACTTGCTGTTTTGGCCTATTGTGGCCAGATTTGTATGCTATTAGTCACTGATTTTGGGTCCCGCTGTGATCCGAATGTTTCCGGACCCCAACGTCCGGTTGCGGGGAACTCGTCAATACTCGCAGTTTTGGCCTATTCCGATCAGTTTTATAGGCTATTAGTCATTGATTTTGGGTCCTGCTGCAATCCGAATGTTCGGAAACCCGTGGGTCCGGTTACGGGGAACTCATCAAAACTCGCAGTTTTGGCCTATTCCGGTCAATTTTGTATGCTATTAGTCACTGATTTTGTGTCCCGCTGTGATCCGAACATTTCGGGAACCTCGGGGTCAGGTTACGGGGAACTCGTTAAAACTCGCAGTTTTGGCCTATTCTGGCCAGTTTTATATGCTATTTCTCACTGATTTTGAGTCCCGTTGCGTTCCGAACGTTTTGGATACCCCGAGTTGCGGTTACGGGGAACTCGTCAAAATTCACAGTGTTGGCCTGTTCTGGCCATTTTTCTATGCTATTAGTCACTGTTTTTGGGTTTTCTTGCGATACGAATGTTTCGCGAACCCCGGGGTCCGGTTACGGGGAACTCATCAAAACTCACAGTTTTGGCCTACTCCGGTCAATTTTGTATGCTATTAGTCACTGATTTTGTGTCCCGCTGTGATCCAAACATTTCGGGAACCTTGGGGTCCGGTTACGGGGAACTCGTTAAAACTCGCAGTTTTGGCCTATTCTGGCCAGTTTTATATGCTATTACTCACTGATTTTGGGCCCCGCTGCGATCCGAACGTTTTGGAAACCCCGAGGTGCGGTTATGGGGAACTCGTCAAAACTCACAGTGTTGGCCTGTTTTGGCCATTTTTCTATGCTATTAGTCACTGTTTTTGGTGTTTCCTGCGATACGAATGTTTCGGGAACCCCAGGGTCCGGTTACGTAAAACTCGTTAAAACATGCAGTTTTGACCTATTTTGGCCAGTTTTGTATGCTATTAGTCACTGATTTTGGGTCCCGCTGTGATCCGAATGTTTCCGGACCCCAACGTCCGTTTGCGGGGAACTCGTCAATACTCACAGTTTTGGCCCATTCCGATCAGTTTTATAGGCTATTAGTCATTGATTTTGGGTCCTGCTGCAATCCGAATGTTTCGGAAACCCGTGGGTCCGGTTACGGGGAACTCATCAAAACTCACAGTTTTGGCCTATTCCGGTCAATTTTGTATGCTATTAGTCACTGATTTGGTGTCCCGCTGTGATCCGAACATTTCGGGAACCTCGGGGTCCAGTTACGGGGAACTCGTTAAAACTCGCAGTTTTGGCCTATTCTGGCCAATTTTATATGCTATTACTCACTGATTTTGAGTCCTGCTGCGTTCCGAATGTTTTGGATACCCCGAGGTGCGGTTACGGGGAACTCGTCAAAACTCACAGTGTTGGCCTGTTCTCGCCATTTTTCTATGCTATTAGTCACTGTTTTTGGGTTTTCCTGAGATACGAATGTTTCACGAACCCCGGGGTCCGGTTACGGGGAACTCATCAAAACTCACAGTTTTGGCCTATTGTGGCCAGTTTTGCATGCAATTGCTCATTGATTTTGGGTCCTGCTGTGATACAGACGTTTCGGGAATACCCGGGGTCCGGTTACATGGAACTCGTCAAAACTTGTAGTTTTGGCCTATTGTGGCCAGTTTCGTATGCTAGTAGGTACTGATTTTGGGTCCCACTGTGATCCGAATGTTTCGGGAACCCCAACGTCCGGTTGCGGGGAATTGGTCAATACTCGCAGTTTTGGCCTATTCCGGTCAGCTTTCTATGCTATTAGTCACTGATATTGGGCCCCGTTGTGATCTGAATGATTCGGGAACCCAAGGATCCGCTTGCGGGGAACTCGTCAAAACTCGCAGTTTTGGCCTATTCCAGTCAATTTTGTATGCTATTAGTCACGAATTTTGGGTCCCGCTGCGATCCGGATGTTTCGGGAACCCCGGGGTCCGGTTACGGGGAACTCGTGAAAACTCGCAGTTTAGGCCTATTGCGGACAATTTTGTATGCTATTAGTCACTCATTTTGTGGCCCGTAGTGATCCGAACATTTCACGAACCTTGGGGTCCGGATACGGGGACCTCCTCAAAACCTATAGTTTTGGCCTATTTTGGCTAGATTTGTATGCTATTAGTCACTGATTTTGGGTCCTACTACGATCCGAACGTTTCGGAAACCCGTGGGTCCGGTTACGGAGAACTCATCAAAACTCACAGTTTTGGCCTATTCCGGTCAATTTTGTATGCTATTAGTCACTGATTTTGTGTCCCGCTGTGGTCCGAACATTTCGGGAACCTCGGGGTCAGGTTACGGGGAACTCGTTAAAACTCGCAGTTTTGGCCTATTCTGGCCAGTTTTAAATGCTATTACTCACTGATTTTGAGTCCGTTGCGTTCCGAACGTTTTGGATACCCCGAGTTGCGGTTACGGGGAACTCGTCAAAACTCACAGTGTTGGCCTGTTCTGGCCAATTTTCTATGCTATTTGTCACTGTTTTTTGGTTTTCCTGCGATACGAATGTATCGCGAACCCGGGGTCCGGTTACGGTGAACTCATCAAAACTCACAGTTTTGGCCTATTCCGGTCAATTTTGTATGCTATTAGTCACTAATTTTGTGTCCCGCTGTGATCCGAACATTCTGGGAACCTCGGGGTCCGGTTACGGGGAACTCATTAAAACTCGCGGTTTTGGCCTATTCTGGCCAGTTTTATATGCTATTACTCACTGATTTTGGGCCCCGCTGCGATCCGACGTTTTGGAAACCCGAGGTGCGGTTACGGGGAACTCGTGAAAAACTCACAGTGTTGGCCCGTTTTGGCCATTTTTCTATGCTATTAGTCACTGTTTTAGGGGTTTCCTGCGATACGAATGTTTCGGGAACCCAGGGTCCGGTTACGTAAAACTCGTTAAAACATGCAGTTTTGACCTATTTTGGCCAGTTTTGTATGCTATTAGTCACTGATTTGGGTCCCGCTGTGATCCGAATGTTTCCGGACCCCAACGTCCGTTTGCGGGGAACTCGTCAATACTCGCAGTTTTGGCCCATTCCGATCAGTTTTATAGGCTATTAGTCATTGATTTTGGGTCCTGCTGCAATCCGAATGTTTCGGAAACCCGTGGGTCCGGTTACGGGGAACTCATCAAAACTCACAGTTTTGGCCTATTCCGGTCAATTTTGTATGCTATTAGTCACTGATTTGGTGTCCCGCTGTGATCCGAACATTTCGGGAACCTCGGGGTCCAGTTACGGGGAACTCGTTAAAACTCGCAGTTTTGGCCTATTCTGGCCAATTTTATATGCTATTACTCACTGATTTTGAGTCCTGCTGCGTTCCGAATGTTTTGGATACCCCGAGGTGCGGTTACGGGGAACTCGTCAAAACTCACAGTGTTGGCCTGTTCTCGCCATTTTTCTATGCTATTAGTCACTGTTTTTGGGTTTTCCTGAGATACGAATGTTTCACGAACCCCAGGGTCCGGTTACGGGGAACTCATCAAAACTCACAGTTTTTGGCCTATTGTGGCCAGTTTTGCATGCAATTGCTCATTGATTTTGGGTCCTGCTGTGATACAGACGTTTCGGGAATACCCGGGGTCCGGTTACGTGGAACTCGTCAAAACTTGTAGTTTTGGCCTATTGTGGCCAGTTTCGTATGCTAGTAGGTACTGATTTTGGGTCCCACTGTGATCCGAATGTTTCGGGAACCCCAACGTCCGGTTGCGGGGAATTGGTCAATACTCGCAGTTTTGGCCTATTCCGGTCAGCTTTCTATGCTATTAGTCACTGATTTTGGGCCCCGTTGTGATCTGAATGATTCGGGAACCCAAGGATCCGCTTGCGGGGAACTCGTCAAAACTCGCAGTTTTGGCCTATTCCAGTCAATTTTGTATGCTATTAGTCACGGATTTTGGGTCCCGCTGCGATCCGGATGTTTCGGGAACCCCGGGGTCCGGTTACGGGGAACTCGTGAAAACTCGCAGTTTAGGCCTATTGCGGACAATTTTGTATGCTATTAGTCACTCATTTTGTGGCCCGTAGTGATCCGAACATTTCAGGAACCTTGGGGTCCGGATACGGGACCTCCTCAAAACCTATAGTTTTGGCCTATTTTGGCTAGATTTGTATGCTATTAGTCACTGATTTTGGGTCCTACTACGATTCGAACGTTTCGGAAACCCGTGGGTCCGGTTACGGAGAACTCATCAAAACTCACAGTTTTGGCCTATTACGGTCAATTTTGTATGCTATTAGTCATTGATTTTGTGTCCCGCTGTGGTCCTAACATTTCGGGAACCTCGGGGTCAGGTTACGGGGAACTCGTTAAAACTCGCAGTTTTGGCCTATTCTGGCCAGTTTTAAATGCTATTACTCACTGATTTTGAGTCCCGTTGCGTTCCGAACGTTTTGGATACCCCGAGTTGCGGTTACGGGGAACTCGTCAAAACTCACAGTGTTGGCCTGTTCTGGCCATTTTTCTATGCTATTTGTCACTGTTTTTTGGTTTTCCTGCGATACGAATGTATCGCGAACCCGGGGTCCGGTTACGGTGAACTCATCAAAACTCACAGTTTTGGCCTATTCCGGTCAATTTTGTATGCTATTAGTCACTAATTTTGTGTCCCGCTGTGATCCGAACATTCTGGGAACCTCGGGGTCCGGTTACGGGGAACTCATTAAAACTCGCGGTTTTGGCCTATTCTGGCCAGTTTTATATGCTATTACTCACTGATTTTGGGCCCCGCTGCGATCCGAACGTTTTGGAAACCCCGAGGTGCGGTTACGGGGAACTCGTGAAAACTCACAGTGTTGGCCCGTTTTGGCCATTTTTTCTATGCTATTAGTCACTGTTTTAGGGGTTTCCTGCGATACGAATGTTTCGGGAACCCCAGGGTCCGGTTACGTAAAACTCGTTAAAACATGCAGTTTTGACCTATTTTGGCCAGTTTTGTATGCTATTAGTCACTGATTTTGGGTCCGCTGTGATCCGAATGTTTCTGGACCCCAACGTCCGGTTGCGGGGAACTCGTCAATACTCGCAGTTTTGGCCCATTCCGATTAGTTTATAGGCTATTAGTCATTGATTTTGGGTCCTGCTGCAATCCGAATGTTTCGGAAACCCGTGGGTCCGGTTACGGGGAACTCATCAAAACTCACAGTTTTGGCCTATTCCGGTCAATTTTGTATGCTATTAGTCACTGATTTGGTGTCCCGCTGTGATCCGAACATTTCGGGAACCTCGGGGTCCGCTTACGGGGAACTCGTTAAAACTCGCAGTTTTGGCCTATTCTGGCCAGTTTTATATGCTATTACTCACTGATTTTGAGTCCTACTGCGTTCCGAACGTTTTGGATACCCCGAGGTGCGGTTACGGGGAACTCGTCAAAACTCACAGTGTTGGCCTGTTCTCGCCATTTTTCTATGCTATTAGTCACTGTTTTTGGGTTTTCCTGAGATACGAATGTTTCACGAACCCCGGGGTCCAGTTACGGGGAACTCGTCAAAACTCACAGTTTTTGGCCTATTGTGGCCAGTTTTGCATGCAATTGCTCATTGATTTTGGGTCCTGCTGTGATACAGACGTTTCGGGAATACCCGGGGTCCGGTTACGTGGAACTCGTCAAAACTTGTAGTTTTGGCCAATTGTGGCCAGTTTCGTATGCTAGTAGGTACTGATTTTGGGTCCCACTGTGATCCGAATGTTTCGGGAACCCCAACGTCCGGTTGCGGGGAACTGGTCAATACTCGCAGTTTTGGCCTATTCCGGTCAGCTTTCTATGCTATTAGTCACTGACTTTGGGCCCCATTGTGATCTGAATGTTTCGGGAAGACAAGGATCCGCTTGCGGGGAACTCGTCAAAACTCGCAGTTTTGGCCTATTCCAGTCAATTTTGTATGCTATTAGTCACGGATTTTGTGTCCCGCTGCGATCCGGATGTTTCGGGAACCCCGGGGTCCGGTTACGTGGAACTCATCAAAACTTACAGTTTTGGCCTATTGTGTCAAGATTTGTATGCTATTAGTCACTCATTTTGGGTCCCGCTGTGATCCGAATGTTTTGGTAAACCTAACGTCCGGTTGCGGGGAACTCGTCAATACTCGCAGTTTTGGCGTATTCCGGTTAGTTTTATATGCTACTAGTCACTCATTTTGGGTCCCGCTGCGATCCGAACGTTTTGGAAACCCGTGGGTCCGGTTACGAGGAACTCATCAAAACTCACAGTTTTGGCCTATTCCGGTCAATTTATTATGCTATTAATCACTGATTTTCGGTCCGGTGCGATCCGGACGTTTCGGGAACCCCGGGGAACGGTTACGTAAAACTCGTCAAAACTCGCAATTTAGGCCTATTGCGGACAATTTTGCATGCTATTAGTCACTGATTTTGTGTCCTGTTGTGATCCAAACATTTCGGGAACCTCAGGGTCCGGTTACGGGGAACTCCTCAAAATTGTAGTTTTGGCCTATTGTGGCTAGATTTGCATGTTTTTAGTCACTGATTTTGTGTCCCACTGTGATCCGAACATTTCGGGAACCCCAACGTCCGGTTGCGGGGAACTCATCAATACTCGCAGTTTTGGCCTATTCCGATCAGTTTTATAGGCTATTAGTCATTGATTTTGGGTCCTGCTGCAATCTGAACGTTTCGGAAACCCCTGGGTCCGGTTACGGAGAACTCATCAAAGCTCACAGTTTTGGCCTATTCCGGTCAATTTTGTATGCTATTATTCACTGATTTTGTGTCCCGTTGTGATCCGAACATTTCGGGAACCTCGGGATCCGGTTACGGGGAACTCATCAAAACTTGCAGTTTTGGCCTATTGTGGCCAGTTTTGTATGCTATTAGTCACTCATTTTGGGTCCCGATGTGATCCGAATGTTTTGGGAACCCTAACGTCCGGTTGCGGGGAACTCGTCAATACTCGCAGTTTTGGCGTATTCCGGTTAGTTTTATATGCTATTAGTCACTCATTTTGGGTCCCGCTGTGATCCAAAGTTTCGGAAACCCGTGGGTCCGGTTACGGGGAACTCATCAAAACTCATAGTTTTGGCCTATTCCGGTCAATTTATTATTCTATTAGTCACTGATTTTGGGTCCCGCTGCGATCCAGACGTTTCGTGAACCCCGGGGTCCGGTTACGGGGAACTCGTCAAAACTCGCAGTTTAGGACTATTGCGGACATTTTTGTATGTTATTAGTCACTGATTTTGTGTCCCACTGTGATCCGAACATTTCGGGAACCTCGGGGCCCGTTAAAGGGAACTCCTCAAAATTGTAGTTTTGGCCTATTGTGGCTAGATTTGTATGCTATTACTCACTGATTTTGGGTCCTGCTGCGATCCGAACGTTTCGGGAACCCCGGGGTCCGGTTACGGTTAACTCGTCAAAACTCACAGTTTTGGCCTATTCCAGCCAGTTTTGTATGCTATTACTCACTGATTTTGTGTCGCTGTGATCCGAACATTTCGGGAACCTCGGGGTCCGGTTACGGGGAAACTCGTTAAAACTCGCAGTTTTGGCCTATTCTCACTAGTTTTATATGCTATTTCTTATTGATTTTGGGTCC